>NC_026006.2:39295690-39316802 GCF_000442705.2 Elaeis guineensis | reverse complement strand
TAACAATTTGTTAGCTCTAAGATCTTCCCAGAAGGAAACTTCAAGATATTTATCCCTACAGTTTCTGCATGAATGGACTCTCCTCCAGCACCGTAGAGCTCGAAGTCTCCCTTCCTCAAACTTCTAATTTTTTGCGACCCCTACAATGATTTGTAGATATGAAAGCCACAGGTGGTATCCAATACCCAAGAGTTTGAAATGAAAGAATTCAATGATAATATTATATGTATATCATACATACCTTTTGGTGCATTATTTGCACCAGTCTTCACTGTTGCAAGGTAAACCTTGCAATTCCTTTTCCAATGACCTACCTTGCCACAGTGAAAGCAGATTGACTATTCGGAGGTCTTCTTTCTTTACTTCCTCTTATTTATACCACCTTTAGGGTTCAGCCTCCTTTTAGAACCCTTTTTGCCTGCCTTCTTCTTGGAGATCCCATCCACAAGAAGAAGAGAAGCCTTCTCCTTCTTGATATGATTCTCTGCTGTCTTGAGCATATTTAACAGCTCAGGCAAGAAAGAATTCAATTTGTTCATGTGATAGTTCATGACAAACTGAGAAAATGATTCTGGGAGTGATTGCAGGATTAGATCCTGACTCAACTCCCCAACCATAACAAAACCTAATTGACCTAATCGAGTGATCAGGTCAATAACCATCAAAACATGGTCTTGTACGGATGACTCCTCTGTCATTCTGGCACAGAATAACTGCTTAGATATCTCATATCTAGCAGTCCTACTCTGTTTCCCATAAAGCTTTTTTAAATTGAGCAATATGGAATGAGTGTCCATGCTATCATGCTGCCTCTGCAACTCATTTGTCATAGAGGCAAGTATGATACACTTGACAGTTAAAGAATCATTTTGCCACATCCTATATGTGGCTTTTTCTTCCTCTGTGGCATCCTCCCCAACTGGCTCAATGTCAGGGGTATCAAGGATGTAAGAAAGCTTCTCTTGACTAAGTACTATTTTAAGATTTCTCAACCAGTCCACATAGTTGGGACCAGTCAATTTATTTGTATCCAAAATGGAGTGAAGTGAAAGTGAAGAAGCCATTAATCTACATAATAAAGAACAATACATAAGCAAATAACTCAAGATGATATGCATAATTAAATTAGGATTTTAATTTAATTATTTCTCCCACTATTTTATCAGACATTATAACTCTCTAGTATGATGTTTGAGAAAACCTTGATTGATTTTCTTAGTAGGATTGAGACCCTAATTTCTTATAAAAGATCTTGTGGTTGCACAATAAACTTTTTATAAGTTTAAAGGTAGGAAACTCTTTCCAATTGCATCTCATGCAATTCTCAATAAAAACCCTGGCCTCTAAAACATTAATAGCCTTGTGTTTACACAACAAACCTTAATGTTTTAGTTAAGTAGGACCCTTCATTTCAATACAGTCAAAATAGAATATAAATGCTCTTGTGGTTACACAACAAAGCATTATACTAAAAAATGCTGTAAGCATCTCGATGCACCAAAATAATATTATGTCAGTTTCCATAATCGGTCTTGTGGTTACACAACAAACCTAATATGGTTCGTGACATAATAATGTCCTAGCATGAAGGAAGGCCATAATGTAGTGAATATAACACCAAGCATCCCAGCCAAGAATTAAATTAATCTAATCAATCAGGTAAGTGAGTGAGAGGTGGGGGTCCTCCCGTTGCTTTTCTTAGATATCAATAAATTGGCCAGGTCAGACAACGGAACCAATTAGAAACCATGTTCTCTTTACCAATCATGAACCACTTTCCTAGACACTGATTGATCAATTAGACATCTGGACTGGTTCTGCTATTGGTTAATTACACTACACCTTAATATCATTTTACAGAGGGCTTTTCAGGTCTCAATGCACATTTAATTTCTATATCATACTAAATACATGAATAAAAGAAATTAGCATCATAGTGAACACAATTTAATATGACAGGGCAACATTCCATAATTATATACATCATAATTTAATTATGACATAATGAATATGATCTCATCATATTAGTATCATATAAAAATTATAAATTATGATCATATCATATTTATAATTTACCATTAAATCATTAACATATCATCATATGATTTAATTCTAACAAGGTTGCTCTGATACCACTGCAAGGTTTGGTGTCAAGGTAGAAGCATGGATTTCAAAGCAATTATTATGAAATTATAAAATCAAAACCTAACTCCAAGATCACCTTATCAAAATTTAAATCATATAATATGCATTAATATCATAATATAAGGTATAGAAACATACCTCTTATCGCTAAACCCTAATTTATGCTCGATCGCCGGCAGCAGTCCGTCAGGATTTCCACTAGGTGCCCACATGTTCACCCTCCAACGTTGCTCCACACGAGGACTCGATCAACCCACTAGCACCTCTTTAAAAATTCTCTATAATTAAATTCTAATTTATCAGAATTTAAATACTATTTGGGCAGAACCTCCTTTCTTGGATTTGCTATCACCCTGTTGGACCTTTTCTTGCCTTCCTTTCTTGCTCCTTGTCACCTTAATTTTTATTATAATTCTCTAAGCCTTTTGGAAGACTTCTTATCTTTTATCAGGACCTTGTCTAGGCTAGAGAAGAAGAATAAAGAGAATTGGACAAGATGAGCCTATTGTAAGAAAGAAGGAAGTGTTTGGAATGAGCGATGACTCCTCGGCGTGCACCCCTATTTATATTGCATGTAGGGGTGCAAACCAAGCATCTCACACCCACTCACACCTCATCTCATGCCTCCTCTCAATTTCTCATACCCCATTTGATGAGAAAAAGCCATGTGGACATCAAAGTTGGGTTAAAGAGGCGCCTTATTTCAAAAGGACTCTCTGAACTGAACTTACGGTGTTCACATGAGAAGTTGCAATGCTTCTCTTATTGGCACCATCAACCCATGCCTTTGGATCTGGAAGGAAGCCCATCCAATGGCCAAGGTAGAGGGCACCAACTTCAGGAAGGGTGAAAGAGATAAGGGGCATGGAACAAGTCAAAACAACCTTTTAAATTTGAATTGGTCCAAGGGGCGCTTCCAAAGGGTGGCGCATGGCTTTATCCTTATCTCTTCTCCTAACTATTATATGAAGAGTTTAATACTTAGAAAGACTCTTAGACACCTCCTAAGAGTTCTGAAAACCTTTTGTAGAATAAAAGCCACGGAGAAAATAGATAAGACCAAGTCAATGGGGGGCGCCAACTCTATCCATGCGCCATGTGGCATATGAGCATGGATTTAAATCCACACACCAAGAGATAGACTCTTAGGCATGTGGTTCCTTAGTTTTTGGCACCCAAAGCAAGCCCAATCAGAATACTTCGAACTCATTTGAAGACCAAATCCAATTTGGCTCAAATTGGTTCTAAATTAGCCCAAATCGAAACCCGATTCGAATCTAGATGCTAGGGTTTGCAACATGTGCTAGCATGTTCAACTTGCAAACATGGTTTAATCAAATTAAACCCATGATCAATTCTCTTTGTGTGTGACCCATTGGGTTCCACATCTAGCCAGCAGTGAGTTTGGGTGCAATTTAACCTAATTTGGTTAGAACACAATCGAGCCAATTTAGGTCAAATCAAGCTGACCCGTTTCGATCAATCAAAACAGCTTCTAATTAACGATCGAATTAAACTCTTTAATTTGATCAAACTCACAAGACATGATTGACGTCTAGCAACGTATCATGTCTACCTGAAAGATATGGAATTTTGATAGAAATACCAAAAATACCTTCAGTGAAAAATTACAGTGCAATTGATCTTACGATCACCCTGCATCCTGAATATAAGTTTGGGTATGAAAAAATATCAATCTCAATTTTATATTCATATTTCTCTCGATCAGATAATAATGATTCATTTATGAAATATTAGAAACCATTTCTAATTTTTTATAATGCTCTGATCAAAGTCTTCCTGAATCATTATTCGATCGAAGCAGATAGGATGCGATCTCCTCTTACTAGGAGTGATCGTTTCATATTGACCAACTCACAACCTTCATAAGCAATCCACCATATCCAGAACATCCCGTACATGATTAAATCATGAATGAGTATGATCCAAAATATGGATTCATGCTTATAAGGTTCTATGGCATCTCAGGTCAAAAATTTACATGCACAATTCCCACTATGAGAAACATCTGTTGACATGTAGATAAGACTCCATAGATGTTCTTTAATTGGATCAATTCAGTGAACTCATTCTCTAATGAGCACTTACATCCTTATATTAGTGTCATACACAATAATTGTGAGATCAATTACCCTCTCCACGAGCTACACAGGATGTACCAGTCTTACCAAAATATTGATCCCCTACTCAATATTCCATTGACTAAGAATATTTAAAATTAGGGTTTTAAGTTTTAGGTCTCACTGGTATGATCGCATCATAACCCTAAAACCATAGTCCTAATTTATGGGGTTCATCATAATCAAAAAATAAGACACAGCATATGATGAACTAAATACCTTTATTTATTTAAAATATCAGTACATGAGTTGTTGGGAGACAAAAGAATATCCAACAATTACACATTTTGATTGGCTTATAGGGCATATTCCTTTCAATCTCTCACTTGCACTCAAGCCAATCGCCCTTATATTTCAACCCCATGCAATCGAGGTGGTGATCGAACTGCTGCTGTGGTAAAGCTTTAGTGAATGGATCCGCTATGTTGTTCTTTGTGTCTACTCGTTCAATAATAACATCTTGTCTTTCAATTATTTCACGAATGAGATGGAAGCATCTCAAAATATGCTTGGATTTATGGTGAGACCTGGGTTCTTTGCTTGAGCAACTGCTCCAGTATTATCACAATAAAGTGGTACTGGGTTCTCAATCTCAGGAACAACACCCAATTCAGTGATAAACTTCTTCATCCAGACAGCTTCCTTGTCGGCTTCACTTGCAGCTATGTATTCTGCCTCTGTGGTTGAGTCAGCTACAGTCTGCTGCTTAGAACTCTTCCAACTCACTGCTCCACCATTCAAAGTAAAGACATACCCTGAAATAGATTTGCTATCATCTGGGTCTGATTGAAAACTAGAATCAGAGTATCCTTCTAGTTTAAGATCAAATCCACATATATAAGAAAAATATCCTTAGTCCTTCTTAAGTATTTTAGAATATTTTCACAGCCTTCCAATGATCCTCTCCTGGATTAGCCTGAAATCTACTGGCTATGCCTAAGGCATAAGCTACATCAGGCCTGGTACATAACATAGCATACATTATTGATCCTACAACGAAGCATAAGGAATAGAACTCATTCTATTTCTCTCTTCAGGTGTCTTAGGAGACATCTTCTTAGAGAGATGTATGCCTTGACTCATGGGTAAGTAACCTCTTTTACTCCCATCATACTGAACCTTTTCAGTATTAAGTCAATGTACTAGACTGAGATAAGCCTAGCATCCTTTTAGATCTATCTCTATAGATCTTAATTCCATGTATATAGGATGCTTCCCCAAGTCCTTCATGGAAAACTTATTAGATAGCCATAACTTGACTGATTGTAACATTGGGATATCATTCCCAATGAGAGTATGTCATCCACATACAGAACCAAGAAAACTATAGCACTCCACTAGTCTCTTGTATACACACAGTTCATCACATTCTTGATGAAGCAAACTCTTTGACTGTTACATCAAAGCAGATGTTCAACTCCTTGAGGCTTGCTTTAATCCATAAATAGATTTTTTAAGCCTGCATACCTGATTTGGTCTGTCATTTGAGACAAAACCCTCTGGCTGTGACATGTAGACCTCCTCTTCTAAAAACATTCAAGAAGGCGGTCTTAACATCCATTTGCCATATTTCATAATCATAGTATGCTGCTATTGCAAGCATAATCCGAATAGATTTGAGCATGCAACATGTGAAAAATTTCATCATAATCAATACCTTATTTTTGCCTGAAACCTTTAGCTACCAATCTAGCTTTATAGGTTTCTATTTGACCATCTGCTCCAATCTTTTTCTTATAGACCCATTTGCACCCAATAGGGTTTACCCTTCTGGTGCATCAACCAAAGTCCATACTTTGTTGGTGTACATGGAGTCCATCTCGATTTCATGGCATCCTACCATTTGTCTGAGTCCTTACTCATGACAGCTTCTGTATAGGTCAAAGTTCGTCATTCTCAATGACTTGGGCTTCATTATTCTCAATAATGAACCCATACCTTATAGGTACATGTCTACCCTATCTGACCTATGGATAGGAGTTATGTGTTCTGGTTCTTCCTTATTTATGTGAATATTTGGTTGAAAAATATTATTTTTTTTTTGAATTTCATTATTTTAATATTTCTCCCACTGCCTCTTTCTAGGATAAATTCTTTCTCCATGAAAGTGCATGCCTACTTACAAATACCTTTTGTTTAGTAGGGTGGTAGAATAGATATCCTATACTATCCTTAGGATATCCTACAAACAAATATTTATCTGCTCTAGCATCTAGCTTATGTCCAAAATTTTTTTGACATATGTGAACATCCCCATATCTTAAAATATTTAAGATTGGATTTCTTACCTCTCCATATCTCATATGGAGTGCTAGATACAGATTTAGAAGGTACTCTATTCAAGATAATTATTGCAGTCTCTAAAGCATGACCCCAGAAGGAAATAGGCAACTCAGTGAAGCACATCATGGACCGCACCATATCTAATAAGGTACGATTCCTCCTTTCGGCTACACCATTTAATTGTGGCGTATAAGGAGGTGTCCATTCAGAGATAATTTCTTTACCTTAAGATGGTCTAAAAATTCACTGGATAAGTATTCTCCTCCTCGATCAGATCGAAAGATTTTTATATTTTTTCATTTATTTTTCGACCATACTTTGATACTCTTTAATTTATCAAAGGCTTCGGATTTATGTTTCATAAGATACACATATCCAAACCTAGATAAATCATCTGTAAATTAATAAAATAAGAGTATCCACCTCTGGCCTGGGTTGTCATAGGGCCACATACATCTGTATGTACAAGTCCTAACAACTCGTTTGTCCTATCTCCATGTCCACTAAATGAAGTCTTGGTCATTTTACCCATGAGACATGATTCACAAGTTCCTAATGATTCACAATCATAAGGATCAAAGAACTTTCTTTGTACAACTTGTTAATCCTAGTCTCACTGATATGACCAAGTCGAAATGCCAAAGTAAGGTATTATTTATATTATCCTCTTACATTTTCTATTTTCATCAACATGAAAAATATTATCATTCAAACATAGAGTCAACAAACCATTGTCAAAAATGCCATGGCAAATTATTTCATTAGAAAAATAATCAAGCAACCATTGCTCGTTACAAATATTTGATATCCTTGTTTTATCAACAAGGGTACAGATACAATATTTCTAATGATCTTAGCATGTAATAATAATTTGTTAGCTCTAAATCTTTCCAAAGAAAACTTCAAGATATTTGTCCCTACAGCTTCTGCTTGGATGGACTCTCCTCCAGCACTGTAGAGCTCGAAGTCTCCCTTCCTCAAACTTCTAATTTTCTGCAGCCCCTGCAATGATTTGCAGATATGAAAACCACAGGCGGTATCCAATACCCAAGAGTTGAAATGGAAGAATTCAATGATAATATTGTATGTATCTCATACATACCTTTTGGTGCATTATTTGCACCAGTCTTCACTATTGCAAGGTAAACCTTGCAATTCCTTTTCCAATGACCTGCCTTGCTCAGTGAAAGCAGGTTGACTGTCCGAAGGTCTTCTTTCCTTTCTTCCTCTTATTTATACCACTTTAGGGTTCAGCCTCCTTTTAGAACCCTTTTTGCCTGCCTTCTTCTTGGAGATCCCATCCACAAGAAGAAGAGGAGCCTTATCCTTCTTGATATGGCTCTCTGCTGTCTTGAGCATATTTAACAGCTCAGCAAGGAAGAATTCAGTTTGTTCATGTGATAGTTCACGACAAACTGAGAAAATAATTCTGGGAGTGATTGCAGGATTAGATCCTGACTCAACTCCCATCCATAACAAAACCTAATTGACCTAATCGAGTGATCAGGTCAATAACCATCAAAACATGGTCTTGTACGGATGACCCCTCTGCCATTCTGGCATGAAATAACTGCTTAGATATCTCATATCTAGCAGTCCTACTCTGTTCCCATAAAGCTCTTTTAAATTGAGCAATATGGAATGAGTGTCCATGCTATCATGCTGTCTCTACAACTCATTTGTCATAGAGGCAAGTATGATACACTTGACAGTTAAAGAATCATTTTGCCACATCCTATATGTGGCTTTTTCTTCCTCTGTGGCATCCTCCCCAACTGGCTCAATGTCAGGGGTATCGAGGATGTAAGAAAGCTTCTCTTGACTAAGTACTATTTTAAGATTTCTCAACCAGTCCACATAGTTGGACCAGTCAATTTATTTGTATCCAAAATGGAGCGAAGTGAAAGTGAAGAAGCCATTAATCTACATAATAAAGAACATTACATAAGCAAACAACTCAAGATGATATGCACAATTAAATTAGGACTTTAATTTAATTGTTCTTCCACTATTTTATCAGACATCATAACCCTCTAGTATGATGTTCGAGAAAACCTGATTGATTTTCTTAGTGGGATTGAGACCCTAATTCCTTATAAAAGATCTTGTGGTTGCACAACAAACTTTTATAAGTTTAAAGGTAGGAAACTCTTTCCAATTGCATCTCATGCAATTCTCAATAAAAACCCTGGCCTCTAAAACATTAATAGCCTTGTGTTTACACAACAAACCATAATGTTTTAGTTAAGTAGGACCCTTCATTTCAATACAGTCAAAATAGAATATAAATGCTCTTGTGGTTACACAACAAAGCATTATACTCAAAAATGCTGTAAGCATCTCGATGCACCAGAACAATATTATGTCAGTTTCCATAATCGGTCTTGTGGTTACACAACAAACCTAATATGGTTCGTGACATAATAATGTCCTAGCATGAAGGAAGGCCATAATGTAGTGAATATAACACCAAGCATCCCAGCCAAGAATTAAATTAATCTAATCAGCCAGGTAAGTGGGAGAGAGGTGGGGGTCCCCCGTTGCTTTCCTTAGACACCAATAAATTGGCAGGTCAGACAACGGAACCAATTAGAAACACATTCTCTTTACCAATCATGAACCACTTTCCTAGACACTGATTGATCAATTAGACATCTGGACTGGTTCTGCTATTGGTTAATTACACTACAACTTAATATCATTTTACAGAGGGCTTTTCAGGTCTCAATGCACATTTAATTTCTATATCATACTAAATACATGAATAAAAAAAATTAGCATCATAGTGAACACAATTCAATATGACAGGGCAACATTCCATAATTATATACATCATAATTTAATTATGAAATAATGAATATGATCTCATCATATTATATCATATAAAAATTATAAATTATGATCATATCATATTTATAATATTACCATTAAATCATTAACATATCATCATATGATTTAATTCTAACAAGGTCGCTCTGATACCACTGTAGGTTTGGTGTCAAGGCGGAAGCATGGATTTCAAAGCAATTATTATGAAATCATAAAACCAAAACTAACTCCAAGATCACCTTATCAGAATTTAAACCATATAATATGCATTAATATCATAATATAAGGTATAGAAACATACCTCTTATCGCTAAACCCTAATTTGTGCTCGATCGCCGGCAGCAGTCCGTCAGGGTTTCCACCAGGTGCCCACGTGTTCACCCTCCAACGTTGATCCACACGAGGACTCGATCAACCCACTAGCATCTATTTAAAAATTCTCTACAATTAAATTCTAATTTATCAGAATTTAAATGCTATTTGGGCAGAACCTCCTTTCTTGGCTTTGCTGTCACCCTGTTGGACCTTTTCTTGCCTTCTTTTCTTGCTCCTTGTCACCTTAATTTTTATTTAATTCTCTAAGCCTTTTGGAAGATTCTTATCCTTTATCAGGACCTTGTCTAGGCTAGAGAAGAAGAATAAAGAGAATTGGACAAGATGAGCCTATTGTAAGAAAGAAGGAAGAGTTTGGAATGAGCGATGACTCCTCGGCGTGCACCCCTATTTATATTGCACGTAGGGGTGCAAACCAAGATCTCACGCCACTCACACCTCATCTCATGCCTCCTCTCAATTTGTCATACCCCATTTGATGAGAAAAAGCCATGTGGACATCAAAGTTGGGTTGAAGAGGTGCCTTATTGCAGAAGGACTCTTCGAACTAACTTACGGTGTTCACATGAGAAGTCGCAATGCTTCTCTTATTGGCGCCATCAACCCATGCCTTTGGATCTGGAAGAAGCCCATCCAATGGCCAAGATAGAGGGTGCCAACTTCAGGAAGGGGCAAGAGATAAGGGGCGTGGAACAAGTCAAAACAACCTTGAGATTTGACTTGGTCCAAGGGGCGCTTCCAAGGGTGGCGCATGGCTTTCATCCTTATCTCTTCCCTATCTACGATATTCTACCGAAGAGTGTTTAATATCAGAAGGACTCTTAGATGCACCTCCTAAGAGTTTTGATAACCTTTCGTAGAATAAAACCATGGAGAAAATAGATAAGACCAAGTCAAGGGGGCGCCAACTCCCATCCATGCGCCATGTGGCACATGCGCATGGATTTAAATCCACATGCCAAGTGAAAGACTCTTAGGTGTGTGGTTCCCTGGTTTTTGGCACCCAACAGCAGCCCAATTAGAATACTTTGAACCAATTTCAAGACCAAATCCAATTTGGCTCAAATTGGTTCTAAATTAGCCCAAATCGAAACCCGATTCGAATCTGATTCGAATCTAGATGCTAGGGTTTGCAACATGTGCTAGCATGTTCAACTTGCAAACATGGTTTAATCAAATTAAACCCATGATCAATTCTCTTTATGTGTGACCCATTGGGTTCCACATCTAGCAGAAGTGAGTCTGTGTGCAATTTGACCTAATTTGGTTAAAACACAATCGAGCCGATTTAGGTCAAATCTAGCTGACCCGTTTCGATCAATCAGAACAGCTTCTAATTAACGATCGAATTAAATCTTTAATTTGATCAAACTCACAAGATATGATTGACGTCTAGCAATGTATCATGTCTACCTGGAAGATATGAAATTTTGATAGAAGTACCAAAAATATCCTTCAGTGAAAATTATCGTGCAACTTGATCTTACGATCATCCTGCATCCCGAATATAAGTTTGGGTATGGAAAAATATCAAACTAATTTTATATTCATATTTCTCTTGATCAGATAATAATGATTCAATTTATGAAATATTAAAAACCATTTTTAATTTTTCATAATGCTCTGATGAAAGTCTTCCTGAATCATTATTCGATCGAAGCAGATAGGATGCGATCTCCTCTTACTAGGAGTGATCGTTTCCATATTGACCTACTCACAACCTTCATAAGCAATCCACCATATCCAGAACACCCTGTACATGATTAAATCATGAATGAGTATGATCCAAAATATGGATTCATGCTTATAAGGTTCTATGGCAGTCTCAGGTCAAAAGATTTACATGCACAATTCCCACTATGAGAAACATCTATTGACATGTAGATAAGACTCCATGAGATGTTCTTTAATTGGATCAATTCAGTGAACTCATTCTCTAATGAGCACTTACATCCTTATATTAGTGTCATACACAAGTAATTGTGAGATCAATTATCCTCTCCATCGAGCATACACAGGATGTACCAGTCTTACCAAAAATATTGATCCCTACTCAATGTTCCATCGACTAGGAATATTTAAAATTAGGTTTTAAGTTTTAGGTCTCACTGGTATGATCGCATCATAACCCTAAAACCATAGCCCTAATTTATGGGGTTCATCATAATCAAAAAATAAGACACAGCATATGATGAACTAAATGCCTTTATTTATTTAAAATATCAGTACATGAGTTGTGGGAGACAAAAGAATATCCATCAAATTACACATTTTGATTGGCTTATAGGGCATATTCTTTTCACTACTGATCTGCAACTCCTGCAACAAATTACAAATATGGTAAGGACTATTGGTATCCAATACCCAGTCAGTTTTATCACAAATAGAGAAATTGCAAGAAGTTATCATATAAATACCTTGCCAGCAATAGCTTGCTTCTTTCTCTGCCTGTTCAGGTCTAGGGAGGCAATGTACTGAGGATAGTTCCTCTTCCAGTTTCTCCACTTCTTGCAAAAGAAGCATTCAGCTTGACTCTTATCAGACTTGATCTTTCTGGTCTGGCCTTGCACTGATGTCTCAACCTGAACTTGCTCCTTCTTCACTTTCTTCTTCTTGTTCTTCTTCCCTTTCTTAATGGGTTGAGAACCAAAAGACGAACCTCTCACTAAGTTCATCGACTCCTTGTGGAGTTGGTGATCCTTCTCAAAGTTTTGAAGTAACCCCAATAGCCCGTGGTAGTTTACTTCAGGCTTTATCATTCTATAATGAGTGAGGAATGGTGGATAAGACTTGGGCAGCGAGTTCAGCATTGCATCTTTCCCAAGCTGCTCATGTAAGAAAAAGTCGAGCTTGCTCAAATGCTCCATCAGCTCGATCATGTACAATACATGATTAGTGACAAAGGCACCATCCCGCATTTTGACGTTGAGATGGCATAACTAGTCTTGTGCCTCTCCACGTCATCGGGTGTGCCAAAGGCATCCTCCAACACTTGAAGCATGTCCTTTGACTGAGTCATCTCAAATCTGCGACTGAACTCGTCACTCATGGCAGCCAGTATGATGCAGCGCATCATGGTCCGGTCATTGAGCCACTTCTGGTAAGTGTCTCTGACTGTTCCACGTGCATTGGCAGCTGGCTCCTTAGGTGCAGGATCTGTTATCACATATAGGATCTGTTCATGCTCCAAGGACTATCTTTAACTTTCGGTACCAGCTATCGAAGTTGGATCCCACCAACTTATCATTGTCCAACAATGATCGAAGCGATAGGGAAGTGGCCATATCTGCACAAAGAAAAACCATAACCTAATTAGTAATTGATTCATTAAACCTAAAGATTTGGACTTTAATCAAAAGGTTTCTCCCACTATTTTATTCGAATTGGTAGCCTCTACCTCCAATTCGAGGATTACCCTAATTCCTTAGTGGGTACTAGAATCCACTTAGATTGCACACAAGCCCAACTTTGGTTGGCCAACCCATGTACATCTAAGGATAGGTTCATAACCAATTATTTCTCTAAATAATTTTTAGTAATTTAAATTTTGCCCCAGTCCCTAATCAGTAGGCTTTGGCCTCCACTGAAAAGGTCTAGTTAGGTCCAACCATTAACATGACCATACTTGATCCATCTAGCCAATGAATGATTAGGTCCAACTTTGGTTGGCTAACCTAACCACCATTTAGAAAGATGTAGTCAAGAAATCATATTATGAATGACAATTCCATCAGCCGATAAGCACCAGGCCTTTGGGCCTCCAATGATTATTCAACTGATGGACCCATTATCATCTACTTAATCGGAGGCTATGATCTAGTTATCATCATAACTATTTCATTTTAAGGACCTAATAATTTTAGAGGATTTAATTGATTTAGAGGAGGAGGTCAGATGAACCAGCTTATCATGATCCTCCCACTGACTTCACCAAGTCAGCTTAAGGGAGACCATTAAAAGGGCTGGTCTAGGAGCATCTAAATCAGTCACACTGATTTACCTAGCTGACATGGGACAGCTCGAATAGTCAAGTGATCCGATCAAAATATAATTTCACCAAGAGGCCAGTAAGTTCGATCAATGGGAGGATCTGTCAAAGCTTGCCTTAGACACCATCAGAAATGGGTTGGACTGCCAATTAAAAACCATCGATCTGGTTTATCTTAGACACCAACTGATTTAATTAGTTTCGATTAGATCAACCTAACAGTTCGTGCTAGACTGCTTAGCCAAGAATCAAGTCCATTTGATTCTCGTTAAAGATATGGACTTGACCAACTACAACTATTGTAATTGATCTAGAGAATCCTTAACCTAATCTAAGACAACAATTGATTAGATTTAGTCAATTCTCTAATTAAGTCCATCTTTAATCTAACCTTAGGTCTAACCTAATTAATGGACCTAATTCCCACTAACCCATTAACCCAATGTGTTATGATTTGTATCTTAGGTTCTCCAATTCACAATCCTAGAACCTAATCAAATAACTTCTTAATTCTCAATTAAGTTTTGGACTGAGGATTGGGGTTCGACTTTTCAAAAATAATTTTCATGTTTGTAAAATATTTTTACAACATGGTTCTACCAACCAAGTTGCATGTTTGATTCATAATCAAAATACAAGTGAAATAAGCATGAAACTACTTTAGATCTAATCTAAACAGGTTCATGTAATTGAAACAATTTCAACTTTAAACTTTGCAAATTTCTCAAACAAATATATGATGGTGCTTTGTGCGAGAATTATTAACAAAGAGATTTTATTTTAAATTTAAATATCTTTTAAATCTAATAAATCATAAATTTAATCTAGATCATATCTAATAAATTTATGATTAAAGATAGATCTACACGAACTAGGACAACCTTTGTACTATAAGGGGTAAACCTTATAGCAGGATAACCTACAGTTCATGATTGAATTAAAAATTTTAATTTCAAATTTAACAATCAGATTATAAATTAGATCTAATCTAAGAAATAATCTAAGCATGTATAAATAATCATGTAACAAACAACCTAAGCTCTGATACCAATTGAAGGAACCAGATCTAAGATTTCAAGGTTAGATCTTGAAATTTTTTCAAGATCAGACAGCGGAAGATTAAAATAAATCAAAATTTATCTTATAAAATTAGAGAATCTCTAGATCTAATATCCTATTACATGATTATTATATGATATTAAATCAGAAATTAAGATATAAAGAGCAAGAATTACATGTTGATCATATCAACATGTTTCTATACTACTTCTAATGTATGTAAAATATAATAGATTAGATCTATTACCTTACAAGTTAGACATTCTAACTTTATTGATCCGAGCTTGAGGATGATGTTGCAAGCCACACACATGTCCGGCCTCTAGGAGTCATCCATACGAGCCCATAAATCACGATCAGAAGTCCTAGTCTAGGAAATCAGCATAGTATGCTAGTACTGCATTGATCCTTCTTCGATGGTCGATCAGATACCTCTTTCTTCTTGATTTAGACTCTTCCAAAGATGAGAAGTAGGAGAAGGAGTTTTAGATGAGACACTCTTAAAAAACTTACAGATGGAGGAAGGGAAGAGATGAACCCAGCAACTCTAGAAGAAGACCCTCTTCTTCTTCTCTTTGCTCTAACCCAAACACCTAGTTTTGTGTCTATTAGATCTCCATGCCCCAAGACTCTTTCTTCTTGATTTTTGGATGCCCTAAAGGTCTCTTAATGCTCTATTTTTCAAAAAAATTTCATAAAAAATTTATTTTAAATAAAGAGATATGAAGAGTCCTTGTCTAGGTCAAATACCTAGTCAAGGATTATCCAACAAGGCAAGACAAGGGGCACCCAACTCTTGGGGCGTCTCCTCCTTTTTCTACCATGGACCACCAGCAAAGGGTGCATATTATGTGCCATAAAAGTCATAAAAATCTCAAAAGAATCTGGATAAAATCAGTGCCATAAGGAAAGAGTTTTGGTTTCCTAAAACTCTATCTCATAGAATTTGAAATCCAAACTAATTCCTACTTTGACTTGATCCACAACCACATTCAATGTAAGAGAGAGAGAGAGGTTTTGGGCATGCATGAAGACCTAGGAGAGAGAATTTTGTCACACAAAATAAGAGAGAGTGGGTATGGGATAAGAGAGAGTGGGCGTGCGGGACTAAGGTGCGCAAGGTGGAATCCTAGTCTTACTAAGAGTCAATCTATGACTTGTTCAAATTTGATTTCTCAAACCAAATCAAACAAAAAACCAAATCAATCTAATTAAATAAGTATTAACCTAATTAAGAGTCTAATTTAATCAGATTAATTTAGATTTAAATCTGATTTAATTTTTTAATCAAATTAAAAATTAGGTTGACCCAAGTCCTATTTGAACAAGGACTAGTTTTTTTCCTGCACTTGGCTTATCCAATAAATCAACTGGACTTGATCCAATCAAGCTTAAACTAAATTTAATTAAATTATATTTAATTATATTTAATCTTTCCCTTTGACTTAATCAAATTAAGTCAATTAGCAATCGAATTGCTAATCGATCCTCCTGCAACACTTGCACTAGGTTAAATGTTAATCGTATTGATCGTTTAATCCTAGAATGATTCTTAATCATTGATCAACCATCTGATCAGATTATAAACTCTAATGTGTGTGACCTCATAGATCCGAACCTAAGTCGGTAGTACAAGAATAAATTTTTATACCAATCGAAGTGATCATCTAGCAATGGTACCCGACGGTCGGATAGGTCGAATGTGTAGAACAACATCCTTAGAACCCATACGGATATAGTTTCCATATAATTCATCCCCTTGACCAAAATGATCATAGGACACCTCAAAGTTCAACTATCAACTCTGATCACGTTGTCCACATTGTATTTCAAAATATCAAATCCATCTGATGGATTACCCTAGTCAAGATTTTGCTAAATTGAAATACAGTGAATCATTCTTCTCCAACTCTTAGAGTGGTCAATCCCATCTCGATCACACTCTGACTTTGCAAGTACTTGACTGTGCCCAGAAGCCTTGCATCACTGAATTAGAAATTCAGTTAGTCCAGTACCAAAGCACAGTGAGTTGCTTGCAAATCACTAAAGCGATCTCAAGTCCAAGGGATACTTATACCTATATCCCATCAGAGACATTCTCGACAGCAGAATGCTCTGCAGTGGTCACGTCCAATGATGATGTACCCTTACATCTCACCTGTATGCCATACCAATGTCTTCACACTCTTTGGTTAAGAGGACAACCAACCCATATGGCCTATAGCGACCTATGCTCGATAGAAGCTGTCGTCCTTACTAATAGCCTATCATTTGGTCATGAACAATTTTAAGGACTAATTGATAAATTCTCTCTTTATCGAACCTAAATAGTCCCAAGGACTTGATCACAATAACAGAGTTCATTAAAGATAAAAACTTGAGATGAAAATATCAAAAATATATTTTATTTATTAACAAATCAATTACAATACAAGGTTGCTCAGCCGTCAACAGGTTGACAATTGGCTTTTGGGATATATTTTCTAATAGCAACGACCTATACTCGATAATGCTATCATCCTATTAATAACATATCATTTGGTCACAAATTTTTTAAGGACTTCACGATAATTCTTCTTTTGTCAATTAATTATAGTCCTAAAGACTTCATTACAACATAGGAGTTCAAAGATGGATAATTTGCAAAGAAAATGCTAAATAATTTTTATTAATAAAAATTTATATATAATTTACAAGATGAGCACAATCATCTAACGATTGGCTTTGGGATACATATTCCAACAACTCTCACTTGGACTAAAGCCAATCGGTACGGTACTGAATACAATCTTTGACTTGTGATCATCGAACTCCTTGATTCTGAGAGCTTTAGTAAATGGGTTGGTCAGATTCTCTTTTCTATCGATCTTCTGAAGATTGATGTTACCGTGATCCACGATCTCCCAGATAAGGTGATAGCGGCACAGAATATATTTGGTGTGCTGATGTGATCTCGGCTCCTTGGCTTGAGCAATGGCTCTAGTATTGTCACAGTATGACAAGATAGGGCCATCAACGGAGGGTGCCACTCTGAGCTCATCGATGAACTTTCATAACCATACAGCTTCCTTCACAGCATCAGATGTCGCAATATACTTTGCTTTGCAAACACAGTCTGCCACAGTGTGCTGCTTAAAATTTTTCTAGCAGATCGCTCCACTATTTAGGATGAAAATATAATCTGACACACTCTTACTATCGTCATGGTCTGACTGAAAGGTGGAGTTGGTGAACCCCATTAGTTTCAAGTCAGTTTCACCATACACATGCAACTGGTCTTTAGTATTTCTTAAATACTTAAGAATAGTTTTATGACCTTCCAGTGGTTTTCTCTTCGATTAGACTGGTATCTGCTTACTACTCCTAGTGAGTATGCCACGTCTGATCTCGTACATATCATGATGTACATAATAGAATCCATTATCAAAGCATATGGAACTCTACTCATACGTTCTCTCTCTTAAGGAGTTGTTAGACAATCTCCTTTCGAAAGAAAAATTCTTTGGCCTATCGAAAGATAGCTTTTCTTGAAATTCTCAATGTTGAGCCATTTCAATATGCTATCTATATATGTAGATTGGTAGAGTCCGAGCAACCTCTTAGATCTATCTCTATAGATCTTCATCCCTAGGATGTAGGCTACTTTCCCCATATCTTTCATGGAGAATTGTGACAATAGTCACACTTTTATTTTCTATAATGCTGGGACATCATTTTCGATTAAGAGAATATCATCCATATACAATACAAGAAATATAATTATTGAACCATTTGCCCACTTATATATGCAAAATTTCTCTCCATTCCTAACAAAGCCATACATTCTGATCACCTTATCAAAATGTATGTTCCAACTTCGAGATGCTTACTTCAATTCATAAATAGATCTCTGAAGCTTACACACCTTGAACTCATTTGTGGATGTGAACCCTTCAGGTTTGTATCATATACATCTCTTTGTTTAGCTTTTCATTTAAGAAAGTTGTCTTCATATCCATCTGTCAGACTTCATAGTCCAAATATACTGTTATCGCAAGCATGATTTGAATGGATTTGAGCATTGCTATAGTAGAAAATATCTCGTCATAGTCAATTCCATAATGCTAACGATAACTTTTGGCAACAAAATGGGCTTTATAGGTCTCCACCTTCCATCTGCACCCCTCTTCCTCTTGAAGACCCACTTACACCCTATGGGTTCAACCCCTTTAGGTGGATCAACCAATGTCCATACATCATTGATCTTCATAGACTCAATTTTAGATTTCATGGCTTCAAGCCATTTGTCAGAGTCAAATCTCTGCATCGCATCCATGTAGATGATCGGATCCTCATTGTTCTCATCGAGTTCAACAAGATCCCCATCCCAGACCAAGAAACCTAAGTATCTGTCTGACTGATGTAGTACTCTACTAGATTATTTTAGAATATTTGTTCATTGGGCTTCGGGTTTGATCTTATTAAATTCAATTCAGATTCAATCATTGGTGTCAGTTCTTCTACCTATCGAACTTCATCAAGTTCGATTTTAGAGGCACTTATTCCTTCTTTAAGGAATTTTTTTCCAAAAACTATGTCTTACTACTGACAAACACCTTTTGCTCAGCAGGTAGGTAAAAATAATTTTCTCTCATTTTCTTGGGGTACCTTACAAAATTACACTTATCAGACCTAAGATTGAGCTTGTCAGTTTGTGATCATTTAACATAAGCGGGACACCCCCAGACCCTAAAGTAACAGAGGTTTAGCCTATGCCCTGACCATATCTCATATGGTGTCTTACTAATTGACTTACTCGGTATATTATTGAGCACAAGATAGGTTGTTTCAAGTGCATATCCCTAAAAAAAGATCGACAGAGTTGCAAACCCCATCATGAACCGAACCATGTCCAACAAGATTCGATTCCTCCTTTTCGAGATGCCATTATGTTGTGGTGTCCCTTGAGAGGTCCATTGGGAGATAATCCCATTCTCTTCTAGATATGTCAAAAATTCACTAGAGAGGTATTCATCTCCTCAGTCAGACCGAAGAATTTTAATATTTTTTTTAATTTATTTCTCTACTTCATTACGAAACTATTTGAACATTTCAACGATTCGGACTTGTGTTTCATTAAGTAGACGTACCCATACCTAGATAGGTATCTGTGAATGTAATGAAATAGCTATACCCTCTTCTGGCACGTGCTCATGGATCCACATACATCAGTATGTATCAGACCCAGCACATCACTAGCTCATTCACCTTTTTCAGTAAAATGTGACTTGGTCATCTTTCCAAGCAAATAAGACTTTACAGGTAGGTAATGATTCATAATCATCTTTATCAAGAATCTCTTCTTGAGCTAATCTGTTTATCCTATTTTTGTTGATATGACCTAGCCTACAATGTCAAAGGTAGGCATCTATAACATCATCTATTCTATGCATTTATTTGAAATATATATTACATTAGGCCTAGATATAACATAAATACCATTGTCCATGCAAAATTGTAATGTCATTCAAAATGATATTACAAAAAATTTTTCTTTATTGATATTTCATAATTGGAATTGCCAAGAGGCCTATAGAATAATATTTAAAAGAAAACTAAGACAGTAATAAACACTCATCAAGAACAATGTAATGAGACTCGAGTACAAGCTTGATGATTCTTAAAGCTAGAACTGGAACTGATCTTCTATCTCCAATATTCAGGAATCTCTCACCATCTCTAAATCTCTTAATGACCTGAAGACCCTACAATGAATTACAAATGTGAATAGGGCTACCGGTCTCCAATACCTAGGTTATTATATCAAAAAGAGAGAAGTTAAGGTGTTATCATATAAGTACCTTGTCCAACAATTGATTGCTGCTTCTTCTTTGGCCTATTTGGATTAAGAGAAGTGATTACTGAGGATAATTTTTCTTCTAGTGACCCTACTTCTTGCAAAAAAAAATACTTTGTCTGACTTTGATCAGTCTTGAACTTAGATTTTTGGAGCTGACATTAAGCACCAGGCACCTTCTTATTCTTCTTCTTTTTCTTTTTCTTAAGAGATGATGACTATCTGTAAAAGATCCTCTCAATAAATTCATCATCTCCTTGAAAAGCAGATGATCCTTCTCAAAAATCTATAGCAACCCCAACAGACCATGGTAGTTGACTACAGGTTTCATCATTCTGAAATAAACTAAGAAACGACAGGTAGGACTTGGGTAGGGAGCTCAGGATCGTGTCTTTTCCCAGCAATTCGTGCAAGGAGAAGCAAAGTTTGCTCAGTTTTTCAATCTGCTTGATCATGTACAATACATGATCGATAAACAAATATACCCTCCCTCATCCG
>NC_026006.2:39254123-39295590 GCF_000442705.2 Elaeis guineensis | reverse complement strand
CATAGGTCCAAACTAAGCCAATAGCACAAGAATAAATTTCTATACCATCGAAGTGACCATCAGCAATGGTACCCGACGATCGGATAGTCGAATGTGTAGAACAACATCCTTAAACCATGTGGATATAGTTTTCATATAATTTATCTCCTTGACCAAAATCTCATAGGACACCTCAAGTTCAACTATCAACTTCGATCAGGTTGTCCACATTGTATTTTAAATATCAAATTCATCTGATGGATTATCCTGGTCAAGATTTTGCTAAATTAAAATACAGCGACTCATTTTTCTCAACTCTTGGAGTGGTCAATCCATCTTGATCACACTCCGACTTCGTAAGTACTTGACTATGCCCAGAAGCTTCGCGTCACTGAATTAAAAATTCAGTTAGTCCAGTACCAAAGCACAGTGAGTTACTTGCAAGTCACTGAGGCGATCTCAGGTCTAAGGACACTTATACTATATCCCATCAGAGACATTCTCGATAGCAGAATGCTCTGGAGTTGGTCACGTTCAATGATGATGTACCCTTACATCTCATTTGGTATGCCATACCAGTGTCTCCACACTCTTTGGTTAAGAGGAACAACCAACCCATATGGCTACAGCGACTATGCTTGAAGATAGAGCTGTCATCCTTATTAACAGCTATCATTTGATCGTGACAGTTTTAAGGACTAATCGATAAATTCTCTCTTTATCGAACTAAATAATCCTAAGAACTTCATCACAACAACGGAGTTCATTAGAAGATGAAAACTTGTGATAAAAATCAAAATATATTTTATTTATTAATAAATCAATTACAATACAAGGTTGCTCATCGTCAACAGGTTGACGATTGACTTTTGAGATATATTTTCCAATACTTCGGCCTATCCGAAGAATAGACAACATTCACTCAGGATCACACCTCTAACATCGTCACCCAAACTCTAGGTGGATGGGGATGAACTCGACACACTCATGATAAATAACAAAGAACTGACCTAAAGGATTGATGCAGCCGAGCAAACGAGGGGGAAGACAGGGTCGACAGTAGCTCGGCTTCAATCGAGTAGAAACTCCAAGAAAGCAAGTGGCAGAGTTCCCCCTCAGAATAGCAAAAGTAGTAAAACTCAAAGTTACAGCAGTCCATAATTAAAAAGGCTCAGACAGGCTCTGATCTATTATCGATTTACCTCCTCCGATCGATGTTCGATAAATGATAATCTCTGATTGGTCAAGACGTGGGCTCTGCAGACTCGAGAAATCAACAGTCCAGATTTGAGGATGATTCGACTCAAAAAATTGATCTTTGACATGTGTCAACAGAGGATAGCTACGAGATCAGCTTCAACCTCAGATTGGTACTCTCTTCAGCTAGCCTATTGAAAGCTTGACCTTAAGAGTGGGGGCATCTGTTGCAGACCTATATCTCGGCCTCAGCTATCGCATCCTCAGCTTCGATCGAGCTATAGGAGATGGATGTTCGTCAGATATACAATATGCGACAGAAATGAAGGCCGTCGGACATATCCCATCAATAGTAGTTTTCAACTCTTCGATCTTGGATGATCTATTATAGCTCATCCATGACCGACCTATTCTAGATTGGTTGAAACCAACACACACTTCACAGTCTCTATGACCTTGACTTGGACGATCTACCGTGGCTCGTCCATGGCGAGTTATATTCTCCACGACTGATCCTTCTCTCCCTCTCTTAAATTGAAAAAGTCCAGGTAGAATGAAATTCTTTCGTAATCGAGTCTTTCATAAAAAAAAATATTTCATCCAAATCAATCTGCACGACAAATTTGGAACCTCAAAGTAAGCTCTCGACTCCTACTCTCTCCTCTCATTGTTCTTCATCTTCTAATTTGAGTATCGGAGGATCTTCACCAGAAAATATCCTGGTGAGGATTTTTTGCAGATGTTCGGATGAAGCTCCAGCAATGATTTCTTCCTCGACCATCTCTACTTCACAGCTGACCTCAGATAGGGAGATCAGGAGCAATAATTTGCATGCAAGATATTAATGAGATGGGATCGCGATGGAGGAAGTAGAGGAAAAGAGGTTCTATTTTTCTATCTGCTCATCTTCAGTCTTCATGGAGGATGAGCACTCATCGGTGAGAATCATTAATGTGGCTTTTATCAATGGGAAGGAGTAGCGGGAAGGATGAAAATAGAAAGAAATGGGAGCATTCATTTTTTGTTTTTTCGTTCTGCTCCAAGCCATGAAACACACGTAGCCTTGCAACACGCGATGGAGACGCCATCACGCTCCAAAGGAACAATATGGATGGGATCGTCGCATCAGTTTCGGTGCCATCGTGCCGGTGCTGCGTCGTAGCAGTTTTAGTGGACTGAGCTTTGGTGACATATCGTAGATACATTTATGCAGGATCCATGATCTGCTATTGATTTTGCCACTGAAGTACATCCCATTTGCTTGCGCAGATGTTCTCACCTTAGTCACACCCTGCTCTAAAAGTCAGCTGATTTAGATCCCAAGCCAGCAAAAAGAAATATTGATATTTTGTAAGGACTAGATCACATAATCAAAGAAAACAATAATAGAATAAATCGACTTTGGGAATTGTCTTTTCTTTCATTGTCATACTTCTGTGTTATATTTGGAATTTCAAACATGAGATTTTAGACTTAGTATATATCGAAACCAGGAGATGTGCAAAAATGACATAAATATTGTTTAGAAAATCAGATTACAATCTAATCTCATGTAACCATTGTGTTTTGGTTTTGCAATAGCTTAAGAGCCATAGGAGGTTTTGATTCTTAGACACATCATCCGTTGTTATAGAGACAGAATTTTCCTTGATCCTTTTCTTAATTTGTCTTGGATGAAGAGAGCTCCCATGCTTTCCATAGAGAAGGTTTTTTCTTTGTTGAGATCTCTTCTTGAGGACCAGCACTTCAATATAAGTATTGTTGCTGCAAGGCTCTGGAGTGAAGTCGGTAATGAACCGACCTGAAAAGTTAAGGATTGAGCTGATCTAAATCAATGAACAAAACTTGCAAAAAAATCCTAAAACTATGGGGTACCTTCCGATTTAGGACCCTCCGATACTTAAGTTAGTCCGGGCCTTGAGAACAGGTGGTGGAAATAGAGAAATAGAAAGCAAAAAATGAGAGTTTGAGAGTAGAAAGAAGTAAAGAGAACTCTGATTCTTTAATGAGAAAATTAGTAGAGTTTTATCTTTATGAATTTTGACTTACCTTCTGGAGAGCACCCTGTCTCTCTTTATATAAAGAGAGCTCGTTTAGACCTTAAAAAAAGTTTGTTAGACTATTTGAGACTTGTTTAGATTGTTAGAGATCTGTTAGGCTATTGTAACAGAATGACTAGATATATAGAGATCATGAGACAGCTGCGATATGGTAAATGAGCTAAAATACAAATGAAAAGACATTACGGCTGAGCTGGATGAAAGCTATCAGATAATCATCTGTAGATACAGTGGCACGTCGATAACAGATCGAGGTGGAATAGTTAGCATCAATAACTATTTGGACTGGACATTATACCTTTGGTGTCAATAATCAAGTCAGCCAACAATCAAGTAAAGTGACGGAGATCAGAAACAAATCAAGGTGAGCATCAAGCTTGTAAGCAGTTCTAGATTAAACCGTTTAGCAGATAATACTAAGGAGGTAGATCAGTCTTGGGCCAATATTAATCTGAAAGAAATATTTATCTCAGATAACAATCTCATGTCATGTGTCAAGATGATGATGAGGTTGAATAATATACACCAATATATGCCCCCCACTTTCCAAACTGAAGTGAAATGCTTCACACTGGTGTGGAAAGTATTTCAAAGGTCTCCATCCAACCTGTACTATCATAATAAATGCTCTGCTCTATTGATGGCTAAAATATTAATTTTTAATCATTCGAAGTGATGCGTCATCCTTCAAAAATCGCTCCATCATATAGAGTAATGATGGGCGCTTGGAAAATCAAGATTTCATAAATGCCAGAGCGACTAACTGTAGAACGTGCATGCTAGGTGTCAAAATGTCATTGGAGAACTCAGCTTTCACACAGATCATGCTTACATGGCAGAATCAGGAAGGGGTGCATTGAAATGACTTGCTGCAGAGTCACTAGATAGCTGACAAGTGGTATAAATCTGATGGGGTACCAAATCAATGCAGGTCGTTAAGTACTTTTATAAATAGGCATGTCTTGCAGTTGAAAAACTATTTCATCAGTTCTTCCCTATTGAGACTCTGCTGAAATTTTTCTTGAGCCCTTACGCTGCTGGTGGTAGAGAAGAAGGTCGTTTGAAGTTGTCGGAGCCAAAGAAGAGAAAGAAGTAGAAGTCCTTCAAAAGCTTCCTCAAGCCTTTCTTTTTCATTAGGTATTCACCTGTTGAAAGGAATATGCCTATAAGCTAATCAAAATGTAATTTGATGGATATTCTTTTGTCTCCCGATAACTCATGTACTTATATTTTAAATAAGTAAAGGCATTTAGTTCATCATATGCTGTGTTTTCTTTTTTGATTATGATGAACCTCATAAATCAGGGCTATGATTTATGGTTATGATGCGATCATACTAGTGAGATCTAAACCTTAAAATCCTAATTTTAAATATTCCTAGTCGATGGAACATTGAGTAGGGGATCAATATTTTCGATAAGACTGGTACATCCTGTGTATGCTCGATTGAGAGGATAATTGATCTCATAATTACTTGTGTATGATACTAATATAAGGATGTAAGTGCTCATTAGAGAATGAGTTCACTGAATTGATCCAATTAAAGAACATCTCATGGAGTCTTATCTACATGTCAATAGATGTTTCTCATAGTGGGAATTGTGCATGTAATCTTTTGACCTGAGACTGCCATAGAACCTTATAAGCATGAATCCATATTTTGGATCATACTCATTCATGATTTAATCATGTACAGGGTGTTCTGGATATGGTGGATTGCTTATGAAGGTTGTGAGTAGGTCAATATGGAAACGATCACTCCTAGTAGAGGAGATCGCATCCTATCTGCTTCGATCGAATAATGATTCAGGAAGACTTTCATCAGAGCATTATGAAAAATTAAAAATGGTTTTTAATATTTCATAAATTGAATCATTATTATCTGATCAAGAGAAATATGAATATAAAAATTAGTTTTGATATTTTTCCATACCCAAACTTATATTCGGGATGCAGGATGATCGTAAGATCAAGTTGCACGATAAATTTTCACTGAAGGATATTTTTGGTACTTCTATCAAAATTTCATATTCTTCCAGGTAGACATGATACATTGCTAGACGTCAATCATATCTTGTGAGTTTGATCAAATTAAGAATTTAATTCGATCGTTAATTAGAAGCTGTTCTGATTGATCGAAACGGGTCAGCTAGATTTGACCTAAATCGGCTCGATTGTGTTTTAACCAAATTAGGTCAAATTGCACACAGACTCACTTCTAGCTAGATGTGGAACCAATGGGTCACACATAAAGAGAATTGATCATGGGTTTAATTTGATTAACCATGTTTGCATGTTGAACATGCTAGCACATGTTGCAAACCCTAGCATCTAGATTCGAATCAGATTCGAATCGGGTTTCGATTTGGGCTAATTTAGAACCAATTTGAGCCAAATTGGATTTGGTCTTGAAATTGTTCAAAGTATTCTAATTGGGCTGACTGTTGGGTGCCAAAAACCAGGGAACCACACACCTAAGAGTCTTTCACTTGGCATGTGGATTTAAATCCATGCGCATGTGCCACATGGCGCATGGAGGAGTTGGCACCCCTTAACTTGGTCTTATCTATTTCTTCATGGATTTTATTCTATGAAAGATTTTTCAAAAATATTAATAGGTGCCTAAGAGTCCTTATGAGTATTAAACTCTTCGTAAAAAAAAAATTAGGAGAAGAGATAAGGATGTGTCCATGCGCATGTGCCACATGGCGCATGGATGCAGTTGGCACCCCCTTAACTTGGAATTATCCATTTTTCTTCCATGGTTTTTATTCTACGAGGCTTTCAGATCTCTTAGAAGGTGCCTAAGAGTCCTTCTCTATCTGAAACACTCCGTAGAATATTTGTGGGAAGAGATAAGGATGAAATCCCATGCGCCACCCCTTGGAAGCGCCCCTTGGACCAAGTCAAATCTCAAGGTTGTTATGAATTGTTCCACGCCCCTTATCTCTTGCACCCTTCCTGAAGTTGTCATCCTCTATCTTGGCCATTGGATGGGCTTTTTTCCAGATCCAAAGGCATGGGTTGATGGCGCCAATAAGAGAAGCATTGCGACTTCTCATGTGAACACCGTAAGTTAAGATCGAAGAGTCTTTCTGCAATAAGGCACCTCTTCAACCCAACTTTGATGTCCACATGGCTTTTTCTCGTCAAATGGGGTATGACAAATTGAGAGGAGGCATGAGATGAGGTGTGAGTGGGCGTGAGATACTTGGTTTGCACCCCTACGTGCAATATAAATAGGGGTGCACGTCGAGGAGTCATCGCTCATTCCAAACTCTTCCTTCTTTCTTACAATAGGCTCATCTTGTCTAATTCTCTTTATTCTTCTTCTCTAGCCTAGACAAGGTCCTGATAAAGGACAAGAAATCTTCCAAAAAGCTTAGAGAATTGGAATAAAAATTAAGGTGACAAGGAGCAAGAAAAGAAGGCAAGAAAAGGTCCAATAGTCTGACAGCACAGCCAAGAAAGGAGATTCTGCCCAAATTATATTTAAATTCTGATAAATTAGAATTTAATTGTAGAGAGTATTTAAATAGATGCTAGTGGGTTGATCGAGTCTCTGTGTGGATCAACATTGGAGGGTGAACACGTGGGCACCTGGTGGAAACCCTGACGGACTACTGCCGGCGATCGAGCACAAATTAGGGTCTAGCGATAAGAGGTATGTTTCTATACCTTATATTATGATATTAATGCATATTATATGGTTTAAATTCTGATAAGGTGATCTTGGAGTTAGGTTTTGGTTTTATGATTTCATAATAATTGCTTTGAAATCCATGCTTCCGCCTTGACACCAAATCCCTACAGTGGTATCAGAGCGACCTTGTTAGAATTAAATCATATGATGATATGTTAATGATTTAATGATAATATTATAAATATGATATGATCATAATTTATAATTTTTATATGATATTAATATGATGAGATCATATTCATTATTTCATAATTAAATTATGATGTATATAATTATGGAATGTTGCCCTATCATATTGAATTGTGTTCACTATGATGCTAATTTTTTTATTCATGTATTTAGTATGATATAGAAATTAAATATGCATTGAGACCTCAAAAGCCCTCTGTAAAATAATATTAAGTTGTAGTGTAATTAACCAATAGCAGAACCAATCCAGATGTCTAATTGATCAATCAGTGTCTAGGGAAGTGGTTCATGATTGGTAAAGAGAACGTGGTTTCTAATTGGTTCCGTTGTCTGATCTGGCCAATTTATTGGTGTCTAAGGAAAGCAACGGAGGGACCCCCACCTCTCTCCCACTTATCTGGCTGATTAGATTAATTTAATTCTTGGCTGGGATGCTTGGTGTTATATTCACTACATTATGGCCTTCCTTCATGTTAGGACATTATTATGTCACGAACCATATTAGGTTCGTTGTGTAACCACAAGACCAATTATGGAAACTGACATAATATTGTTCTAGTGCATCGAGATGCTTACAATATTTTTGAGTATAATGCTTTGTTGTGTAACCATAAGAGTATTTATATTCTATTTTGACTATATTGAAATGAAGGGTCCTACTTAACTAAAACATTATGGTTTGTTGTGTAAACACAAGGCTATTAATGTTTTATAGGCTAGGGTTTTTATTGAGAATTGCATGAGATGCAATTGGAAAGAGTTTCCTACCTTTAAACTTATAAAAGATTTATTGTGCAACCATAAGATCTTTTATAAGGAATTAGGGTCTCAATCTCACTAAGAAAATCAATCAGGGTTTTCTCGAACATCATACTAGAGGGTTATGATGTCTGATAAAATAGTGGAAGACACAATAAAATTAAAGTCCTAATTTAATTATGCATATCATCTTGAGTTGTTTGCTTATGTAATGTTCTTTATTATGTAGATTAATGGCTTCTTCACTTTTACTTCGCTTTATTTTGGATACAAATAAATTGACTGGTACCAACTATATAGACTGATTGAGAAATCTTAAAATAGTACTTAGTCAAGAGAAGCTTTCTTACATCCTCGATACCCCTGACATTGAGCCAGTTGGGGAGGATGCCACAGAGGAAGAAAAAGCCACATATAGGATGTGGTAAAATGATTCTTTAACTGTCAAGTGTATCATACTTGCCTCTATGACAAATGAGTTGTAGAGGCAGCATGCTATATGTGGTAAAATGATTCTTTAACTGTCAAGTGTATCATACTTGCCTCTATGACAAATGAGTTGTAGAGGCAGCATGATAGCATGGACACTCATTCCATATTGCTCAATTTAAAAGAGCTTTATGGGGAACAGAGTAGGACTGCTAGATATGAGATATCTAAGCAGTTATTTCATGCCAGAATGGCAGAGGGGTCATCCGTACAAAACCATATTTTGATGGTTATTGACCTAATCACTCGATTAGGTCAATTAGGTTTTGTTATGGATGGAGAGTTGAGTCAGGATCTAATCCTGCAATCACTCTCAGAATCATTTTCTCAGTTTATCATGAACTATCACATGAACAAACTGAATTCTTCCTTGTCTGAGCTGTTAAATATGCTCAAGACAGCAGAGAGCCATATCAAGAAGGATAAGGCTCCTCTTCTTCTTGTGGATAGGATCTCCAAGAAGAAGGCTGGCAAAAAGGGTTCTAAAAGGAGGCTAAATCCTAAAGGTGGTATAAATAAGAGGAAGAAAGGAAAGAAGACTTTCGGACAGTCAACCTGCTTTCACTGTGGCAAGGCAGGTCATTGGAAAAGGAATTGCAAGGTTTACCTTGCAATAGTGAAGACTGGTGCAAATAATGCACCAAAAGGTATGTATGAGATACATACAATATTATCATTAAATTCTTCCATTTCAAACTCTTGGGTATTGAATACCGTCTGTGATTTTCATATCTGCAAATCATTGCAGGGGCCGCAGAAAATTAGAAGTTTGAGGAAGGGAGACTTCGAGCTCTACAGTGCTGGAGGAGAGTCTATCCAAGCAGAAGCTGTAGGGACAAATATCTTGAAGTTTTCTTCTGGAAAGATCTTAGAGCTAACAAATTATTATTACATGCCTAAGATCATTAGAAATATTGTATCTATACCCTTGTTGATAAAATAAGGATATCAAATATTTGTAATGAGCAATGGTTGCTTGATTCATTTTTCTAATGAAATAATTTGCCATGGCATTTTTGATAATGGTTTGTTGACTCTATGCTTGAATGATAATATTTTCATGTTAATGAAAATAGAAAACGTAAGAGGGATAATATAAATAATACCTTACTTTGGCATTATCGACTTGGTCATATTAGTGAGACTAGGATTAACAAGTTGTACAAAAAAAAATTCTTTGATCCTTATAATTATGAATCATTAGAAACTTGTGAATCATGTCTCATGGGTAAAATGACCAAGACTTCATTTAGTGGACATGGAGATAGGACAAACGAGTTGTTAGGACTTGTATATATAGATGTATGTGGCCCTATGACAACCCAGGACAGAGGTGGATACTCTTATTTTATTACATTTACAGATGATTTATCTAGGTTTGGATATGTGTATCTTATGAAACATAAATCTGAAGTCTTTGATAAATTCAAAGAGTATCAAAGTATGGTCGAAAAATAAACTGAAAAAAGTATAAAAATCCTTCGATCTGATCGAGGAGGAGAATACTTATCTAATGAATTTTTAGACCATCTTAAGGTAAAGAGAATTATCTCTGAATGGACACCTCCTTATACGCCACAATTAAATGGTGTAGCCGAAAGGAGGAATCGTACCTTATTAGATATGGTGTGGTCCATGATGTGCTTCACTGAGTTGCCTATTTCCTTCTGGGGTCATGCTTTAGAGACCGCAATAATTATCTTGAATAGAGTACCTTCTAAATCTGTATCTATCACTCCATATGAGATATGGAGAGGTAAGAAACCCAATCTTAAATATTTTAAGATATGGGATGTTCAGCATATGTCAAAAGAAATTTTGGACATAAGCTAGATGCTAGAGCAGATAAATATTTATTTGTAGGATATCCTAAGGATAGTATAGGATATCTATTCTACCACCCTACTGAACAAAAGGTATTTGTAAGTAGGCATGCCACTTTCATGGAGAAAGAATTTATCCTAGAAAGAGGCAGTGGGAGAAATATTGAAATTAATAAAATTCAAAAAAAATAAATAGATATTTTTCAACTAAATATTCACATAAATAAGGAAGAACCATAACACATAACTCCTATCCGTAAGTCAGATAGGGTACAACATGTACCTATAAGGTATGGGTTCATTATTGAGAATAATGAAGCCCAAGTCATTGAGAATGACGAACCTTTGACCTATACAGAAGCTGTCATGAGTAAGGACTCAGACAAATGATAGGATGCCATGAAATCCGAGATGGACTCCATGTACACCAACAAAGTATGGACTTTGGTTGATGCACCAGAAAGGATAAACCCTATTGGGTGCAAATGGGTCTATAAGAAAAAGATTGGAGTAGATGGTCAAATAGAAACCTATAAAGCTAGATTGATAGCTAAAGGTTTCAGACAAAAATAGGGTATTGATTATGATGAAACTTTTTCACCTGTTGCCATGCTCAAATCTATTCGGATTATGCTTGCAATAGCAGCATACTATGATTATGAAATATGGCAAATGGATGTTAAGACCGCCTTCTTGAATGGTTTTCTAGAAGAGGAGGTCTACATGTCACAGCCAGAGGGTTTTGTCTCAAATGACAGACCAAATCAAGTATGCAGGCTTAAGAAATCTATTTATGGATTAAAGCAAGTCTCAAGGAGTTGGAACATCCAATCAAAGAGTTTGACTTCATCAAGAATGTGGATGAACCGTGTGTATACAAGAAGACTAGTGGGAGTACTATAGTTTTCTTGGTTCTGTATGTGGATGACATACTTCTCATTGGGAATGATATCCCAATGTTACAATCAGTCAAGTTATGGCTATCTAATAAGTTTTCCATGAAGGACTTGGGAGAAGCATCCTATATACCTGGAATTAAGATCTATAGAGATAGATCTAAAAGGATGCTAGGCTTATCTCAGTCTAAGTACATTGACTTAATACTGAAAAGGTTTAGTATGGATGGGAGTAAATGAGGTTACTTACCCATGAGTCAAGGCATACATCTCTTTAAGAAGATGTCTCCTAAGACACCTGAAGAGAGAAATAGAATGAGTTCTATTCCTTATGCTTCGGTTGTAGGATCAATAATGTATGCTATGTTACGTACCAGGCCTGATGTAGCTTATACCTTAGGCATAGCCAGTAGATTTTAGGCTAATCCAGGAGAGGATCATTGGAAGGCTATGAAAAATATTCTAAAGTATTTAAGAAGGACTAAGGATATTTTTCTTATATATGGTGGATCTGATCTTAAACTAGCAGGATACTCTGATTCTAGTTTTCAATTAGACCCAGATGATAGCAAATCCATTTCAGGGAATGTCTTTACTTTGAATGGTGGAGCAGTAAGTTGGAAGAGTACTAAGCAGCAGACTATAGCTGACTCAACCACAGAGGCAGAATACATAGCTGTAAGTGAAGCCGCCAAGAAAGCTGTCTGGATGAAAAAGTTCATCATTGAATTGGGTGTTGTTCCCGAGATTGAGAATCCAGTACCACTTTATTGTGATAATACTGGAGCAGTTGCTCAAGCAAAGAAACCCAGGTCTCACCATAAATCCAAGCACATTTTGAGATGCTTCCATCTCGTTCGTGAAATAATTGAAAGACAAGATGTTATTATTGAACGAGTAGATACAAAGAACAACATAGTGGATCCGTTCACTAAAGCTTTACTACAGCAGCAGTTTGATCACCACCTCGATTGTATGGGGTTGAAATATAAGGATGATTGACTTTAGTGCAAGTGGGAGATTGAAAGGAATATATCCTATAAGCCAATCAAAATGTGTAATTTGATGGATATTCTTTTATCTCCCGACAACTCATGTACTTATATTTTAAATAAGTAAAGGCATTTAGTTCATCATATGCTGTGTTTTATTTTTTGATTATGATGAACCCCATAAATCAGGGCTATGGTTTTAGGGTTATGATGTGATCATACCAGTGAGATCTAAAACCTTAAAACCCTAATTTTAAATATTCCTAGTCGATGAAACATTGAGTAGGGGATCAATATTTTCAGTAAGACTGGTATATCCTGTGTATGCTCGATGGAGAGGGTAATTGATCTCACAATTACTTATGTATGACACTAATATAAGGATGTAAGTGCTCATTAGAGAATGAGTTCACTGAATTGATCCAATTAAAGAACATCTGATGGAGTCTTATCTACATGTCAACAGATGTTTCTCATAGTGGGAATTGTGCATGTAAATCTTTTGACTTGAGACTGCCATAGAACCTTATAAGCATGAATCCATATTTTGGATCATACTCATTCATGATTTAATCATGTACAGGGTGTTCTGGATATGGTGGATTGTTTATGAAGGTTGTGAGTAGGTCAATATGAAAACGATCACTCCTAGTAAGAGGAGATCGTATCCTATCTGCTTCGATCGAATAATGATTCAGGAAGACTTTGATCAGAGCATTATGAAAAATTAAAAATAGTTTCTAATATTTCATAAATTGAATCATTATTATCTGATCGAGAGAAATATGAATATAAAATTAGTTTGATATTTTTTCATATCCAAACTTATATTCGGGATGCAGGATGATCATAAGATCAAGTTGCACGGTAATTTTCTACTGAAAGATATTTTTGATATTTTTATCAAAATTTTATATCTTTCAAGTAGATATAATACGTTGCTAGATGTCAATCATATTTTATAAGTTTGATCGAATTAAAAAATTTAATTCGATCATTAATTAGAAGCTGTTCTGATTGATCGAAACGGGTAAGCTAGATTTGACCTAAATCGGCTCGATTGTGTTCTAACCAAATTAGGTCAAATTGCATCCAGACTCACTGCTGGCTAGATGTGAAACCCAATGGGTCACATACAAAGGGAATTGATCATGTGTTTAATTTGATTAAATCATGTTTGCAAGTTGAACATGCTAGCACATGTTGCAAACCCTAGCATCTAGATTCGAATCGGATTTGAATCGGGTTCCGATTTGGGCTAATTTAGAACCAATTTGAGCCAAATTGGATTTGGTCTTGAAATGGGTTTGAAGTATTCTAATTGGGCTTAATGTTGGGTGCCAAAAACCAGGGAATCACACGTCTAAGAGTCTCTCTCTCTGCATGTGGATTTAAATCCATGCGCATGTGCCACATGGCGCGTGGAGGGAGTTGGCGCCCCTTAACTTGGTCTTATCTATTTTCTCCATGGCTTTTATTCTATGAAAGATTTTCAGAAATCTTAAGAGGTGCCTAAGAGTCTTTCTGAGTATTAAACTCTTCATAAAAAAAAAATTAGGAGAAGAGATAAGGATGTATCCATGCACATGTGCCACATGGCGCATGGATGGAGTTGGCGTCCCCTTAACTTGGAATTATCCATTTTTCTTCAGTGGTTTTTTATTCTATGAGGCTTTCAGATCTCTTAGAAGGCACCTAAGAGTCCTTCTGTATCTGAAACACTCCGTAGAATATTTGTGGGAAGAGATAAGGATGAAATCCCATGCGCCACCCCTTGGAAGCGCCCCTTGGACCAAGTCAAATCTCAAGGTTGTTTTAAATTGTTCCACGCCCCTTATCTCTTGCGCCCTTCCTGAAATTGGCACCCTCTATCTTGGCCATTGGATGGGATTCCTTCCAAATCCAAAGGCATGGGTTGATGGCGCCAATAAGAGAAGCATTGCGACTTCTCATGTGAACACCGTAAGTTAAGATCGAAGAGTCCTTCTGCAATAAGGCGCCTCTTCAACCCATCTTTGATGTCACATGGCTTTTTCTCATCAAATGGGGTATGAGAAATTGAGAGGAGGTATGAGATGAGGTGTGAGTGGGTGTGAGATGCTTGGTTTGCACCCCTACGTGCAATATAAATAGGGGTGCACGCCGAGGAGTCATCACTCATTCTAAACTCTTCCTTCTTTCATGCAATAGGCTCATCTTGTCCAATTCTCTTTATTCTTCTTCTCTAGCCTAGATAAGGTCCTAATAAAGGATAAAAAGTCTTTCAAAAGCCTTAGAAAATTGGAATAAAAATTAAGGTGACAAGGAGCAAGAAAGGAAGGCAAGAAAAGGTCCAACAGTGTGACAGTAATGCCAAGAAAGGAGATTCTACCCAAATTGCATTTAAATTCTGATAAATTAGAATTTAATTATAGAAAATATTTAAATAAGTGCAAGTGGGTTGATTGAGTCTTCGTGTGAATCAACGTTGGAGGGTGAACACATGGGCACCTGGTGGAAACCCTGACGGACTGCTGCCGGCGACCGAGCACAGATAAGGTTCTAGCGATAAGAGGTATATTTCTATACCTTATATTATGATATTAATGCATATTATATGGTTTAAATTCTGATAAGGTGATCTTGGAGTTAGGTTTTGGTTTTATGATTTCATAATAATTGCTTTGAAATCCGTGCTTCTGCCTTGACACCAAATCCCTGCACGGGGGATATGCACTCGAATTGGCCTGTTATCTGTTAAATAGGATTTCAAGTAAGTTTGTAATTAAGACTCCATATGAGATATGGACAGGGCATAAGCCAGCACTTTCACACCTTAGGGTCTAGGGGTGCCCGGCCTATGTCAAACGGTTAGTTACAGATAAACTTGGACCTAGGTCTGACAAATGCACATTCACAGGGTACCCCAAAGGGACCAAAGGATATTTTTTTCTACCATACTGATGAACAAAAGGTGTTCGTCAGCCTTAAGGCAACTTTTTTAGAAAAGGAGTTCCTTGGTGAAGGAACCATTGCCTCTAAGGTTAAACTTGATGAAGTTCAATAGGTAGAACGATCGACAGCAATAGCTGAACCTGAGTCGGATTTGATTAGATTAGATTTGGAGCCCAATGTACCTGACCATTAAGATGATCCAGTAGAGTACTGCATCAGCCGGACAGATACTATGATTTCTTGATCCGAAATGGTGATCCCATCAAACTCGATGAGAACGTTGAGGATCCGATCATCTATATGGATGCAATGCAGAGATCTAATTTCAAGAAATGGCTTGAAGCCATGCAATTCGAAATGGAGTCCATGAAGGTCAATGATGTATGGATATTGGTTGACCTACCTGAAGGGGTTAAACCTATTGGGTGTAAATGGATCTTCAAAAGGAAGAGGGGTGTAGATGAAAAGGTAGAGACCTATAAAGACCGTCAGATTGCCAAGGGGTATCATCAACGTTATGGTATTGACTATGACGAGATGTTCCCCCCTGTGGCAATGCTCAAATTCAGTCAGATAATGCTTGCAATAGCTATCCATCTGGATTATGAGATCTGACAGATGGATGAAAAGACAGCTTTCCTGAATAGAGAGCTAACCGAAGAGGGGTATATGGTACAACCTGAGGGGTTTACATCCACAGATGAGTCCAAGGTGTGCAAGCTTCAGAGATCCATTTATGGATTGAAGCAAGCTTCTCGGAGTTGGAACATGCATTTTGATAAGGTGATCAAAACGTATGGCTTCGTTAAGAACGAAGAAGAGCCCTGCATCTATAAATGGGCAAATGGTCCAGTTGTGGTATTCTTTATCTTGTACGTGGATGATATTCTCTTAATCAGAAATGACATCCCCGCACTACAGGGAATAAAAGTTTAATTGTCATCTCAGTTCTCCATGAAGAACTTGGGTGAAGCATCCTACATCTTAGGGATGAAGATCTATAGGGATAGATCTAAAAGGATGCTTGGGTTATCCTAATCCACGTACATAGACACTGTACTGAAGAGGTTCAGCATGGAGAATTCTAAGAAGGGCTATCTATCGATAGGCCATGAAATTTTTCTCTCTAGGAAGGATTGTCTGACAACTCTTGAAGAGAGAGAGCGTATGAGTAGAGTCCCATATACTTCGATCGTGAGATCTATCATGTACACCATAACATGTACAAGGCCAGATATGGCATACTCACTAGGAGTAGTGAGTAGATACCAATCTAATCTTCAACCACTGAAAAGTGGTTAAAGCCATCCTTAAGTAATTGAGAAATACTAGGGACCAATGGTTGGTTTATGGCGAGTCAGATCTGAAACTTGTGGGGTTCACAGACTCCAGCTTTCAATCTGACTATGATGATAGCAGAAGCATATCGAGTTATATCTTTATTCTGAATGGTGGAGCCATCTGCTGGAAGAGTTTCAAGCAGCATACTGTGGCAGACTCTGTTTGTGAGGTGGAGTACATCACAGCATCGGATGCCATGAAAGAAACTGTGGCTAAAAAAAATCATCACCGAGCTCAGAGTAGCCTCCTCCCTCGATGGTCCGATCCTGCTCTACTACGACAGCACCGGTGCCATTGCTTAGGTGAAGGAACCCAAAGCACACTAGTGGATGAAGCACATTTTGTGCCACTTCCACCTGATCTAGGAGATCGTGGATCGAGGTGATGTTGACCTTCAAAAGATCGATGGAAAGGAAAACCTGTCTGACCCCTTCACTAAAGTCCTGACGATAAAGGAGTTCGACAACCACAAGTCGAAGATGGATATTAGATACTATGCTGAATGGCTTTAGGACAAGTGAGAGTTGTTGGAAAATATGTCTCAAAAGTCAATCATCAACCTGTTGACGGCTGAGCAACCTTATATTATAATTAATTTATTAATAAATAAAAAATATTTTTGGTATTTTCATTACAAGTTTTCATCTTCTAATGAACTCTGTTATTGTGATGAAGTCCTTAAGACTATTTAGGTTCGATAAAGAGAAGATTTATCGATTAGTCCTTAAAATTATTCACGACCAAATGATAGGCTGTTAATAAGGACAACAGCTTCTATCGAGCATAGGTTGCTGTAGGCCATATAGGTTGGTTGTCCTCTTAACCAAGGACTGTTGAGACACTGGTATGGCATACAGATAAGATGTAAGGGTACATCATCATGGAACGTGACCAACTCCAGAGCATTCTACTGTCGAGAATGTCACTGATGGGATATAGGTATAAGTGTCCCTTAGACCTGAGAATGTCACTGATGGGATATAGGTATAAGTGTCCCTTAGTCCTGAGATCGCCTCAGTGACTTGCAAGCAACTCACTGTGCTTTGGTACTGGACTAACTGAATTTTTAATTCAATGACGGAAGGCTTTTAGGTACAGTCAAGTACTTGTGAAGTCAGAGTATGATCAAGATGGAATTAACCACTCCAAGAGTTGGAGAAGAATGAGTCACTGTATTTCAACTTAGCAAAACTTTGGTCAGGATAATCCATCAGATGGATTCGATATTTTGAAACACAATGTGGACAACCTGATCAGAGTTGATACTTAAACTCTGAGGTGTCCTATGATCATTTTGGTAAAGGGGATGAATTATATGGAAACTATATCCGTATGGGTTCTAAGGATATTGTTCTACACATTCGACCTATCCGACCGTCAGGTACCATTGCTAGATGGTCACTTCGATTGGTATAAAAAATTATTCTTATACTACTGACTTAGGTTCGGACCTATGAGGTCACACACATTAGTGTTCATGATCTGATCGGATGGTTGATCAATGATTAAGAATCGTTCTAGGATTAAACGATCAATACGATTGACATTTAACCTAGTGCAAGTATTGTAGGAGGATCGATTAGTAAATCGATTGCTAATTGGCTTAATTTGATTAAGCCAAAGGGTTGAGATTAAGTCTAATTAAATATGATTTAATTAGATTTAGTTTGGACTTGATTGGATCAAGTCCAATTGATTTATTGGATAAGCCAAGTGCAAGGAAAAAACTAGTCGTAGTTCAAATAGGACTTGGGTCAACCTAATTTCTAATTTGATTAAAAAATTAAATCATATTTAAATCTAATTTAATCTGATTAAATTAGACTCTTAATTAGGTTAAGACCTATTTTAATTGGGTTGATTTGATTTTAGTTTGATTTGGTTTGAGAAACCAAATTTGAACAAGTCATAGATTGAATCCTAGTAAGACTAGGATTCCACCTTGTGCCACCTTAGCCCCCCACGCCCACTCTCTCTTATCCCATGCCCACTCTTTCTTATTTTGTGTGACAAAACCCTATCTCTCAAGTCTTCACGGATGCCCAAAACTGAAAGGTTTTGTGACAATGGTGGAAGCATGGATTTCAAAGCAATTATTATGAAATCATAAAAACCAAAACCTAACTCCAAGATCACCTTATCAGAAATTAAACCATATAATATGCATTAATATCAAATAAAAGATATAGAAACATACCTCTTATCTCTAGACCCTAATTTGAGCTAAGTTGTCGGCAGCAATTTGTTTGGGTTTCCACCAGGTGCCCACATGTTCACCCTCCAATGTTGATCCACACGGGGACTCGATCAACCCACTAGCACCTATTTAAATATTCTCTGCAATTAAATTCTGATTTATCAAAATTTAAATGCAATTTGGGCAGAACCTCCTTTCTTGGCTTTGCTGTCACACTGTTGGATCTTTTCTTGCCTTCCTTTCTTGCTTCTTGTCTTCTTAATTTTTATTCCAATTCTCTAAGTCTTTTGATAGACTTTTTGTCCTTTATCAGGACTATATCTAGGCTAGAGAGAAAGAATAAAAAAAATTGGACAAGAAAATCCTCTTGTAAGAAAGAAGGAAGAATTCTGAATCACCGAGAGTCCTCGGCATGCACCCCTATTTATATTGTACGTAGGGGTGCAAACCAAAACATCTCATGCCCTCTCACACTTTATCTCATGCCTCCTTTCTATTTCTCACACCCCATAAATTATAAAATGCAATGTGTACATCAAAGTTGGGTTGAAGAGGCACCTTATTTCAGAAGGACTCTTCGATCTTAACTTACGGTGTTCACATGAGAAGTCTCAAAGCTTCTCTTATTGGCACCATCAACCCATGCCTTTGGATCTGAAAGGAAGCCCATCCAATGGCCAAGAACGAGGGTGCCAACTTGAAGAATGGCGCAAGAGATTAAGGGGCGTGGATAAGTTAAAACTTATCTCCCCATTTGAAATTTCAAAGGGGCGCTTCCAAGAGGTGGCGCATGGATTTAATTCTTATCCCTTCTCCTAATTTTTCTATGATGAGTTTAATACTCAGAAAGACTCTTAGATGCCTCCTAAGATATCTGAAAATCATTCATGGAATAAAAGTCTCGAATAAAAAAATAGGAAAGATCAAGATAAGGTGCGCCATCTCTCATCCATGCGCCATGTGACACATGCGCATGGATTTAAATTCTTACCACTTCTCCTAATTTTTCTATGAAGAGTTTAATACTCAGAAGGACTCTTTGGTGCCTCCTAAGTCATCTGAAAATCATTCATAGAATAAAAGTTTCGGAGAAAAAATAGGAAAGACCTTATCTAAAGGTGGCGCCAACTCCATCCATGCGCCATGTGGCTCATGCACATGGATTCAAATCCACACGCCAAGAGAGAGACTCTTAGGTGTGTGGTTCCCTGGTTTTTGGCACCCAACAGCAAGCCCAATTAAAACACTTCGAACCCACTTCAAGACCAAATCCAATTTGGCTCAAATTGGTTCTAAATTAGCCCAAATCGGAACCCGATTCGAATTCGATTCGAATCTAAATGCTAGGGTTTGCAACATGTGCTAGCATGTTCAACTTGCAAGCATGATTTAATCAAATTAAACCCCTGATCAATTTCCTTTGTATGTGATCCATTAGGTTCCACATCTAGCCAGTAGTGAGTCCAGATGTAATTTAGTCTAATTTGGTTAGAACACAACCCAGCCGATTTAGGTCAAATCAAGCTGAACCGTTTTAATCAATTAGAACAGCTTTTAATTAATGATCGAATTAAACTCTTTAATTTGATCAAACTCACAAGATATGATTGACGTCTAGCAACGTATCATGTCTACCTAAAAGATATAAAATTTTGATGGAAATATCAAAAATATCCTTCAGTAGAAAATTATCGTGCAACTTGATCTTACGATCATCCTGCATCCCGAATATAAGTTTGGGTATGGAAAAATGTCAAACCCAATTTTATATTCACATTTCTTTTGATCAAATAATAATGATTCAATTTATGAAACATTAAAAATCATTTCTAATTTTTCATAATGCTCTGATCAAAGTCTTCCTGAATCATTATTTGATTGAAGTAGATAGGATGCGATCTCCTCTTACCAAGAGTGATCGTTTCCATATTGACCTACTCACAACCTTCATAAGCAATCCATCATATCCAGAACACCCCATACATGATTAAATCATGAATGAGTATGATCCAAAATTTGGATTCATGCTTATAAGGTTCTATGGCAGTCTCAGGTCAAAAGATTTACATGCATAATTCCCACTATGAGAAAAATCTGTTGACATGTAGATAAGACTCCATCAGATATTCTTTAATTGGATCAATTCAGTGAATTCATTCTCTAATGAATACTTACATCCTTATATTAGTGTCATACACAAGTAATTGTGAGATCAATTACCCTATTAACTGAGCATACACAGGATGTACCAGTCTTAACGAAAATATTGATCCCCTACTCAATGTTCCATTGACTAGGAATATTTAAAATTAGGGTTTTAAGGTTTTAGGTCTCACTGGTATGATCGCATCATAACCCTAAAACCATAGCCCTAATTTATGGAATTCATCATAATAAAAAAATAAAATGCAGCATATGATGAACTAAATGACTTTATTTATTTAAAACATCAGTACATGAGTTGTCAGGAGACAAAAAGAATATCCTTCAATTTATACATCTTGATTGTTTTATAGGGCATATTCCTTTCAATCTCCCACTTGCACTAAAGCCAATCTCCCTTATATTTCAGCCCCATACTATCGAGGTGGTGATCGAACTGCTGCTGTGGTAAAGCTTTAGTGAACGGATCCGCTATGTTGTTTTTTGTGTCTACTCGTTCAATAATGACATCTTGTCTTTCAATTATTTCACGAACGAGATGGAAGCATCTCAAAATGTGCTTAGATTTATGGTGAGATCTGGGTTCCTTTGCTTGAGCAACTGCTCCAGTATTATCACAATAAAGTGGTACTGGGTTCTCAATCTCAAGAACAACGCCCAATTCAGTGATGAACTTCTTCATCCAGACAGCTTCTTTGGCGGCTTCACTTGCAGCTATGTATTCTGCCTCTGTGGTTGAGTCAGCTACTATTTGCTGCTTAGAACTCTTCCAACTCACTGCTCCACCATTCAAAGTAAAGACATACCCTGAAATGAATTTGCTATCATCTAGGTCTGATTGAAAACTAGAATCAGAATATCCTTCTAGTTTAAGATCAGATCCACCATATATAAAAAAAATATCCTTAGTCTTTCTTAAGTACTTTAGAATATTTTTCACAGCCTTCCAATGATCCTCTCTTGAATCAGCCTAAAATCTACTGGCTATGCCTAAGGCATAAGCTACATCAGGCCTGGTACATAACATAGCATACATTCTTGATCCTACAGCCGAAGCATAAAGAATAGAACTCATTCTATTTCTCTCTTCAGTTGTCTTAGGAGACATCTTCTTAGAAAGATGTATGCCTTGACTCATGGGTAAGTAACCTCTTTTACTTTCATTGATACTGAATCTTTTCAGTATTAAGTCAATGTACCTAGACTGGGATAAGCCTAGCATCCTTTTAGATCTATCTCTATAGATCTTTATACCAAGTATATAGGATGCTTCCCCCAAGTCTTTCATGAAAAATTTATTGGATAGCCATAATTTGACTATTTGTAATATTGGGATATCATTCCCAATAAGGAGTATATCATCTACATACAGAACCAAAAAAACTAGGGCACTCCCACTAGTCTTCTTATACACACAAGGTTCATCCACATTCTTGATGAAACCAAACTCTTTGACTGTTACATCAAAGTGGATGTTCCAACTCCTTGAGGCTTGCTTTAATCCATAAATGGATTTCTTAAGCCTGCATACTAGATTTGGTCTGTCATTTGAGACAAAACCCTCTGGCTGTGACATGTAGACCTCCTCTTCTAGAAAACCATTCAAGAAGACGGTCTTCACATCCATTTGCCATATTTCATAATCATAGTATGCTGCTATTGCAAGCATTATCCGAATAGATTTGAGCATGGCAACAGGTGAAAAAATTTCATCATAATCAATACCCTATTTTTGCCTAAAACCTTTAGCTACCAATCTAGCTTTATAGGTTTCTATTTGACCATCTGCTCCAATCTTTTTCTTATAGATCCATTTGCACCCAATAGGGTTTACCCCTTCTGGTGCATCAACCAAAGTCCATACTTTGTTGGTGTACATGGAGTCCATCTCGGATTTCATGGCATCTTGCCATTTGTCTGAGTCCTTACTCATGACAGCTTCCATATAGGTCAAAGGTTCATCATTCTCAATGACTTGGGCTTCATTATTCTCAATAATGAACCCATATCTTATAGGTACATGTCGTACCCTGTCTGACCTACGGATAGGAGTTATGTGTTCTGGTTCTTCCTTATTTATGTAAATATTTGGTTGAGAAATATCTATTTATTTTTCTTGAACTTCATTAATTTTAATATTTCTCTCACTACCTCTTTCTAGGATAAATTCTTTTTCCATGAAAGTGGCATGCCTACTTACAAATATCTTTTGTTCAGTAGGGTGGTAGAATAGATATCCTATACTATCCTTAAAATATCCTACAAACAAACATTTATCTGCTCTAGCATCTAGCTTATGTCCAAAATTTCTTTTGACATATGCTGAACATCCCCATATCTTAAAATATTTAAGATTGGGCTTCTTACCTCTTCATATTTTATATGGAGTGCTAGATACAGATTTAGAAGGTACTCTATTCAAGATAATTATTGCGGTCTCTAAAGCATAACCCCAGAAGGAAGTAGGCAATTCAGTGAAGCACATCATGGATCGTACCATATCTAATAAGGTATGGTTCCTCCTTTGTTGCCCAGCTATGCAACCCAAGAGGGGGGGTGAATTAGGTTTCTAAAAATTTTAAGCTCAACTAATTACTTATGAAAGATATTTGTTAAAAGCTTGATGAATGAGAAGAAGGACTTTAAATCAAGATTAATTTTCTAAAGCAAGAATGTAAGGATATAATAAAGAAATAAAGAGAAATAATAAAGCACACCACAAACACAAGGATTTATAGTGGTTCGATGCCAACCTTGCACCTACATCCACTCCCCAAGCTCCTACTTGGGAATTCCAATCCACTATACTTGTATTCAACCCGAATACAAACGTCGGAAACTCTGACACTAGCTATCCCAAGCTAGTCCACTTATTTTCCGGGTACAAGCCAACCCAAAACACTCCGATTTCAGGTTCGGATCAACCTTTCCTTGTTTTGAAAACCTTCCAAAAACAAGAACAAATACTCACAAAGAGTAAAACAGTTTAGAGCATAAATAAATACAAGAATAGCTCCTTAAATGAGCGAATATAATAATAAAAACACTTTACTCAAATGAAGAATCCCCTTTTTGGATTTTCTCAATGTAGATGAAGAGTTGAATGAACGCTTGAGGAGAAGATGAACTTGATTGAAGACTTCTTGAAGGCTTTGAAAGAGCTCTTGATCAAGGTTGAAAAATAGGCTTGAAAAATCCTCTCTTTGAATACTCTTGAATGCCCTTTTGAACACTCTTGCTTTTCTCTTTCACAATCTCTCGTGTATATTGTAGATCTCTTGTCTCTCTCGTGTGGATTGTGGATCCCCTCTCTTTTTCTTTTGTGTATTTCGTTGATCTCCTCATGTATATTTTGGATCTCTGTATGTCTCATGTATTTTCACCTTTTGAAACCTTTTATAGCATTAAGAAACAAGAAAAAATATATTAGGCAGAAAAAGAGCCGTTAGAGCATTTTTAGGGAGCATAAAAGGCAATTAAAACGGGCAAAAAACTAACCGTTGCGGACGATTTCCGTCGCAGGGGTCGACTCATGAGTCGACTTCTGTTGCAACAGCCAGAAACTTTGATTTCTCGATTTTTTGGCCCAAATCAGCAGAGGTCGACTCATGAGTCGACTCATGCCTTGTGGGTCGACTCATGAGTCGACTCACAGGTCGTGCCAAGCCAAAAATCCAGCGTGCCAAGGGAAATTTTTGCGTGCCAATCAGCTCATTGTGCCATGAGTTGACTCATGAGTCGATTCATGCACTTCAAACCTTCATAACTTCAAAAATATAAGTCCAAAAATAATAAAATTTTCACCAATAGATTACAAATCATTTGTTCTACCAAATGATACTATCAAATTAGGATTTTAGTAAAATTATGATTTTGCCCCTAAAGAGCATAAAGACTTTTTCAATTAAAAAAAAATATTTGTATCCCTTCAATCTGCTTTGTAATCATCAAAATCAATTTAGGAGCAACAATCTTTCCCTTTTTGATGATGACAAAACACTTGAACAAAAGCATTTATGTGAATGCATTATAGATGCTTAAAAAGAGTATGATTCTTTTGGCATGTAATATAAATGGTCATATACAAAAATAGTTTGTCCATTTTCTTAAAGATTTGAAGATATGCTCATTGGATTATGTGATTTTGGTGTTAGAGCGAAAAACTTGTTTTTGTTATTAGATTAAGCTGTAATTTGAAAATTTGCTCATTCTCATTTGATTTTGGTTTTAGCATCAGAGCAAAAAATAATTATGTGCTTTAATTGCTTTTGATACAAAAAAATAATTATGTGTGCTAAAGCATGTTTAAGAGTTGATTTGGAAAGTGTATTAGATCATTTTGAGTTTAAGATGTATCAGAGCAAGAAAAAAATAAATTTTGCAATGTATCAGAGCAAGAAAAAAAAAATAATTTTACAATGTTATCAGAAAAAAATTTTACAATATTTCAGAGAAAATTTTATAATGTATCAGAGAAAATTTTACAATGTATCAGAGCAAATTTTATAATGTATCAGAGAAAATTTTACAATGTATCAGAGCAAATTTTATAATGTATCAGAGCAAGTTAAAAAAAATTTTAAGATGTATCAAAGTAAGTTAAATTTCTTAAGATGTATCAAGGTAAATAAAATTTTAAAAGATGTATCAGAGCAAGTTGGAATTTTGAAGTATATCAAAGCATATTTAAATTTTTAAAGCAAATCAGAGCATATGTAAAGAAATAATTTAAAAGTTACTTATTTGCATTGTACTTAGCATTGTATTTTTGATATTGTTCTTTAGATTCTTCAATTCATTTATTAATTTCTCATAATTTGTAGTTTTGCTTTTGATGGGTTGCTTTTTCTTTAATTTCTCATCATTTATGATTTTGCTTTTGTTGGATTGCTTTTTGTTTAATTTCTCAAATTTAATTTCTCAAATTTTTGTTTAATTTCTCTCCCTTTTTGACATCATCAAACATGATTAACTCTTCCTTTTTCTGAAACATTCTTTAATTTCTCCCCCTTTAGAGTTTATCACAGATGTTTGCTCCCCCTTAATATACCAATTATTAACAGCAAACAACAACAAAGAGAAGACAATATTTCAACAAGGAGAATATATATAACCAAAATATGATCGTCATCATTACAAAAGGTAGAGATATAAGTAAAAGATGATACCATAAAACCATAATTGTTTCAATACATAGTTCATAATATAAAAGTCAACCAGCTAATTGTCAATACATGGCCCCAAATACAGATCCTAGAACAAGACACTAACACTTAGGATCTAGTAATGATCAAGACAAGTCATGGATCGGAGTCATCAGATATGGGATGAGAAGCTGATGGGTCAGAAGTGCGTCCTCTACCCCGTCTGCCTCTGGCACGAGCAGGAGAGCGAGATGAACTGGGAGGCTGAGAATGCTGAGAGGCTAAGGACTGAACAGAAAGGGTGAGTCTGATGGAATCAAGTACGTTTAGTGCTCTGGAAACAGACTGAAGTAGAGCAGTGAACTGAGTGGTTGCATGCTCACTCGATCCTCGAATCTCTTTCCTCAGTAACTCATATCCACCCTCCAGTGCTCCTCTGAGCCTGCCAGCCTCTGCAGTGAGGTCTGTGACCTCAATAGTTGACTCCTGTGGCTTGGGATGGGCCAAAGCAAGGACTTGCCCCTGCAAGTCAAGAACTCTGCCAGTCAGTCTCCAGACGGTGTCCTCAAGCTGCTGAATCTGGATGGACTGATCCGATATCATCTGAAACACAGTGGAGATGTGGGGAGTCATGGTCTGATCAGAAGAGGTGGCTCCTGGTGCAAAAGTAGTACTGCCCCACTGACTAGACAGCAAAGAAGCCACACACTGTGATATCTGCTCGATCTGATCGTCAGCCAGTCTGAACTCTGATTGAGGTGCTCTACTCTCTGGCTGATACACTGGTGTGGGCATCCTAGTAAACTCTGAAGGGCCAGCCTCTGTATCAGGAAAGAACTGGATATTTGGTGATGCTGTCCTGAAGTCATGGACAGGAGATGATGGACCTTCTTCTTCAGCTCTGTCTTCAATTCTGTCTTCAGCTCTCTCCTCAGCTCTCTCCTCAGCTCTTTCTTCAGAGCCCTTGATCCAACCACCATCAGTCTTTGTAAATCCCATTCAGTGTAGGATGTGTTGGTTGAAAGTGTCCACATGAGAGAGCTTAGTAGAAGCCTCTCCCTCACAGCTAACTCCAAACCTCCTAAATACTCTAGTAAGGGCCATACCATAAGGCAAGTGTGCCTTGGATCTGTTCAAAGTCTCTCTCATGGCCTCTATCATAAGTGCAGGGAGGTTCAGGGGGGTCTGAGTGATGACATGAAACATGATACAAACATCTCTGCTGGAAAGTAAGTCATGCCTACCACTCCTAGGAAAGAAGAGCTTCGTTACCATCTAATGTACGATCCTCATCTCAATAGACAAAATTTTTGCTTCCAATTTGTTTAAACTCCCTGAATAAGTTCCCCCTAGAATAACTCTGATCCCCTCTTCTTTTACTGGGAGTTCCATATAAGAGTAACCCTCACTAGGTAACTGAAGTATTTCTCCCAAAATACTAGAATCCAAGCAAATATCAATTCCCTTTACTATTGAAGTCACTGACCCATTTCCATAATGTAGGTTTTGGTAGAATTCTCTAACTAGGTCAACATAGGTGACTTCCTTAAGGGAGCAGTAGAAATCCCATCCTTGGTTTTTAATCTTACTTGCAAATGTAAAATTCTCTTTCTCAAAGAACCGAAAATCTATATTCTTCTCGGTTTTAACTTTTCTATCTGAAAGAGGATTCGCACTGGGGCTTAGGAAGGATTGAGGGAGACCTTGAGCAGATACTGAAGCTGGAGTGGGAGCAGTGGAAGACTGACCAGCTTGCCTTTTCTTTCGGACAATTTCTTCAGGCTCACGGATTGACTTTCTTCTTTGGGGAAGCTTCATCTTTGGAGCCATATTCACTATAGTAGCAGGCAAGGAGACTTGGAGGAACACGTGAATGAGTGGAGGAGGGATCACAAGAGAGTGAAGAGGGATTTTGGTGGAGAAAAGAAGTGGATTTGGGAAGAACGGTGGAGTGCTAGGGCACGCTCCGATCGTGCCAAACAATGAGAGAAAGCACAGAAAATCCCTTTCCAAGGTGGCAATTTTTGGTGGAGAGGAGGAGGGAGAAGTGCCTCAAACTAAATCCTTGGATTTGGAGCAAAAGGAATTGGAGAAGTCGGCTTTTGGAAGGAAGAAGATGAGTCGTCTCACGAACAGGGTCCCTTATAAAAACAATGAGCCCGTGGGAAGTTTGAGGAAATAACAAGTTTGCCATTGAGTCGACTCATGGGGGTCGACTCATGAAGTTCAGAAATTCAGAAAAAATGTGAATAAATTCCAAAAAAAATTAAAATTTTGGGAGAAGGAATTTTGCTCAAAGATAAGTTTTTAGAATGATAAACTTGAGCTTTTGGGACCAGGATAGATGTTGGAAATTGAGCTCTAAGAATTTTTGACATCAATTCTTGGAAATTGAGAAAAATTTAGGCATATGGATCTAGAATTCCTAGATTTCTCCTAATTTCACAGAATTTATCCTCACTAAGGGCCTTTGTAAAGATATCAGCTAATTGATTTTCAGTGCAAACATATTCAAGAATTATATTTTTGTTTTGAACATGTTCTCTTATAAAATGATGTCTTATTTCAATATGTTTGGATCTTGAGTGTTGAATTAGATTTTTAGATAGATTTATGGCACTTGTGTTGTCACATCTTATTGGTGTTTCATTAAGTTTGATTCCAAAGTCTTTGAGTTGTTGCTTAATCCACAAGATTTGAGCACAACAACTTCCGGCTGTAATGTATTCGGCCTCAGCCGTAGACAGTGCCACTGAATTTTGTTTCTTGCTAAACCATGAGATTAGGTTAACTCCAAGAAATTGGCAAGTTCCACTTGTGCTTTTTCTATCTAATTTACATCCAGCAAAATCAGCATCTGAATATCCTAATAAATCAATTTGTGAGTCCTTAGAGTACCATAACCCTAGTGTTTGAGTACCATTTAAGTATCTAAGGATTCTTTTAACAGCATTCAAATGAGATTCTTTAGGATTAGATTGATATCTAGCACATAAACAAACACTAAACATGATATCAGGCCTACTTGCAGTTAAATATAATAATGAGCCAATCATACCTCTATAGTATTTTAAGTCTACACATTTACCTTCATCATCCTTGTCAAGCTTACATGAGGGACTCATTGGTGTGCCAATTGGTTTGCAGTTCTCCATTCCAAATCTTTTGAGTAGTTCCTTGGTGTACTTGCTTTGGGTGATGGAGATTCCCTCTTTTGATTGTTTGATTTGGAGTCCGAGGAAGAAGGTGAGTTCTCCCATCATGCTCATCTCGAACTCTCCCTGCATAAGCTTAGCAAAGTCTTGACAAAGGGATTCATTAGTAGACCCAAAAATTATGTCATCAACATAAATTTGTATAACTAGCATATCATTTTGATTTCTTTTAATAAAGAGGGTTGTATCTACATTACCTCTTGAAAAATCATTATTTAGTAGAAATTTGCTTAGCCTTTCATACCATGCTCTAGGTGCTTGTTTCAATCCATATAAAGCTTTATTTAATCTAAAGACATGATTAGGAAAAGCATGATTTTCAAATCCAGGGGGTTGTTCTACATATACTTCTTCAGCAATATATCCATTTAAAAATGTACTTTTAACATCCATTTGAAATAACTTAAATTTCATAAAGCAAGCATATGCAAGTAGAAGTCTAATAGCTTCTAATCTAGCAACAGGTGCAAAGGTTTCATCAAAATCAATTCCTTCTTCTTGATTATATCCCTTAGCAACCAGTCTTGCTTTATTTCTAATTACATTTCCATGCTCATCTAATTTGTTTCTAAAGACCCATTTTGTGCCAATTATAGAATAATTTTTAGGTCTTGATACTAAGGTCCAAACATTATTTCTTTCAAATTGATTAAGTTCCTCTTGCATTGCATTAATCCAATTATGATCATTTTCAGCTTCTTCAAAAGTTTTAGGTTCAAGATGAGATACAAAAGCACAATAATTAACTACTTCTCTAAGTGAAGAACGGATTTTTACCCCATGCATAGGATCATCAATAATTAACTCCTTAGGGTGGTTGTGAACATACCTCCATTCCTTGGGTAGGTCATTTGTACCTTGAGATTGTTCTTGAATTTCTTCACCTCTCTCATCTTGTTCGTCTTCTTGATCCTTGTCTTCTGGAGTTGCTGAATCTTTCAGAGGGATCTCCTTCATACCTTCTATTAGTGGATCTGCATCATCAACACCCTCATTCTTCCTTGAAGGAAGATCGTTAGATTCATCAAAAACAACATGTATGGACTCCTCAACTACTAAAGTTCTTTTGTTGAAAACTCTAAATGCTTTACTAGTGGAGGAGTAACCTAGAAAGATTGCTTCATCTGATTTTGCATCAAATTTTCCAAGTTTTTCTTTGCCATTATTTAATACAAAACATCGGCAACCAAAAATATGAAAATATGCAATATTTGGTTTTCTTCCTTTCCAAAGTTCATAGGGGGTTTTCTTTAAAAATTGTCTAATCAAAGCACGATTTAAAATATAACATGCTGTGTTAATTACTTCCACCCAAAAATATCTTGGAAGGTTGCTTTCACAAAGCATGGTACGGGCCATTTCTTCTAAGGTTCTGTTTTTTCTTTCAACCACCCCATTCTGTTGGGGTGTCCTAGGAGCAGAGAAGTTATGGCCAATTCCATTTTCATCACAAAAATTTTTAAAATCTTGATTTTCAAATTCAGTTCCATGATCACTTCTAATATTTTGAATTGAAAACCCTTTTTCATTAGTGACTTTTCGATGAAATTTAGTAAAAATATGAAAAGTTTCATTTTTGTGTGCCAAAAAGAAAATCCAAGTAAAACGAGAGTAATCATCTATAATTATAAAGCCATATCATTTTCCTCCTAGACTAGTGGTTCTAGTTAGTCCAAATAAGTCCATATGTAAGAGCTCTAAAGGTCTAGAAGTTGAAACAGTATTTTTGGATTTAAATGAAACTCTAGTTTGTTTACCTAATTGGCATGCATCACAAATTCTATCCTTTTCAAAATTCAGTTTTGGCAAATCAAGAACTAATTCTTTCTTAATTAATTTTGAAAGAGAATGCATGCTAATATGTGCAAGTCTACGATGCCACAGCCAACTAGTCTCATTAACTTTAGCATTCAAGGAAACTAGGCATTGCATGTCTAATTTGGCTAAATCATTCAAATCTACCATATAAACATTGCCATGCCTATGTCCTATAACTTTAATGCCATCGTTAATAGGACTAGTCACAATGCAAACAGATGATTCAAAAATAACTTTATACCCTTTATCACAAAATTGACTAATGCTAAGTAAGTTATGCTTTAAACCTTTAACTAACAAAACATTTTCAATGTATTTGGAGGGAGTGATACCAATGTTACCTATCCCGATGATCTTTCCTTTACCATTATCTCCAAAGGTGACCATCCCTCCATCCTTAGCATCAAGCGTGATGAATTGTGATTCATCATCAGTCATGTGTCTCGAGCATCCACTATCAAGATACCATTTTCTGTTTCCTCCTTGGGATGCTAGACACACCTGCAAGCAAAGGTCAAGTTTCTGTCTTAGGTACCCAAGCTTTCTTGGGTCCTTTTAGGTTAGTCAAAATGGTTCCTTTTGGAACCCATATTTTCTTTATAGTTGTGTTTGCAGATTTGTTAATAAGGCATGTGTATGATTTATGTCCTATTCTACCACATTTGAAATAAGAAATATTTGTAGACTTGTTACTTGAATAATTTACATAAATATTCTTCAGAAATTTTTGTTTCTTCAAGGGGTTATAGCCAAGTCCAGCCTTATCATATACAGCTTTTTGATTTTTAAGAATCATATTTAGTTTGTTTGAACTTAAGGTGAACTTATCTACTATAGGTTTCAGCTTGTTAATTTCATTCTTTAAGCTTTGATTTTCTTGAATCAAGGTGGATTTTTCAATTGAAAGGTTTTCAGCTTGTTCCACTAAGGACTGATTTTTCATTTTTAGTTCTTTGTTTTTCATCCTTAGTTTCTTTAATTCATCAATTAAATCATAGAATGCTTCATGCAATTCTTCAAAAGTAAATTCACTAGGGGATTCAGAAGTTACCTCATTTTCGTGTGCCATAAGGCACAGGTTGGCTTGTTCTGTTGAGGTTTCCTCATCGGAGCTTGAGTCATCACTCGCACTCCAAGTCGCCATCATTGCTTTCTTTTTGAACTTTTTGGGACCTTTCTTCAGTTGTGGACATTCGGATCTGAAATGTCCCGGCTTCTTGCACTCGTAGCATATAAGGGGTTGATCCTTCTCTTTCTCTTTGCTTTGTTCCCCTTTTGTGAATGACTTCTTTCTCATCCCCTGTTTCCTTTTTCTTAGGAACTTCTTGAATCTCCGGGTGATGAGTGCCATATCTTCATCCTGTTCTTCATCTTCAGTGTCATCCGTTTCATCATCAGGCGAAGTTGTAGATTTGAGGGCAATGGTTCTTTTCTTTTTGACTTCATCCTCTTGATGTTGCTTCATGTTAAGTTCATGAGTCATCAAGGATCCAAGAAGCTCTTCTAGAGGTAGAGTGTTCAAGTCCTTTGCTTCTTGGATGGCAGTCACCTTGTCTTCCCAAGTTCTTGGCAATGACCTGAGAATCTTCCTTACTAGCTCACTGTTAGTATAAGATTTGCCAAGACTTTTCAAACCATTAATTATATCAGTAAAACGAGTAAACATAGCAGTTATGGACTCATCATGCTCCATTTTAAATAATTCATATTTATGCACAAGCATATTTACTTTAGACTCTTTTATTTGACTTGTTTCCTCATGGGTTACTTCTAACCTATCCCATATTTCTTTAGCAGATGCACAAGTAGAAATGCGATTAAATTCATTTGCATCAAGTGCACAATAAAGAACATTCATAGCTTTAGCATTTAATTGTGCCAATTTCTTATCAACCTCATCCCATTCTTTTTCGGGTTTGGTTGACTCCTCACCATCTATAATCTTGATGAGTGTGTGAGGACCGTTTACTATGATACTCCACATATCATAGTCGAGTGCTTGTATGAATATCTTCATCTGAGCTTTCCAATAGGTGTAATTAGACCCATTGAAAAGTAAAAGTCAGTTTGTAGATTGCCCCTCGGCTAGAGAAGTACCGACATGGGTTGCCATAGATCTTTGGCTCTTTGATTGTTAGATCAAAGAAGGGCTAGAGCACCGGGCTCTGATACCACTTGTTGCCCAGCTATGCAACCCAAGAGGGGGGGTGAATTGGGTTTCTAAAAATTTTAAGCTCAACTAATTACTTATGAAAGATATTTGTTAAAAGCTTGATGAATGAGAAGAAGGACTTTAAATCAAGATTAATTTCCTAAAGCAAGAATGCAAGGATATAATAAACAAATAAAGAGAAACAATAAAGCACACCACAAACACAAGGATTTATAGTGGTTCGGTGCCAACCTTGCACCTACATCCACTCCCCAAGCTCCTACTTGGGAATTCCAATCCACTATACTTGTATTCAACCCGAATACAAACGTCGGAAACTCCGACACTAGCTATCCCAAGCTAGTCCACTTATTTCTCGGGTACAAGCCAACCCAAAACACTCCGATTTCAGGTTCGGATCAACCTTTCCTTATTTTGGAAACCTTCCAAAAACAAGAATAAATACTCACAAAGAGTAAAACAGTTTAGAGCATAAATAAATACAAGAATAGCTCCTTAAATGAGCGAATATAACAATAAAAATACTTTACTCAAATGAAGAATCCCCTTTTTGGATTTTCTCAATGTAGATGAAGAGTTGAATGAACGCTTGAGGAGAAGATGAACTTGATTGAAGACTTCTTGAAGGCTTTGAAAGAGCTCTTGATCAAGGTTGAAAAATAGGCTTGAAAAATTCTCTCTTTGAATACTCTTGAATGCCCTTTTGAACACTCTTGCTTTTCTCTTTCACAATCTCTCGTGTATATTGTAGATCTCTTGTCTCTCTCGTGTGGATTGTGGATCCCCTCTCTTTTTCTTTTGTGTATTTCGTTGATCTCCTCGTGTATATTTTGGATCTCTGTATGTCTCATGTATTTTCACCTTTTGAAACCTTTTATAGCATTAAGAAACAAGAGAAAACATATTAGGCAGAAAAAGAGCCGTTAGAGCATTTTTAGGGAGCATAAAAGGCAATTAAAACGGGCAAAAAACTAGCCGTTGCGGACGATTTCCGTCGTAGGGGTCGACTTATGAGTCGACTCATGCTTCAGGAGTCGACTCATGAGTCAACTTCTGTTGCAACTGCCAGAAACTTTGATTTATGGATTTTTTGGCCCAAATCAGCAGAGGTCGACTCATAAGTCGACTCATGCCTTGTGGGTCGACTCATGAGTCGACTCACAGGTCGTGCCAAGCCAAAAATCTAGCGTGCCAAGGGAAATTTTTGCGTGCCAATCAGCTCATTGTGCCATGAGTAGACTCATGAGTCGACTCATGCACTTCAAACCTTCATAACTTCAAAAATATAAGTCCAAAAATAATGAAATTTTCACCAATAGATTACAAATCATTTGTTCTACCAAATGATACTATCAAATTAAGATTTTAGTAAAATTATGATTTTGCCCCTGAAGAGCATAAAGACTTTTTCAATTAAAAAAAAATATTTGTATCCCTTCAATCTGCTTTGTAATCATCAAAATCAATTTAGGAGCAACATCCTTTCGGCTACATCATTTAATTGTGGTGTATAAGGAGGTGTCCATTCAGAGATAATTCCCTTTGCCTTAAGATGGTCTAAAAATTCATTGGATAGGTATTCTCCTCCTCGATCAGATCGAAGGATTTTTATACCTTTTCCAGTTTGTTTTTCGACCATGCTTTGATACTCTTTGAATTTATCAAAGGCTTCGGATTTATATTTCATAAGATACACATATCCAAACCTAGATAAATCATCTGTAAACGTAATAAAATATGAGTATCCACCTCTGGCTTGAGTTGTCATAGGGCCACATACATCTGTATGTACAAGTCCTAACAACTCGTTTGTCCTATCTCCATGTCCACTAAATGAAGTCTTGGTCATTTTACCCATGAGACATGATTCACAAGTTCCTAGTGATTCACAATCATAAGAATCAAAGAACTTTTTTTTGTACAACTTGTTAATCCTAGTCTCACTAATATGACCAAGTCGATAATGCCAAAGTAAGGTATTATTTACATTATCTCTCTTACGTTTACTATTTTCATCAACATGAAAAATATTATCATTCAAGCATAGAGTCAACAAACCATTGTCAAAAATGCCATGATAAATTATTTCATTAGAAAAATTAATGAAGCAACCATTGCTCGTTACAGATATTTGATATCCTTGTTTTATCAATAAGGATACAGATATAATATTTCTAATGATCTTAGGCATGTAATAATAATTTGTTAGCTCTAAGATCTTCCCAGAAGAAAACTTCAAGATATATGTCCCTACTGCTTCTGCTTGGATAGAATCTCCTCCAGCACCATAGAGCTCGAAGTCTCCCTTCCTCAAACTTTTAATTTTCTACAGCCCCTGCACTGATTTGCAGATATGAAAACCACAGGCAGTATCCAATACCCATGAGTTTGAAATGGAAGAATTCAATGATAATATTGTATGTATCTCATACATACCTTTTGGTGCATTATTTGCACCAGTCTTCATTGTTGCAAGATAAGCCTTGCAATTCCTTTTCCAATGACCTACCTTGCCGCAATGAAAACAGGTCGACTGTCCGGAGGTCTTCTTTCCCTTCTTTCTCTTATTTATACCACCTTTAGGGTTCAGCCTCCTTTTAGAACCCTTTTTGCCTGCTTTCTTCTTGGAGATCCCATCCACAAGAAGAAGAGGAGCCTTATCCTTTTTGATATGGCTCTCTGCTGTCTTGAGCATATTTAACAGCTCAGGTAAGGAAGAATTCAGTTTGTTCATGTGATAGTTCATGACAAACTGAGAAAATGATTCTGAGAGTGATTGCAGGATTAGATCCTGACTCAACTCCCCATCCATAACAAAACCTAATTGACCTAATCGAGTGATCAGGTCAATAACCATCAAAATATGGTTTTGTACAGATTACCCCTCTGTCATTCTGACATGGAATAACTGCTTAGATATCTCATATCTTGCAGTCCTACTCTGTTCTCCATAAAGCTCTTTTAGATTGAGCAATATGGAATGAGTGTCCATGCTATCATGCTGCCTCTGTAACTCATTTGTCATAGAGGCAAGTATGATACACTTGATAGTTAAAGAATCATTTTGCCACATCCTATATGTGGTTTTTTCTTCCTCTGTGGCATCCTCCCCAACTGGCTCAATGTTAGGGGTATCGAGAATGTAAGAAAGCTTCTCTTGACTAAGTACTATTTTAAGATTTCTCAACCAGTCCACATAGTTGGTACCAGTCAATTTATTTATATCCAAAATAGAGCGAAGTGAAAGTGAAGAAGCCATTAATCTACATAATAAAGAACATTACATAAGCGAACAACTCAAGATGATATACACAATTAAATTAGGACTTTAATTTTATTGTATCTCCCACTATTTTTATCAGACATCATAACCCTCTAGTATGATGTTCGAGAAAATCCTGATTGATTTTCTTAGTGAGATTGAGATCCTAATTCCTTGTAAAAGATCTTGTGGTTGCACAACAAACCTTTTATAAGTTTAAAGGTAGGAAACTCTTTCCAATTGCATCTCATGCAATTCTCAATAAAAACCCTGGCCTCTAAAACATTAATAGCCTTGTGTTTACACAACAGACCATAATATTTTAGTTAAGTAGGACCCTTCATTTTAATACAGTCAAAATAGAATATAAATGCTTTTGTGGTTACACAACAAAGCATTATACTCAAAAATTGCTGTAAGCATCTCGATGCACCAGAACAATATTATGTCAGTTTCCATAATTGGTCTTGTGGTTACACAACAAACCTAATATGGTTCGTGACATAATAATGTCCTATAATGAAGGAAGGCCATAATGTAGTGAATATAACAACGAGCATCCCAGCCAAGAATTAAATTAATCTAATTAGCCAGGTAAGTGGAAGAGAGGTGGGGGTCCCCCCCGTTGCTTTCCTTAGACACCAATAAATTTTGATCAGGTCAGACAACGGAACCAATTAGAAACCACATTCTCTTTACCAATCATGAACCACTTTCCTTGACACCGATTGATCAATTAGACATCATAGACTGGTTCTGCTATTGGTTAATTACACAACAACTTAATATCATTTTACAGAGGGCTTTTCAGATCTCAATGCATATTTAATTTCTGTATCATAATAAATACATGAATAAAAAAAATTAGCATCATAGTGAACACAATTCAATATGATAGAGCAACATTCCATAATTATATACATCATAATTTAATTATGAAATAATGAATATGATCTCATCATATAGCATCATAGTGAACACAATTCAATATGATAGAGCAACATTCCATAATTATATACATCATGATTTAATTATGAAATAATGAATATGATCTCATCATATTAATATCATATAAAAACATAAATAATGATCATATCATATTTATAATATTACCATTAAATTATTAACATATCATCATATGATTTAATTCTAACAAGGTGGCTCTGATACCATTGAAAGGTTTTGTGACAATGGTAGAAGCACGGATTTCAAAGTAATTATTATGAAATCATAAAAAATAAAACCTAACTCCAAGATCACCTTATCAAAAATTAAACCATATAATATACATTAATATCAAATAAAAGATATAGAAACATACCTCTTATCGCTAGACCCTAATTTGTGCTAAGTTGCCGGCAACAATCTGTTTGGGTTTCCACCAGGTGCCCATGTGTTCACCCTCCAACGTTGATCCACATGGGGACTCGATCAACCCACTAGCACCTATTTAAATATTCTCTATAATTAAATTCTGATTTATCAGAATTTAAATGTAATTTGGGCAGAAACTCCTTTCTTGGCTTTGCTGTCACACTGTTGGATCTTTTCTTGCCTTCCTTTTTTGCTTCTTGTCTTCTTAATTTTTATTCCAATTCTATAAGCTTTTTGATAGACTTTTTATTCTTTTTCAGGACCTTATCTAGGCTAGAGAGAAATAATAAAAAAAATTGGACAAGAAAAGCCTCTTGTAAGAAAGAAGGAAGAATTCTGAATCACCGAGACTCCTCGGCGTGCACCCCTATTTATATTGTACGTAGGGGTGCAAACCAAAACATCTCATGCCCTCTCACACTTTATCTCACACCTCCTTTCTATTTCTCACACCCCATAAATTATAAAATGCCATGTGTACATCAAAGTTGGGTTGAAGAGGTGCCTTATTTCAGAAGGACTCTTCGATCTTAACTTACGGTGTTCACATGAGAAGTCTCAAAGCTTCTCTTATTGGCGCCATCAACCCATGCCTTTGGATCTGGAAGGAAGCCCATCCAATGGCCAAGATAGAGGGTGCCAACTTGAAGAATGGCGCAAGAGATTAAGGGGCGTGGATAAGTTAAAACATATCTCCCCATTTGAAATTTCAAAGGGGCGCTTCCAAGAGGTGGCGCATGGATTTAATTCTTATCCTTTCTCCTAATTTTTCTATGATGAGTTTAATACTCAGAAAGACTCTTAGGAACCTCCTAAGACATCTGAAAATCATTCGTGGAATAAAAGTCTCGAAGAAAAAATAGGAAAGATCAAGATAAGGTGCGCCATCTCTCATCCATGCGCCATGTGACACATGCGCATGGATTTAAATTCTTACCACTTCTCCTAATTTTTCTATGAAGAGTTTAATACTCAGAAGGACTCTTTGGCACCTCCTAAGTCATCTAAAAATCATTCATAGAATAAAAGTTACGGAAAAAAAATAGGAAAGACCTTATCTAAAGGTGGCGCTAACTCCATCCATGCGCCATGTGGCTCATGCGCATGGATTCAAATCCACACGCCAAGAGAGAGACTCTTAGGCATGTGGTTCCCTAGTTTTTGGCACCCAACAGCAAGCCCAATTAAAACACTTCGAACCCACTTCAAGACCAAATCCAATTTGGCTCAAATTGGTTCTAAATTAGCCCAAATCGAAACCCGATTCGAATTTGATTCGAATCTAAATGCTAGGGTTTGCAACATGTGCTAGCATGTTCAACTTGCAAACATGATTTAATCAAATTAAACCCATGATCAATTCCCTTTGTGTGTGACCCATTGGGTTCCACATCTAGCCAGCAGTGAGTCCATATGTAATTTAGTCTAATTTGGTTAGAACACTACCCAGCCGATTTAGGTCAAATCAAGCTGAACCGTTTTAATCAATTAGAACAGCTTTTAATTAATGATCGAATTAAACTCTTTAATTTGATCAAACTTACAAGACATGATTGACATCTAGCAACGTATCATGTCTACTTGAAAGATATGAAATTTTGATGGAAATACCAAAAATACCCTTCAATGGAAAATTACCGTGCAACTTGATCTTACGATCATCCTGCATCCCGAATATAAGTTTGGGTATGAAAAAATATCAAACCTAATTTTATATTCACATTTCTCTTGATAAAATAATAATGATTCAATTTATAAAATATTAAAAATCATTTCTAATTTTTCATAATGCTCTGATTAAAGTCTTCCTGAATCATTATTTATTGAAGCAGATAGGATGCGATCTCCTCTTACCAGGAGTGATCGTTTCCATATTGACCTACTCACAACCTTCATAAGCAATCCATCATATCCAAAACACCCCATACATGATTAAATCATGAATGAGTATGATCCAAAATATGGATTCATGCTTATAAGGTTCTATGGCAGTCTCAGGACAAAAGATTTACATGCACAATTCCCACTATGAGAAAAATCTGTTGACATGTAGATAAGACTCCATCAGATGTTCTTTAATTGGATCAATTCAGTGAATTCATTCTCTAATGAACACTTACATCCTTATATTAGTGTCATACACAAGTAATTGTGAGATCAATTACCCTCTTAACTAAGTATACACAGGATGTACCAGTCTTACCAGAAACATTGATCCCCTACTCAATGTTCTATCGACTAAGAATATTTAAAATTAGGGTTTTAAGATTTTAGGTCTCACTGGTATGATCGCATCATAACTCTAAAACCATAGCCCTAATTTATGGGGTTCATCATAATAAAAAAATAAGATGCAGCATATGATGAACTAAATGCCTTTATTTATTTAAAACATCAGTACATGAGTTGTCAGGAGATAAAAAGAATATCCTTCAATTTATACATCTTGATTGGCTTATAGGGCATATTCCTTTCAAAAATATTTTTTTCTTTCTCTCTTACATGGAATGTGGATGTGGATCAAGTCAAAGTAGGAATTAGTTTGGATTTCAAATTCTATGAGATAGAGTTTTAGGAAATCAAAATTCTTTCCTTATGGCACTGATTTTATCCAGATTTTTTTAGAATATTTATAGCTTTTATGGCACATAATTTGCACCCTTTGCTAGTGGTCCATGATAGAAAAAGAAGGAGGGGACGCCCAAGAGTTGGGCACCCCTTGTCTTGCCTTGTTTGGATAATTTTTGACTAGATATTTGACCTAGACAAGGACTCTTCATATCTCTCTATTTAAAATAAATTTCTTCATGAAATTTTTTTAGAACAGAGAGCATTGAGAGAACTTTGGTGCATCCAAAAATCAAGGAGAAAGAGTCTTGGGGCATGGAGATCTAATTGATACAAAACTGGATGTCTGGGTTAGAGCAAAGAGAAGAAGAAGAGGATCTTCTTCTAGAGTTGCTGGGTTCATCTCTTTCCTTTCTCCATCTGTAAGTTTTCTGAGAGTGTCTTATATAAAACTCCTTCTCCTACTTCTCATCTTTGGAAGAGTCTAAATCAAGAAGAAGAAAGCATCTGATTGATCATCGAAGAAGGATCAGCGCAATACTAGCATACTATACTGATTTCCTGGACCAGGACTTTTGATCGTGATTCGTGGGCTCGTGTGGATGACTCCTAGAGGTCGGATGCATGTGTGGCTTGCAACATCATCCTCAAACCCAGATCAGTAAAGTTAAAACATCTAACTTGCAAGGTAATAGATCTGATCTATTATATTTTACATACATTAGATGTAGTATAGAAACATGTTGATATGATTAACATGTAGTTCTTGCTCTTTATATTTTAATTTTTGATTTAATATCTTGTAATAATCATGTAATAGGATCTTAGATCTAAAGATTTTCTAATTTTATAAGATAAATTTTGATTTATTTTAGTCTTCCACTGCCTGATCTTGAAAAAATTTCAAGATCTAATCCTGAAACCCTAGATCTGGTTCCTTCAATATTCAAATAATTTCGTGCTGAAATAGAGAAACAAACTAAGAAGAGTATTAAGATTCTTTGATCAGACTGAGGAGATGAATACCTCACCAATGAGTTTCTGATATATCAAGAAGAGAATTAGATTCTCTCACAGTGGAATCCTCCTAGAACACCATAACATAACAGGGTGTCTGAGAGGAGGAATCAAACCTTCTTAGACATGATCCGATCCATGATGGGCTTTGCGAGTCTGCCAATCTCTTTTTGG
>NC_026006.2:39253749-39254023 GCF_000442705.2 Elaeis guineensis | reverse complement strand
AGATATGCTCTAGAAACTGCCTGCTACATTTTGAATAAGGTGCCCAACAAGTTTGTCGATAAAACTCTATATGAGATATGGACTGAGCTTAAGATGGTGCTCTCACACTTTAGGGTCTAGGGGTGTCCAGCTTATGTCAAGTGTTTAAAGATAGATAAGCTTTTATTGAAGTCTGACAGATGCTTGTTCATAGGGTATCTAAAGAAAACTAAAGGATACTACTTCTACCTCATAGCTGAACAAAAGATATTTGTCAGTAGTCAGGTAATCTTTT
>NC_026006.2:39106474-39253649 GCF_000442705.2 Elaeis guineensis | reverse complement strand
TGGAAAAAGAGTTCTTTGGTGAAGGAGCTAATATCTACAAAATTAAACTTGATGAAGTTCATGAGGTAGAAGGACCGATACACATAGAATTAGATTTAATTGATGAATTAAATTCGAAGCCAGTAGAGGCACCATTAAGGAGATCCAGTAGAGTACCACGTCAGTCAGACAGATACTATGATTTTTTGATCTGAAATAGTGACCCCATCAAACTTGATGAGAATTGTTGGGTATAAAATACCCACAGCCGAAACCCTCAGCGGAATCAATGATGGAATAGAGCAGCTCCGCCCGGACTCCTACAGGAGCCGGGCTCCGCCTTCGACATCGACTGCAGAGCAGCTCCACCCGGACTCCTATGGGAGCCGGGCTCCGCCTTCGACATCAACTGCAGAGCAGCTCCGCCCGGACTCCTACGGGAGCCGGGCTCCGCCTTCGACATCAACTGCAGAGCAGCTCCGCCCGGACTCCTACGGGAGCCGGGCTCCGCCTTCGACATCGACTGCAGAGCAGCTCCGCCCGGACTCCTACGGGAGCCGGGCTCCGCCTTCGACATCGACTGCATAACAGCTCCGCCCGGACTCCTACGGGAGCCGGGCTCCACCTCCGACATCAACCGCAGAACAGCTCCACCCGGACTCCTACGGGAGCCGGGCTCCGCCTTCGACATCGACTGCAGAGCAGCTCCACCCGGACACCTACGGGAGCCGGGCTCCGCCTTCGACATCAACTGTAGAACAGCTCCGCCCGGACTCCTACGGGAGCCGGGCTCCGCCTTCGACATCAACTGCAGAACAGCTCCGCCCGGACTCCTACGGGAGCCGGGCTCCGCCTTCGACATCAACTGCAGAACAGCTCCGTCCGGACTCCTACAAGAGTCGGGCTCCGCCTTCGACATCAACTGCAGAGCAGCTCCGCCCGGACTCCTACGGGAGCCGAGCTCCGCCTTCGACATCGACTGCAGAGCAGCTCCGCCCGGACTCCTATGGGAGCCAGGCTCCGCCTTCGACATCGACTGCAGAGCAGCTCCGCCCGGACTCCTACGGGAGCCGGGCTCCGCCTCCGACATCAACCGCAGAACAGCTCCGCCCGGACTCCTATGGGAGCCAGACTCCGCCTCCGACATCAACTACAGAGCAGCTCCGCCCGGACTGCTACGGGAGCCGGGCTCCACCGCCGACATCAACTGCAGAGCAGCTTCGCCCGGACTCCTACGGGAGCCGGGCTCAGCCACCGACATCGACTGCAGCACAGCTCCGCCCGAACTTCTACGGGAGCCAGGCTCCGCTCTCAGTATCAACTGCTGGTAAGCTCCGTCCGGACTCCTACGGGAGCCGGACTTCACCTCTAACTTTGATTGCAGAGGACTCCACCCGGACTCCTACGGGAGCCGGGTTCCGCCCGCAACTTCAGCTCCGAGAGGGTTCCGCTCGGACTCCCACGGGAGTCAGACTCCATCCACGACCCCAACCGCCAGGAGGACCTCTCCCGGACCTCTACAGGGGCCGGGCTCCGACCGCTGCCGAGCTTCAACCAACAGATCCGCACCCCCTGGCAGGCCACCAAAACGGCCACGACCCTGCTCCACTTCCTGTGGTGGATTCCGCGCAGCTCCATCATCCCCTGACAGGCCGCGGTAACCATCGCCGCCCTGCTCCACTTCCTGTGGCGGATTTCGCGCAGCTCCACTACCCCCTGGCAGGCCACAATAACGGCCACGAACCTGCTCCACCTCCTGCGACGGATACCGGGCGATTCTCCCATCCGCTGCCAAGTCACGACAACGGGCGCTGCTCCACTCCTTGCAACTGATTCCACGTGGTGAGCTGCGGTGATGGCCACGATTCCGCTCCACTACCTCTCGCAATAAATTCCCCTGACCACAGGCGGCCCACTACCAGACGGTTACAGGTGTCGCCATCAATCCGTTACCTCCTCCACCTATAAAAAGGGGGATCCAGATACGTTATTCTCTAAGCTCATTTCTTATCTCCAGGCTCTGCTAAATTCTCCGTTCGAGCACTCCATTCTTGTTGAGGCAGAGAACTGACTTGAGCGTCGGAGGGTCTTGCCGGAGCAACCCCACCTCCGGTTTAGACTTCCCTTGCAGGTCCCGGCGGCGACCGCGGCTTCCCCGACTCCAGCTTCTCCGGCGCAAGCAGATTTTTGCACCAACAGGATTGGCGCTAGAGGAAGGGGCTGTGTCTTCGCAGCACCCTTGCTCTTAAAGGAGTGTTCAATGGAGCCGTCTCCGACCGTCTCTCCGTCACCCACTCCTAATCTCCCTTCGCGAGATCGGCACTCGATGCCTCTGCGCAAGGCGTCCACCCGACGGTCTACGACCTCCGCGGCCAGATCTCAGGCTCTAGCCTCCCCTCCAGTTTCTCAGCCTCCTCCTCCTCCCCCTCCGGCGGCAGCGATCGGTGCGGAGTAGTTTGACTTGCTGGCGCAGCAGGTCAAGGGCCTCGTCGAAGCCGTACAAGCAATGCAGCAGCAGCAACCACAGGCGTCGGCGCATCCGGAGGGGGCATCTCCGGAATGCCAGAACCCGGTGGTGGGGCGGGCCACCTGGGCCAGCCGCCCCATCCTTCCCGGGAAGGCGAATCCGAGGGTAGAGAGCCCTCAATTGGATCACGACTCCACCCATGGAAGATCCCTGCCCCCGTTCTGCCAAAGGACCCTCGAGACTCGAAGTCGAGAGGATTTCCTAGACCGGAGGCTCCAAAAGATGAACCGGCGGATTGAAGAACTCCGCCACGTGCCCCCCGCTTATGGTGAGGATATTTGCACTGACCCTCCCTTCTCCCAAATGATTATGCAGGAACCGATCCCGCCGAACTTCAAGCTTCCCCAGTTCGAAAGCTACGACGGGACGTCGGACCCGGTTGATCATCTGGAGGCCTTCCGAACGATGATGCTGCTTCACGGCGCTCCTGACGCCATCTTGTGCCGGGCTTTCCCGTCTACTCTGAAGGGAGCAGCGAGGAACTGGTACTCGGCTCTGAAGTCGGGTACCATCTTTTCCTTCGATCAAATGAGCCACCAATTTGTGGCCCATTTTGTCAGCAGCCGGCATCCCCGGAAGGGTTCGGAGTCCCTCATCAACATCAAGCAGAGGGAAGGGGAGTCCATACGAGCCTACGTCAACCACTTTAACATCGCGGCGTTGGAGGTCCGGAACTTGGACCAGTCAGTTGCCATGGCCGCCCTGAAAGGTGGCCTTCAGAAGAATGATCTTTTGTACTCCCTGGAAAAGAAGTACCCCAGAGATTTTGCCGATTTACTGGCTCGGGCTGAAGGATACGCCCGAGCGGAAGAGGCCTTCAAAATGAAGGACGAAGAGACTGCAAGGGAGCGTCAAGCGGGAGATTCGAGTAAGCCCGCAGTTGAGAAAAGGCCCAAGGAAGCCCGGCCGCGTTCCCGATCCCCTCCTGGACATAAGCGCGCCCATACTCCACCCCGGGCACGCAGGCAGAGAAGCCCGGACCGTAGGGTTCGGCGGGGCTCCCCACCAGGGAGATTTCGCAACTACGCCCCCCTCAACGCCTCGAAGGCCCAAGTACTAATGGAGGTCAGGGAGCAGCTCCCTAGGCCGGAGAGGATGCGCACACATCCCGGGAAGTGCAACCCCAACAAGTTCTGCCTCTACCACCGCGACCACGGCCACGACACCAAAGAATGCATCCAGCTCCAGGACGAGATCGAGGAGCTCATTCGGCGAGGTCAACTCGACAGATTCATCCGCCGCAGGCCTGAGGGTAGAGGAGACCGGCCAAGAGCCCTCCCACCGCCTGAACCACAGAAAAGGGAGGAGCAGCCCGGGGACCGGCCTCCCATCGGGACCATCGACTCCATCACCGGAGGGCCTCAAGGAGGAGCGGGAAAACTGTAAATGTATCACTTACTATTTTGCCTTGAATCTACTTTTCTTTCTAGCTAACGTGCCCCTCCCACCTAGCGTGGACGTATTATGACTGGATATGATCCCTCCAAAAACACAGCCATGTCAGGAACAGGAGGAGAACCTCGTCCTGACATGAGCAAAGTCAAAGGCCCGATTCTTTTAGACCGGATGGGGGGAGAGGCCTTGCAATGCCCTAATGTGCCTCCACTGCCATGTCAGGAACAGGAGGAGAACCTCATCCTGACATGAGCAGAGTCGAAGGCCCGGTTCTTTTAGATCGGATGGGGGGAGAGGCCTTGCAACGCCCTAATGTGCCCCCACAGCCCTGTTAGGGACAGGAGGAGAACCTCGCCCTAGCTTGAGCAAAGTCAAAGGCCCGATTCTTTTAGACCGGATGGGGGGAGAGACCTTGCAATGCCCTAATGTGCCCCCACAGCCATGTTAGGAACAGGAGGAGAACCTCGTCCTGACATGAGCAGAGTCGAAGGCCCGGTTCTTTTAGACCGGATGGGGGGAGAGGCCTTGCAACGCCCTAATGTGCCCCCACAGCCCTGTTAGGGACAGGAGGAGAACCTCGCCCTAACTTGAGCAAAGTCAAAGGCCCAGTTCTTTTAGACCGGATGGGGGGAGAGGCCTTGCAACGCCCTAATGTGCCCCCATAGCCATGTCAGGAACAGGAGGAGAACCTCGTCCTGACATGAGCAGAGTCGAAGGCCTGGTTCTTTTAGACCGGATGGGGGAGAAGCCTTACAGCACCCTAACGCGCCCCCACAAGCCAGGCTGGTAACGAGAGGAGAACCTCACGCCGGCTCGAGCGAAATGGAAGGTCGGGGCTCCTACGGGAGCTGGGTTCCGCCTACAAAGAAGACTCCACCCGGACTCCTATGGGAGCCGGGTTCCGCCTACCAGGAAGACTCCACCCGGACTCCTACGGGAGCCGGGTTCCGCCTACAAGGAAGACTCCACCCGGACTCCTACGGGAGTCAGGTTCCGCCTACAAAGAAGACTCCACCCGGACTCCTACGGGAGCCAGGTTCCGCCTACAAGGAAGACTCCACCCGGACTCCTACGGGAGCCGGGTTCCGCCTACAAAGAAGACTCCACCCGGACTCCTACGGGAGCCGGGTTCCGCCTACACGGAAGACTCCACTCGGACTCCTACGGGAGCCGGGTTCCGCCTACAAAGAAGACTCCACCCGGACTCCTACGGGAGCCGGGTTCCACCTACCAGGAAGACTCCACCCGGACTCCTACGGGAGCCGGATTTTGCCTACAAAGAAGACTCCACCCGGACTCCTACGGGAGCCGGGTTCCGCCTACCAGGAAGACTCCATCCGGACTCCTACGGGAGCCGGGTTCTGCCTACCAGGAAGACTCCACCCGGACTCCTACGGGAGCCGGGTTTCGCCTACCAGGAAGACTCCACCCGGACTCCTACGGGAGTCGGGTTCTGCCTACTAGGAAGACTCTACCTGGACTACTACGGGAGCCGGGTTCCGTCTACAAAGAAAACTTCGTCCGGACCCCTACGAGAGCCGGGCTCCATCCACAACTTCTGCAGCGGGACGAAACCCGACCGCCTAACAAGATCGGATGAAGAGAAAAGGCCCCCACCCCCCGACGACGTCTACATCAAACAAGTCGAACAACAAGAATGGTTCGGCAGACAACAATATTAGCGCAGCGTGCGGACGAAGTAACGCAAAATGCTCTTTTCATTTCATTTTCGATATATATACACACTACAAGGCCGGGGCGGCCAAGGAAAGAAGGACAAAACAATAAAAAGGAAGTAACTACATGATAAGACATAAAGACAAAAGAGCTCTAAGGAGGCCCTGCTCCCTCCGACCTAGGGTTATCTACTCCATCCCTCAACCAGGACTGCCTCAGGTTCTCTATTGCTTTTTCTAGTTCTTCCCTCTTCCACCGCTCGTCCTGGAGCACCCGACAAAGTTGCTGGCTCTCAGCCTCCGCTTCTCGACGCCACTTCCGCAAAACTTCGGACTCCGCCTCCGCGTCTGCAACGGCCTTCCGCTCAAGTGCCAGTTGGATCTTCACTTGTTGCAGCTCGACTGTCTTCTCCCCAAGGGAGACAGAAATCCCTTCGACAGTGCCTCTCAGGGCTTGGAGCTCTTCGGTATCCTGGGTGGAAGTAAGCTGTGCCCTATGAGCCAGCTGCCTCTGGAGGCGAACGACCTCGTCAGCCGCCGTCCGAAATCTCTCTTTGTACTCTTCCACTTGCCGGCGACAGTTGGCCCGCTGCATGTCGTGACTCATCTCGGTGTCTTGAAGCTGCTTCTGGAGGTCGGAGACCTTCTGCGACCACTTCTGTTCATCGTCAACCTGGGCCAAGAGCCGGGATGAGTTTCCTTCCAGATGGCCGATCTTCCTCTTCGCAGCTGATAGTTCCACCTTAAGGGCGCTGATCCTGGCTTCTTGAGCTCAAATTCAGTCGCTAGTGCTCTTCTTGCATTCCTCGAGCTCCTTTGTGAAGTTCGCCTTCCTCCGGCTGTAATCCATGATTGCCTTCACCTGGAGACTCCGAAAGTGGGCGGCCTCAGCGGCGGCTTCGGAATGGCCTTCTCTCGATTTGCGGAGCTCGCCTTCTGACTTCTTCAACTTCTTCGTCAGGTGAAGGACCTCTTTTTTCAACCGCTGGATTGTCGATTTCAGCGGGACCCCCAGGGGCAAGGGGAGTGCTTCAGCAGGACACTGCCATCGGAAGGTGCAAGCATCAAAGATCGACTCATTGCAAGAAGAAAAGCAGAAAGAAGAAGGAGGGGGAAGGAGAAGCCATCCACAACAAGAAATTCGACTTTATTGATTGAATAATTTTGAAGACAAACAGAAAGAAAATATGGCGACAAAATAAGGGCACGAGATCAGAGGTCTCAGACCTCAGGGGCAGGAGGTGGAGAACTCGACGCGGGGGGTGCGATTGCGGTGGCGGCGGACGAAGGGCCGGCCTCGTCTTCAGACTCCTCAAGAAAGTCGAGGTCGAGTTCGGGGAATTTGCTGGCCACCTTCTCTTGGCAGAGCTCGAACCCCTTGGTGAACGCCTCCTGGCCGAACTGGACATTCAGGACCCTCATCTCCGCGGAGGCCTTGAATTCCTCCACCGCAAGGGCCCTGGCCTCCGAGACCAGAACTGGAGTTTGCTCGACCAGATGGGCGACCTCGGCCTCCGCCTTCCTCGCCGACTCCTCCAAGATCCGTCTCTCCTCTTCCCGGGCTTGTCTCTCCTCTTCCCGGGCTTGCCTCTCTGTTTCCAGGGCCTCCTGGAGGGCGACTACTTCGGCCGTCTTCGCTTGGAGGCGAGCACCTCGGCTTGGTAGCGTTCCTCCGCCTGAAGGAGGTCCCTCCTCATGCGGCTCGCCGCCCCGACATAGGCGAAGAGCTGGTGCCCAATCTGCAAGGACGGATAGAGAATTACGACAAAGGCCGGGTGACCGTGTAAATAAATATCTGCATACCTCGAGGAAGGACCCCAAAGAGTCCCAAGCCTGCTGCTCAGGATCGGCGCGATCGATCCTCTCCACGACGTCAGACAGGATGCAGCCATCAAGTAGCCGCCTGATCAAGTCCCTATCGTTGAAGGGGTTCTCCGATCCCCCCTCGGAGCAGACGGACTCATCTGCAACAGCTCGGTGGCTACTCGCCCTGCGAGCCACCGATTTCCTCCTCCTCCCCACGGCAGGCGCCTCCGTGGGGTGAACCCCCGGTGTGGGGGCCCCAGTCGACGGGCTCCTTGAGGAAGCCCGGGGAGTCGCTGGCTCGGCATCTGAAGGAATGTCGATGGCCGGGGCCGCCTGGACGGGTGCAGCCAAGCTCGTCTCCTCCGCCCTGGCCCTCTTCGCCGATCTGGAGGCCGCCGCGCCCTTTCTCTTCTGAGCTCTCATACTTTTGGCGAGCATCCGCGTTGCTTCGGCGTCCATTGCTAAAAAAAAAAAAAAAAAAAAAAGCGACACCGATCAGTCCAGAGTCAAAAAAAAAAAAAAAAAAAAAGGGAAGAGAAAGAAAAAGAAAAGAGTGGGAAGGAAAAAGAAGTAAAGAGAAGAAGAAGAGGAAGGCAAGAAAAGAAAAGATAAGACAAGTACTCGCTGGATCCTGGGGGCTCAGGCCGATGTTGAAAAGAAGCTGCTCCCTCAGAAGATTAGGAAGGGAAGGAGCGGGATAACTTAGAAGCTTCTGGGCGGCCTGGAGGTCATCCTCTCCCAGGTTGGGAGCCCGACGGACGGAATCCCTCAGAGACCCCCAAGGGGGCAGGCCCAGTTCCAGGGTCGGGCAGTGGACGAAGAGGTATTTACCCTTCCAATTGTGAATCGAAGAAGGGGCGCCCTTCAGCAACCCCTTCTTACCAAACTGGGGGGAGAAGTACCACCAGTCCTTCGTCGAAGGATGGCGTTTGAAGGTATAAAAATGCCTGAACAAGGAGAGGGACGGCTGGACCTCGGCTATGTGGTAGAGGGAGAGAAACCCTATCAAAAACCTAAAGGAATTCGGGGCCACGGAGGCGAGAGAAATGTCCAAGAAGCGGAAGAAGGCAGCAACAAAGGCAGGAAGCGGAAGCCGGAGTCCGGCACGGAACGCTTCCTGATACAAACAGAAGCGACCGGGAGGAGTGCTGGCCCGGTCAGAGGGGCCAGGTAGCTCCAGGTCGTACTCCGGAGGAACCCCATACCGAACCCTTATCAGAAGGAGTTCATTCGAAGTCGACGAGCATGGAATTGCGCCCGATGCGAAAATCGAGCGAGGCCCAGCCCCGGACGCAGGTTCGTCTGTAGAGATAGGGACCTGGGGGTTTGAAGCAGAAGAACTCTTGGAACTGCCGGGAGCAGAAGAGTCAGAGGACATTTTGAATAGTTTCAGAGGGAGAACCTAAAGGATCCTAAAAAGACAGACCGAAAGGGGAACGAGATGCCGAAGGCTAACTCGAAGGGAGGCACAAAAGTAATGAAGAGAGGAGAAGCCCCTAGGCGGTGAGAGGAAGGTTGGCACTAACCTATATTGCTCTGAGGGACATGGGGGATGAGAAACGGGAGGCGCCTACGGCTCGAGAAGACGTTCACTAGAGCAAGGCTCTCGAAGAGAAGACAGACACCAGCGAAAGCTCAGGAATGGAGTAGGACGTCTGAAGAGGGGAGGACGGGTTTAAATAGACCCTGGGATCCGGCGCCATAATGATCGCGAATCCCCCAGGCCAGTCCACATCCAACATGTGTCCCACTCCCCCTGGCAGACGGCTAAAAGCGGCTGACGGTTGGCAGGATCATAATTGCGCCGTACCTAGGCCAGTGTACCTGCGGGATTTTCGAAGCGTCCCCTCGTACTGCTCCAATTCGAAAAGACTCTGGCACGCGCTCATTTAATGCCAAAATATCTGGAGGTGGCAGTGCGCAGGATTCGAAGGGATGGTTCCGGCTGTACCCATCTCTCTCTCTGTACTTCCTTCGTTTGAAATTCCAACTCGAAAGTAGGGGGACTGGTGTTGGGTATAAAATACCCACAGTCGAAACTCTCAGTGGAATCAACGACGGAACAGAGCAGCTCCGCCCGGACTCCTATGGGAGCCAGGCTCCGCCTTCGACATCGACTGCAGAGCAGCTCCGTCCGGACTCCTACGGGAGCCGGGCTCCGCCTTCGACATCAACTGCAGAGCAGCTCCGCCCGGACTCCTACGGGAGCCGGGCTCCGCCTTTGACATCAACTGCAAAGCAGCTTCGCCCGGACTCCTACGGGAGCCGGGCTCCGCCTTTGACATCGACTGCAGAGCAGCTCCGCCCGGACTCCTACGAGAGCCGGGCTCCGCCTCCGACATCAACCGCAGAACAGCTCCACCCGGACTCCTACGGGAGCCGGGCTCCGCCTTCGACATCAACTGCAGAGCAGCTCCGCCCGGACTCCTACGGGAGCCGGGCTCTGCCTTCAACATCGACTGCAGAGTAGCTCCGCCCGGACTCCTATGGGAGCCGGGCTCCACCTTTGACATCAACTGCAGAACAGCTCCGCCCGGACTCCTACAGGAGCCGGGCTCCGCCTTCGACATCAACTGCAGAACAGCTCCGCCCGGACTCCTACGGGAGCCGGAACTGCAGAACAGCTCCGCCTTCGACATCAACTGCAGAATAGCTCCGCCCGGACTCCTACGGGAGCCGGGCTCCGCCTTCGACATCAATTGCAGAGCAGCTCCGCCCGGACTCCTACAGGAGCCGGGCTCCACCGCCGACATCGACTGCAGCACAGCTCCGCCTGAACTCCTACAGGAGCCAGGCTCCGCTCTCAGTATCAACTGCTGGTAAGCTCCGTCCGGACTCCTATGGGAGCCGGACTTCACCTCTAACTTTGATTGCAGAGGACTCCACCCGGACTCCTATGGGAGTCGGGTTCCGCTCGCAACTTCAGCTCCGAGAGGGTTCCGCCCGGACTCCCACGGGAGTCAGACTCCACCCACGACCCCAACCGCCAGGAGGACCTCTCCCGGACCTCTACAGGGGCCGGGCTCTGACCACTGCCGAGCTTCAATCAACAGATCCGCGCCCCCTGGCAGGCCACCAAAACGGCCACGACCCTGCTCCACTTCCTGTGGCAGATTCCGTGCAGCTCCATCATCCCCTGACAGGCTGCGGTAACCATCGCCGCCCTGCTCCACTTTCTGTGGTGGATTCTGCGTAGCTCCACTACCCCCTGGCAGGCCACAATAACGGCCACGAACCTGCTCCACCTCCTGCGACGGATACCGGGCGATTCCCCCATCCGCTGGCAAGTCACGACAACAGGCGCTGCTCCACTCCTTGCAACTGATTCCACGTGGCAAGCTGCGGTGATGGCCACGATTCCGCTCCACTACCTCTCGCAATAAATTCCCCTGACCATGGGCGGCCCACTACCAGACGGTTACAGGTGTCGCCATCAATCCGTTACCTCCTCCGCCTATAAAAAGGGGGATCCAGATACGTTATTCTCTAAGCTCATTTCTTATCTCCAGACTCTGCTAAATTCTTCATTCGAGCACTCCATTCTTGTTGAGGCAGAGAACTGACTAGAGCGTCGGAGGGTCTTGCCGGAGCAACCCCACCTCCAGTTTAGACTTCCCTTGCAGGTCCCGGCGGCGACCGCGGCTTCCCCGACTCCAGCTTCTCCAGTGCAAGCAGATTTTTGCACCAACAAGAATAATAAGGATCTGATCACCTATATGGAGGCCATGCGGAGATTCGACTCTCAGAAATGGTTTGAGGCCATGAAATCTGAGATGGAGTCTATGAAGTTCAATGGTATATGGATACTAGTTGATTCACTCGAAGGGATAAAATCCATAGAGTGTAAATAGATTTTCAAGAGAAAAAGAGGAGCGGATGGGAAGATACAGACCTATAAAGTTCATCTAATTATCAAGGGTTACCATCAGCATTATAGTATTGACTATGATGAGACGTTCTCTTCTGTGACAATACTTAAGTCCATCCAGATTATGCTTGCTATTGCAGCACACTTAGATTATGAGATCTGATAAATGGATGTCAAAACTATTTTTCTTAATGGAGGTTGGAGGAAGAGGTGTATATGATACAACTTGAAGGGTTCATATCCACAAATGAGTCGAAAGTGTCCAAGCTGAAAAGATCTATTTATAGACTTAAGCAGGCATCTAGGAGTTGAAACATGTACTTTGATAAGGTGATCAAAATATATGACTTCGTTAGAAATGGAAAAGAATCTTGTGTCTACAAGTAGACTTCCGATTCTATAGTCATCTTCCTTATACTGTATGTGGATGACATACTGTTACTAGAAAATAACATCTCAATTTTGTAGAGTGTGAAGCTGTGGTTATCATCACAGTTCTCCATGAAGAACTTGAGAGAAGCATTCTACATCCTTGGGATGAAAATCTATAGGGATAGATCTAGAAGATTGCTTGGATTGTCCCAAATCACATATATTGACACCTTGTTGAAGTGATTCAACATGGATAATTCTAAGAAAGGCTATCTTTGATAGGCCATGAAATTACTCTTTCTAAGAAGGATTGTCTGATAACTCCTGAGAAGAGAAAGCTTATAAGTAAAATACCATATGCTTCAATAGTGGGATCTATCATGCATGCTATGACATATACGAGGTCGGATGTGACCTATTTACTAGAGATAGTGAGTAGATACCAGTCTGATCTAGATGAGAAGCATTGGAAGATTGTGAAAGTAATTCTTAAGTATTCGAGAAATACTAAAGATCAATGGCTTATCTATGGAGATACTGATCAGAAACTTGTGGGATATATTGATTTCAATTTTCAGTCAGATTGTGATGATAGCAGAAGCATATCGGGCTACGTATTTACTCTGAATGAAGGAACTGTTTGCTGGAAGAGTTTCAAATAATATACTGTGGCTGATTTTGTATGCAAAGTGAAATACATTGATGCATCAGATACTGTAAAGGAGGTGGAGTAGTTGTAGAAGTTCATCAGTAAGCTAAGAGTTACACCTTCTATTGATGGCCCTGTATTACTATACTGTGATAGCTCTAGTGCCATAGCTCAGGCGAAAGAATCCAAGTTGTACCATCATATGAAGCATATTCTTCATTGCTATCACCTGGTGTGAGAGATTATGAATCGTGGTGATGTCGAACTTCAGAAGATCAACAGAAAGGAGAATCTAGACCCCTTCACTAAAGCTCTTAGGATCAAAGAGTTTGATGATTTCAAATGGAAGATGGTATAAGATACTACCTCGATTGGCTTTAGTCCAAAAAAAAATTATTGAAAATTATATCTTAAAATTAATCATGTGATGATTGAGTTTATCTTTGTATATAAATTATTGATTATTGAATAAAAATTATTTTAATATTTTTTATCATAAAGTAACATCTTCCTTGAACTCTTATGTTATGATGAAGTCCTTAAAACTATACTAGTGTACAATAAAGAGAGGTTTTATCGTATAGTTCTTAAACATATTCACGATCAAATGATACGTCATTATAGGATGATGACGTTTATCGAGTCGAGGTCATTGTATGCCATATGAGTTGGTTGTCCTCTTGATCAAGGAGTGTGGTGACACTGGTATGACATACAGGTGAGATATAGGGGTACATCATCACTGAACAAATGACTCACCTACTGAGCATTCTGCTGTCAAGAGCTACTCGTAAAATATATGAATATAAGTATCTTTCAAACTTGAGATCACCATAGTGACTTGCAAGCAACTCACTATGCTTTGGTGTCAAACTATCTGGATTTCTAATGCAGTGACGGAAGGCTACTGGGTACAGTCAAGTACATGCAAAGTCTGTGTGTGAATCAAGATGAGATTGATCCCTCCAGATTATTAAAGTTGATGTATCACTGTATTTTAATTTAGCAAAGTCTTGGCTAGGGTAATCCATGAGATGGATTTGAAAGGTTGAATTACAATGCGGATGAAGCAATCTCAGTTGACAGTTAACCTGAGACCATCCTAGAACATTCAGGGTCAAAAGGATGAATTATGCGGTAACCATGTGTATAGATTTTGAAATATTTCTTTGCAATAATTTGACCTATCTAAACATCAAAAATCATTGCTAGATGGTATCTCGATTAGTGCAGGAATTGATTCCTGTGCTACTGGCTTAGTGTTTGAACTTATGGAGTCACGCACACAAGTCAAACAAAGTAGAAAGGAATTGACCTATGTTTATATGTCCAATTTGGAAGTACTTAACTTGATTGAACATATAAGCTGACTTGATTGAGAACTAAGTTATGGGTCAAATGGGATTGAAGAGTTGACTATGTCTAGCTAGCACTACACATGAGGTTCAGGTTCGATCCCGGTGATGAACTGTTTCTGATCTATGATCCATGGAGCATATGAAAGGTTAGATTTAAGTACTAATTAATTTTAAATTAGATCTGAATTAATTAGTCTTAATTAGATCCAAAATTTTAGTTAGACTTGGTACAAAAGTTCTAAAGAGATTGAGATTGACAGTCTTTCAAAATTATTTTGAACCAGCTTCGAATAGGATTCAAATCGGATTTGATTTTGATGAGATATGAATATTTTCACTTGCACTGGGATTTTCCTCTATAATGGGCTGACCAACACCTAGAGCTTTGCTCATTTGGGACATCCCATGTGGGTGAGGGAGTGGGTACAAATTGGTTGTCATATGTGATGGCAATTCTATCTCATGTAGGAATCTTTCTTTCATGAGTATTGGACTGATTCAAATCAGATTTGAGTTAGGACTCCTATACTTATTGGGTCATAAAAATTATCTATAAATAGAGAGGGTCTCTACCTATGGATGCATAGCAAATAAATCAAATCGAGAGAAGAGAGAAAAAGAGAGAGAGATGTAAGAAGAAAGAGAGGTCCCTTCTTCCCCCTTGCCCTCTCCTCTTATTGCTGCCCCTCTTCCCTTGGGCATGGATTCATCTTAGGCATCCCACCTGCTGGTGTGAGATGTCACACCAGCACATCTTATCCCTCAATAGATTGAGTTGCAAAGATAATTAGATTGGAGTTCATCCTACTTTTCTGCGATGTCTAACGTGCATGCGAAGTAGAGGGTCTACACATCCAGGCCTCCGTGAAGGTTTATATCATATAATTTGAGATTTAATCTCTTGTTCTACTGTAAATCAGGTAAGGATTTGATCTTTAACCATGTAGATGAATAAAAAAAATTTTAGATGCAACCTGAGCCTTTCGAGGAGAAACAGTTTTTTTCCCTTCAACTCTCACTAGAGAACAATCAGCCAACATACATATATATTTCCATCAGATATTCTTTTATTTGGTTAATTTAGTGAACTCATTCTCCAATGAGCACTCACATCTTCATATTAATATCACTACATAAATGATTGTGAGATCAACCACCCTCTCCATTGAGCATACATAGGATGTACCAATTTTATCGAAATCATTGATCTCTGACTCAATAATCCTATGACTAAAAATATTTTAGATTAGGACTATCAAAGATTTAGTCTCACTGGCATAATTTTATTATGGCCCTAGAACCATTGCTTTAATCTATGGGGTTCATTATAATCTTAAACAAGTATTAAGATGCCGCATATAATGAAACAAAATACCTAATTTTATTAATAATAATTATTGGTGCAGAATTCTGCTGAAGCCAGAGAAGCTTGAGCTGGGATGACCGCGGCCACCGTCGGGACCTGCAAGGGAAGTCTAAACCAGAGTTGGGGGTGCTCCGACAAGATCCTCCGATGCTCAAGTCAGTACTTTGCTTCAACAGAAATGGAGTGCTCGAGCGGAAATTTTAGCAGAGTTTCGAGATAGAGTTTTTGAGCTTAGAGAAGAACATATCTGAGGGTCTCTTTTTATAGATAGAGAGTATAACTGATTGACAACGACATCTGTAACCACATGGTAGTGAGCCGTTTAGAGCCGCGTGGAGTTTGTTACGGAGAGTAGTGGCGTCAGGGGCCGTTCAGGGCCACATGGAGTTTGTTATGGAGAGTGGAGTGGTGTCTATTATCACGACTTGCCAGGGAGTGGAGTAAGATAGTGGCCCTTGTCGTGGCTTGCCAGAGAGTAGTGGAGCCGCATGGAATCCATTACAGGGTGTGGGATAAGGTAGCAGCCATTGTCGCGACTCGCCAGGGAGTTCGGATCTGTCTGCTGGAGCTTGGCTGAGATGTCTGATGGAGCGAAATGGCTCTCTATTTCATCGATCTAGGAGAAGTTCGGATGTTTTCGAGGTTGCTGACGAGTCTACTATTGTCGGATGCCTTGGGTGCTGATGCTACAGGCGGGAGCCATCTGCTATAGAGGCTCGGATGAAGACTTTCTATTGGCGAAGTCCGATAGGAGTCTGATTGTTAAAGAAGTCCGTCTAGGATTTGCCTGATGTAGAAGCTCATCTGAAGATTATCCGTCAGAGAAATTTGGTTTCATGAAGAATCTGGCAGAGGGTCGGCTGGCGGTGGACTTCGGATGGTGTTAGGGAGGCTCGTCCACTGGAGGAGTCTGGGGGATCCGAAGATGATTGGCCGTAGTAGAAATCCAGCTGCTGGAGCCCTTCTGTTATAGAAGCTCATCCGAAATCCATCCACTATGGAAGCTCGGATGGAGTCCGGTTCTTATAGAAGGCTGAAAGGAGGCCGCTTATTGCAGAAGCTCGGATGAGGATCAGTTGTCGTTGAAGCTCGAAGTAGTGTCCTAGCTGGTGGAGCCTATCTCGTTGTAGAAGCTTGTCCGAAATCCATCCGCTATGGGGAAGCTCGGCTGAAGTCTACCTGTAATAGAAGTTCAGAAGAAATTCATTTACAGTAGAGGCTCGAATGGAATTTGCTTATAGTAGATATCCAGAGTAGACCGCCTGCAGTGGGAGTTCGACTCTCGCAGGAGCTCAGTTAGAATCCGGAAGGCGATCGACTATCGTAGAAACTTGGATGGAGCCTGGTTACTGTAGAAATCTCGTTGTCGGAGAAGCTCGGATATTGACGAAGTCTGGAAGAAGTTTGAAGTAGGGTCGCTGCGGTCGGAAGAAGTTCAGAAGGGATTCAGAGAATAGTTGATTACCGTAGAAGGTCGGCTGATAGTGAGGCCCAGAGAGCCTTTGGAGCCGCCCGGTAGATGAATGCAGAAGCTCATTGTCGGAGAAATCCGGACGATCGAGGGGGTTCAGAGAGACGCCACACAAGGTCGGAAGCCAGAAAAGTCCTGGAAGGGTCGGTCTTCTACAAACTTTGGCTGGGGGTATTTTATACCCAACACCAGTCCCCCTACTTTCGAGTTCGGATTCCGAATGAAGGAAGTACAGAGAAATTCTCACAGCCGAAGTTGCCCCCCCTCGATTTTCGCACTCGATGGTTGCCAGATATTTTGGCGTTCAGCACGCTGGTACTAGAGCCTTTTCAAAAAAAATTTTCTTTTTGGAATTCTCATCGGAGCATGGCTCTAGGTATGATGCAATAATGACTTTGTCAGCTACCAGCCATTTTCAACAGTCTGTCATGGTGAGTGGGATATGCGACGAGTGCAGGTCGGCCAGAGGAGATCCACAATCATTATTGCATCGGATCCCGGGGTCTATTTAAACACGTCCTCCTCCTTCAGGGGTTTTACTTTGCCTGAGAGAATCCCTCGGTTCCCCTCCTTTTCCTCAAGAGCTCCAGCTTCCTCTAGCATCCTTCTCGGCCTTAGGCATCCTCCGGGTTGACTTCCATCATCCTTGCCGTCTTCTTGCACTCCTTGGGCCAACCTAGGTAGTTTCGAAACTTCTTCTCATTTTTCTGTTCTTTCTTCTTCATATTCCATTCGTTTAGCTTCCTCGAGGGCTTGTTTGCTATTTTTCTTAATTTTTTCAAGATTTTTGTGGCTTCCATTTGATCCAAAATATCTTCCGATATCTCCTCTTCTAGTGGTTCTAGGAGTTCGTCAACCCCAGTTCCCCAAAGTTCTTGTACTGTAGATGAACCTGTAGCTAGGATTGAACCTCGTCTGGCCTTTGCGCCGGACACCATCCCCAGCTCCTTGACTCCAGATGAACTCTCACTGATAAGGATTCAGTATGGAGTTCCTCCGGAGTATGAGCTGGAGCTTCTCGGGCCAACTGATCGGGCTAGCGCCCCTACTCCCGACCGTTTCTGTCTGTACCAGGAGGCCTTCCGTGCCGGACTTCGGCTTCCACTGCCGCCTTTTATCGTCGCTCTCTTTCATTTTCTGAATATTTCTCTAGTTTTCGTCGTGCCGAACTCCTTTAGGTTTCTAATAGGATTTCTTTCTCTTTGTGGCTTAGCTGAAGTTCGGCCGACTCTTTCCTTGTTTAGAAATTTTTACACCTTCAAGCGCCATCCCTCGATAAAAGATTGGTGGTACTTCTCCCCCCAATTCGGTAGAAAGGGGTTGCTGAAAGGTGCCCCCTCTTCTATCCACAACTAGAAGGAGAGGTTCTTCTATGTCCGATGCCCGACCTTGGAGCTAGGATTACCCCCTTGGGGCTCTCTGAGAGATTCTGTTCGTCAGGCTTCTAGCCTGGAAAGGGACGACCTCGAAGCCTGCAAAAAGCTCGAGGCCTATCAAGCCCTCTTCCTCTTCGAACTTCTGAAAGAACAACTCTTGTTCAATATCGGCCAGAGTCCTCTTAACCCTACCGGTACCATCATTATTTTTTATTTTTATTTTTTTTTGCTGCTTCTCCTTTTTCTTATTCTGTCTTTGAGCCGTGTGGGTCTTTTTTTATTGCAGACATGGACGCTGGTGTGGCTCGGAGGTTAGCTCAGGGTCTCAAGACCCACAAGAGAAAAGGCACCTCAACTTCGGGGTCGGCGAAGAGAGCCAGGATGGGAGAGACAAGCTCGACCGTGCCTACACAAGTGGTCGTGGTCGTCGATGTCCCTTCCGATGTCGAATCCGAAGTCCCTCGAGCCCCCTCAAGGAGTCCCCCAACCGAGAATCCCATTCCAGAGGCTCATCCTGAGGGGGCACCTGGGGCCGAAGGGAGAAGGAGAAAGAAGACCCTGGCTCGCAAGAGCCGCAGCCGCAAGGCGGCCGTCGAGGGGGCCGGTGGCTCCGAGGAAGATCTAGGAGAAAATCTCTTCAACAACAGGGATTTAATAAAGAGGCTGGTCGAAGGATGCATTCTGCCCGAGGTAGTCCAGAGGATCGTCCTTGTGGATCTAGAGCTGTGGGTCTGGGACTCTCTGGAATCTTTCCTCGAAGTAGGTTAATTCACTTTTTTCTCCTTCTTGCTTCTTTACATAATATACTCCTTAGCCTTTATATTGACTCCCCGACCTCTCTTGCAGATTGGACACCAGCTTGTCGCGATAACCATCGCCGCCCTGCTCCACTTCCTGTGGCGGATTTCGCGCAGCTCCACTACCCCCTGGCAGGCCACAATAACGGCCACGAACCTGCTCCACCTCCTGCGACGGATACCGGGCGATTCTCCCATCCGCTGCCAAGTCACGACAACGGGCGCTGCTCCACTCCTTGCAACTGATTCCACGTGGTGAGCTGCGGTGATGGCCACGATTCCGCTCCACTACCTCTCGCAATAAATTCCCCTGACCACAGGCGGCCCACTACCAGACGGTTACAGGTGTCGCCATCAATCCGTTACCTCCTCCACCTATAAAAAGGGGGATCCAGATACGTTATTCTCTAAGCTCATTTCTTATCTCCAGGCTCTGCTAAATTCTCCGTTCGAGCACTCCATTCTTGTTGAGGCAGAGAACTGACTTGAGCGTCGGAGGGTCTTGCCGGAGCAACCCCACCTCCGGTTTAGACTTCCCTTGCAGGTCCCGGCGGCGACCGCGGCTTCCCCGACTCCAGCTTCTCCGGCGCAAGCAGATTTTTGCACCAACAGGATTGGCGCTAGAGGAAGGGGCTGTGTCTTCGCAGCACCCTTGCTCTTAAAGGAGTGTTCAATGGAGCCGTCTCCGACCGTCTCTCCATCACCCACTCCTAATCTCCCTTCGCGAGATCGGCACTCGATGCCTCTGCGCAAGGCGTCCACCCGACGGTCTACGACCTCCGCGGCCAGATCTCAGGCTCTAGCCTCCCCTCCAGTTTCTCAGCCTCCTCCTCCTCCCCCTCCGGCGGCAGCGATCGGTGCGGAGTAGTTTGACTTGCTGGCGCAGCAGGTCAAGGGCCTCGTCGAAGCCGTACAAGCAATGCAGCAGCAGCAACCACAGGCGTCGGCGCATCCGGAGGGGGCATCTCCGGAATGCCAGAACCCGGTGGTGGGGCGGGCCACCTGGGCCAGCCGCCCCATCCTTCCCGGGAAGGCGAATCCGAGGGTAGAGAGCCCTCAATTGGATCACGACTCCACCCATGGAAGATCCCTGCCCCCGTTCTGCCAAAGGACCCTCGAGACTCGAAGTCGAGAGGATTTCCTAGACCGGAGGCTCCAAAAGATGAACCGGCGGATTGAAGAACTCCGCCACGTGCCCCCCGCTTATGGTGAGGATATTTGCACTGACCCTCCCTTCTCCCAAATGATTATGCAGGAACCGATCCCGCCGAACTTCAAGCTTCCCCAGTTCGAAAGCTACGACGGGACGTCGGACCCGGTTGATCATCTGGAGGCCTTCTGAACGATGATGCTGCTTCACGGCGCTCCTGACGCCATCTTGTGCCGGGCTTTCCCGTCTACTCTGAAGGGAGCAGCGAGGAACTGGTACTCGGCTCTGAAGTCGGGTACCATCTTTTCCTTCGATCAAATGAGCCACCAATTTGTGGCCCATTTTGTCAGCAGCCGGCATCCCCGGAAGGGTTCGGAGTCCCTCATCAACATCAAGCAGAGGGAAGGGGAGTCCATACGAGCCTACGTCAACCACTTTAACATCGCGGCGTTGGAGGTCCGGAACTTGGACCAGTCAGTTGCCATGGCCGCCCTGAAAGGTGGCCTTCAGAAGAATGATCTTTTGTACTCCCTGGAAAAGAAGTACCCCAGAGATTTTGCCGATTTACTGGCTCGGGCTGAAGGATACGCCCGAGCGGAAGAGGCCTTCAAAATGAAGGACGAAGAGACTGCAAGGGAGCGTCAAGCGGGAGATTCGAGTAAGCCCGCAGTTGAGAAAAGGCCCAAGGAAGCCCGGCCGCGTTCCCGATCCCCTCCTGGACATAAGCGCGCCCATACTCCACCCCGGGCACGCAGGCAGAGAAGCCCGGACCGTAGGGTTCGGCGGGGCTCCCCACCAGGGAGATTTCGCAACTACGCCCCCCTCAACGCCTCGAAGGCCCAAGTACTAATGGAGGTCAGGGAGCAGCTCCCTAGGCCGGAGAGGATGCGCACACATCCCGGGAAGTGCAACCCCAACAAGTTCTGCCTCTACCACCGCGACCACGGCCACGACACCAAAGAATGCATCCAGCTCCAGGACGAGATCGAGGAGCTCATTCGGCGAGGTCAACTCGACAGATTCATCCGCCGCAGGCCTGAGGGTAGAGGAGACCGGCCAAGAGCCCTCCCACCGCCTGAACCACAGAAAAGGGAGGAGCAGCCCGGGGACCGGCCTCCCATCGGGACCATCGACTCCATCACCGGAGGGCCTCAAGGAGGAGCGGGAAAACTGTAAATGTATCACTTACTATTTTGCCTTGAATCTACTTTTCTTTCTAGCTAACGTGCCCCTCCCACCTAGCGTGGACGTATTATGACTGGATATGATCCCTCCAAAAATACAGCCATGTCAGGAACAGGAGGAGAACCTCGTCCTGACATGAGCAAAGTCAAAGGCCCGATTCTTTTAGACCGGATGGGGGGAGAGGCCTTGCAATGCCCTAATGTGCCTCCACTGCCATGTCAGGAACAGGAGGAGAACCTCATCCTGACATGAGCAGAGTCGAAGGCCCGGTTCTTTTAGATCGGATGGGGGGAGAGGCCTTGCAACGCCCTAATGTGCCCCCACAGCCCTGTTAGGGACAGGAGGAGAACCTCGCCCTAGCTTGAGCAAAGTCAAAGGCCCGATTCTTTTAGACCGGATGGGGGGAGAGACCTTGCAATGCCCTAATGTGCCCCCACAGCCATGTTAGGAACAGGAGGAGAACCTCGTCCTGACATGAGCAGAGTCGAAGGCCCGGTTCTTTTAGACCGGATGGGGGGAGAGGCCTTGCAACGCCCTAATGTGCCCCCACAGCCCTGTTAGGGACAGGAGGAGAACCTCGCCCTAACTTGAGCAAAGTCAAAGGCCCAGTTCTTTTAGACCGGATGGGGGGAGAGGCCTTGCAACGCCCTAATGTGCCCCCATAGCCATGTCAGGAACAGGAGGAGAACCTCGTCCTGACATGAGCAGAGTCGAAGGCCTGGTTCTTTTAGACCGGATGGGGGAGAAGCCTTACAGCACCCTAACGCGCCCCCACAAGCCAGGCTGGTAACGAGAGGAGAACCTCACGCCGGCTCGAGCGAAATGGAAGGTCGGGGCTCCTACGGGAGCTGGGTTCCGCCTACAAAGAAGACTCCACCCGGACTCCTATGGGAGCCGGGTTCCGCCTACCAGGAAGACTCCACCCGGACTCCTACGGGAGCCGGGTTCCGCCTACAAGGAAGACTCCACCCGGACTCCTACGGGAGTCAGGTTCCGCCTACAAAGAAGACTCCACCCGGACTCCTACGGGAGCCAGGTTCCGCCTACAAGGAAGACTCCACCCGGACTCCTACGGGAGCCGGGTTCCGCCTACAAAGAAGACTCCACCCGGACTCCTACGGGAGCCGGGTTCCGCCTACACGGAAGACTCCACTCGGACTCCTACGGGAGCCGGGTTCCGCCTACAAAGAAGACTCCACCCGGACTCCTACGGGAGCCGGGTTCCACCTACCAGGAAGACTCCACCCGGACTCCTACGGGAGCCGGATTTTGCCTACAAAGAAGACTCCACCCGGACTCCTACGGGAGCCGGGTTCCGCCTACCAGGAAGACTCCATCCGGACTCCTACGGGAGCCGGGTTCCGCCTACCAGGAAGACTCCACCCGGACTCCTACGGGAGCCGGGTTTCGCCTACCAGGAAGACTCCACCCGGACTCCTACGGGAGTCGGGTTCTGCCTACTAGGAAGACTCTACCTGGACTACTACGGGAGCCGGGTTCCGTCTACAAAGAAAACTTCGTCCGGACCCCTACGAGAGCCGGGCTCCATCCACAACTTCTGCAGCGGGACGAAACCCGACCGCCTAACAAGATCGGATGAAGAGAAAAGGCCCCCACCCCCCGACGACGTCTACATCAAACAAGTCGAACAACAAGAATGGTTCGGCAGACAACAATATTAGCGCAGCGTGCGGACGAAGTAACGCAAAATGCTCTTTTCATTTCATTTTCGATATATATACACACTACAAGGCCGGGGCGGCCAAGGAAAGAAGGACAAAACAATAAAAAGGAAGTAACTACATGATAAGACATAAAGACAAAAGAGCTCTAAGGAGGCCCTGCTCCCTCCGACCTAGGGTTATCTACTCCATCCCTCAACCAGGACTGCCTCAGGTTCTCTATTGCTTTTTCTAGTTCTTCCCTCTTCCACCGCTCGTCCTGGAGCACCCGACAAAGTTGCTGGCTCTCAGCCTCCGCTTCTCGACGCCACTTCCGCAAAACTTCGGACTCCGCCTCCGCGTCTGCAACGGCCTTCCGCTCAAGTGCCAGTTGGATCTTCACTTGTTGCAGCTCGACTGTCTTCTCCCCAAGGGAGACAGAAATCCCTTCGACAGTGCCTCTCAGGGCTTGGAGCTCTTCGGTATCCTGGGTGGAAGTAAGCTGTGCCCTATGAGCCAGCTGCCTCTGGAGGCGAACGACCTCGTCAGCCGCCGTCCGAAATCTCTCTTTGTACTCTTCCACTTGCCGGCGACAGTTGGCCCGCTGCATGTCGTGACTCATCTCGGTGTCTTGAAGCTGCTTCTGGAGGTCGGAGACCTTCTGCGACCACTTCTGTTCATCGTCAACCTGGGCCAAGAGCCGGGATGAGTTTCCTTCCAGATGGCCGATCTTCCTCTTCGCAGCTGATAGTTCCACCTTAAGGGCGCTGATCCTGGCTTCTTGAGCTCAAATTCAGTCGCTAGTGCTCTTCTTGCATTCCTCGAGCTCCTTTGTGAAGTTCGCCTTCCTCCGGCTGTAATCCATGATTGCCTTCACCTGGAGACTCCGAAAGTGGGCGGCCTCAGCGGCGGCTTCGGAATGGCCTTCTCTCGATTTGCGGAGCTCGCCTTCTGACTTCTTCAACTTCTTCGTCAGGTGAAGGACCTCTTTTTTCAACCGCTGGATTGTCGATTTCAGCGGGACCCCCAGGGGCAAGGGGAGTGCTTCAGCAGGACACTGCCATCGGAAGGTGCAAGCATCAAAGATCGACTCATTGCAAGAAGAAAAGCAGAAAGAAGAAGGAGGGGGAAGGAGAAGCCATCCACAACAAGAAATTCGACTTTATTGATTGAATAATTTTGAAGACAAACAGAAAGAAAATATGGCGACAAAATAAGGGCACGAGATCAGAGGTCTCAGACCTCAGGGGCAGGAGGTGGAGAACTCGACGCGGGGGGTGCGATTGCGGTGGCGGCGGACGAAGGGCCGGCCTCGTCTTCAGACTCCTCAAGAAAGTCGAGGTCGAGTTCGGGGAATTTGCTGGCCACCTTCTCTTGGCAGAGCTCGAACCCCTTGGTGAACGCCTCCTGGCCGAACTGGACATTCAGGACCCTCATCTCCGCGGAGGCCTTGAATTCCTCCACCGCAAGGGCCCTGGCCTCCGAGACCAGAACTGGAGTTTGCTCGACCAGATGGGCGACCTCGGCCTCCGCCTTCCTCGCCGACTCCTCCAAGATCCGTCTCTCCTCTTCCCGGGCTTGTCTCTCCTCTTCCCGGGCTTGCCTCTCTGTTTCCAGGGCCTCCTGGAGGGCGACTACTTCGGCCGTCTTCGCTTGGAGGCGAGCACCTCGGCTTGGTAGCGTTCCTCCGCCTGAAGGAGGTCCCTCCTCATGCGGCTCGCCGCCCCGACATAGGCGAAGAGCTGGTGCCCAATCTGCAAGGACGGATAGAGAATTACGACAAAGGCCGGGTGACCGTGTAAATAAATATCTGCATACCTCGAGGAAGGACCCCAAAGAGTCCCAAGCCTGCTGCTCAGGATCGGCGCGATCGATCCTCTCCACGACGTCAGACAGGATGCAGCCATCAAGTAGCCGCCTGATCAAGTCCCTATCGTTGAAGGGGTTCTCCGATCCCCCCTCGGAGCAGACGGACTCATCTGCAACAGCTCGGTGGCTACTCGCCCTGCGAGCCACCGATTTCCTCCTCCTCCCCACGGCAGGCGCCTCCGTGGGGTGAACCCCCGGTGTGGGGGCCCCAGTCGACGGGCTCCTTGAGGAAGCCCGGGGAGTCGCTGGCTCGGCATCTGAAGGAATGTCGATGGCCGGGGCCGCCTGGACGGGTGCAGCCAAGCTCGTCTCCTCCGCCCTGGCCCTCTTCGCCGATCTGGAGGCCGCCGCGCCCTTTCTCTTCTGAGCTCTCATACTTTTGGCGAGCATCCGCGTTGCTTCGGCGTCCATTGCTAAAAAAAAAAAAAAAAAAAAAAGCGACACCGATCAGTCCAGAGTCAAAAAAAAAAAAAAAAAAAAAGGGAAGAGAAAGAAAAAGAAAAGAGTGGGAAGGAAAAAGAAGTAAAGAGAAGAAGAAGAGGAAGGCAAGAAAAGAAAAGATAAGACAAGTACTCGCTGGATCCTGGGGGCTCAGGCCGATGTTGAAAAGAAGCTGCTCCCTCAGAAGATTAGGAAGGGAAGGAGCGGGATAACTTAGAAGCTTCTGGGCGGCCTGGAGGTCATCCTCTCCCAGGTTGGGAGCCCGACGGACGGAATCCCTCAGAGACCCCCAAGGGGGCAGGCCCAGTTCCAGGGTCGGGCAGTGGACGAAGAGGTATTTACCCTTCCAATTGTGAATCGAAGAAGGGGCGCCCTTCAGCAACCCCTTCTTACCAAACTGGGGGGAGAAGTACCACCAGTCCTTCGTCGAAGGATGGCGTTTGAAGGTATAAAAATGCCTGAACAAGGAGAGGGACGGCTGGACCTCGGCTATGTGGTAGAGGGAGAGAAACCCTATCAAAAACCTAAAGGAATTCGGGGCCACGGAGGCGAGAGAAATGTCCAAGAAGCGGAAGAAGGCAGCAACAAAGGCAGGAAGCGGAAGCCGGAGTCCGGCACGGAACGCTTCCTGATACAAACAGAAGCGACCGGGAGGAGTGCTGGCCCGGTCAGAGGGGCCAGGTAGCTCCAGGTCGTACTCCGGAGGAACCCCATACCGAACCCTTATCAGAAGGAGTTCATTCGAAGTCGACGAGCATGGAATTGCGCCCGATGCGAAAATCGAGCGAGGCCCAGCCCCGGACGCAGGTTCGTCTGTAGAGATAGGGACCTGGGGGTTTGAAGCAGAAGAACTCTTGGAACTGCCGGGAGCAGAAGAGTCAGAGGACATTTTGAATAGTTTCAGAGGGAGAACCTAAAGGATCCTAAAAAGACAGACCGAAAGGGGAACGAGATGCCGAATGCTAACTCGAAGGGAGGCACAAAAGTAATGAAGAGAGGAGAAGCCCCTAGGCGGTGAGAGGAAGGTTGGCACTAACCTATATTGCTCTGAGGGACATGGGGGATGAGAAACGGGAGGCGCCTACGGCTCGAGAAGACGTTCACTAGAGCAAGGCTCTCGAAGAGAAGACAGACACCAGCGAAAGCTCAGGAATGGAGTAGGACGTCTGAAGAGGGGAGGACGGGTTTAAATAGACCCTGGGATCCGGCGCCATAATGATCGCGAATCCCCCAGGCCAGTCCACATCCAACATGTGTCCCACTCCCCCTGGCAGACGGCTAAAAGCGGCTGACGGTTGGCAGGATCATAATTGCGCCGTACCTAGGCCAGTGTACCTGCGGGATTTTCGAAGCGTCCCCTCGTACTGCTCCAATTCGAAAAGACTCTGGCACGCGCTCATTTAATGCCAAAATATCTGGAGGTGGCAGTGCGCAGGATTCGAAGGGATGGTTCCGGCTGTACCCATCTCTCTCTCTGTACTTCCTTCGTTTGAAATTCCAACTCGAAAGTAGGGGGACTGGTGTTGGGTATAAAATACCCACAGTCGAAACTCTCAGTGGAATCAACGACGGAACAGAGCAGCTCCGCCCGGACTCCTATGGGAGCCAGGCTCCGCCTTCGACATCGACTGCAGAGCAGCTCCGTCCGGACTCCTACGGGAGCCGGGCTCCGCCTTCGACATCAACTGCAGAGCAGCTCCGCCCGGACTCCTACGGGAGTCGGGCTCCGCCTTTGACATCAACTGCAAAGCAGCTTCGCCCGGACTCCTACGGGAGCCGGGCTCCGCCTTCGACATCGACTGCAGAGCAGCTCCGCCCGGACTCCTACGAGAGCCGGGCTCCGCCTCCGACATCAACCGCAGAACAGCTCCGCCCGGACTCCTACGGGAGCCGGGCTCCGCCTTCGACATCAACTGCAGAGCAGCTCCGCCCGGACTCCTACGGGAGCCGGGCTCTGCCTTCAACATCGACTGCAGAGTAGCTCCGCCCGGACTCCTATGGGAGCCGGGCTCCACCTTTGACATCAACTGCAGAACAGCTCCGCCCGGACTCCTACAGGAGCCGGGCTCCGCCTTCGACATCAACTGCAGAACAGCTCCGCCCGGACTCCTACGGGAGCCGGAACTGCAGAACAGCTCCGCCTTCGACATCAACTGCAGAATAGCTCCGCCCGGACTCCTACGGGAGCCGGGCTCCGCCTTCGACATCAATTGCAGAGCAGCTCCGCCCGGACTCCTACAGGAGCCGGGCTCCACCGCCGACATCGACTGCAGCACAGCTCCGCCTGAACTCCTACAGGAGCCAGGCTCCGCTCTCAGTATCAACTGCTGGTAAGCTCCGTCCGGACTCCTATGGGAGCCGGACTTCACCTCTAACTTTGATTGCAGAGGACTCCACCCGGACTCCTATGGGAGTCGGGTTCCGCTCGCAACTTCAGCTCCGAGAGGGTTCCGCCCGGACTCCCACGGGAGTCAGACTCCACCCACGACCCCAACCGCCAGGAGGACCTCTCCCGGACCTCTACAGGGGCCGGGCTCTGACCACTGCCGAGCTTCAATCAACAGATCCGCGCCCCCTGGCAGGCCACCAAAACGGCCACGACCCTGCTCCACTTCCTGTGGCAGATTCCGTGCAGCTCCATCATCCCCTGACAGGCTGCGGTAACCATCGCCGCCCTGCTCCACTTTCTGTGGTGGATTCTGCGTAGCTCCACTACCCCCTGGCAGGCCACAATAACGGCCACGAACCTGCTCCACCTCCTGCGACGGATACCGGGCGATTCCCCCATCCGCTGGCAAGTCACGACAACAGGCGCTGCTCCACTCCTTGCAACTGATTCCACGTGGCAAGCTGCGGTGATGGCCACGATTCCGCTCCACTACCTCTCGCAATAAATTCCCCTGACCATGGGCGGCCCACTACCAGACGGTTACAGGTGTCGCCATCAATCCGTTACCTCCTCCGCCTATAAAAAGGGGGATCCAGATACGTTATTCTCTAAGCTCATTTCTTATCTCCAGACTCTGCTAAATTCTTCATTCGAGCACTCCATTCTTGTTGAGGCAGAGAACTGACTAGAGCGTCGGAGGGTCTTGCCGGAGCAACCCCACCTCCAGTTTAGACTTCCCTTGCAGGTCCCGGCGGCGACCGCGGCTTCCCCGACTCCAGCTTCTCCAGTGCAAGCAGATTTTTGCACCAACAAGAATAATAAGGATCTGATCACCTATATGGAGGCCATGCGGAGATTCGACTCTCAGAAATGGTTTGAGGCCATGAAATCTGAGATGGAGTCTATGAAGTTCAATGGTATATGGATACTAGTTGATTCACTCGAAGGGATAAAATCCATAGAGTGTAAATAGATTTTCAAGAGAAAAAGAGGAGCGGATGGGAAGATACAGACCTATAAAGTTCATCTAATTATCAAGGGTTACCATCAGCATTATAGTATTGACTATGATGAGACGTTCTCTTCTGTGACAATACTTAAGTCCATCCAGATTATGCTTGCTATTGCAGCACACTTAGATTATGAGATCTGATAAATGGATGTCAAAACTATTTTTCTTAATGGAGGTTGGAGGAAGAGGTGTATATGATACAACTTGAAGGGTTCATATCCACAAATGAGTCGAAAGTGTCCAAGCTGAAAAGATCTATTTATAGACTTAAGCAGGCATCTAGGAGTTGAAACATGTACTTTGATAAGGTGATCAAAATATATGACTTCGTTAGAAATGGAAAAGAATCTTGTGTCTACAAGTAGACTTCCGATTCTATAGTCATCTTCCTTATACTGTATGTGGATGACATACTGTTACTAGAAAATAACATCTCAATTTTGTAGAGTGTGAAGCTGTGGTTATCATCACAGTTCTCCATGAAGAACTTGAGAGAAGCATTCTACATCCTTGGGATGAAAATCTATAGGGATAGATCTAGAAGATTGCTTGGATTGTCCCAAATCACATATATTGACACCTTGTTGAAGTGATTCAACATGGATAATTCTAAGAAAGGCTATCTTTGATAGGCCATGAAATTACTCTTTCTAAGAAGGATTGTCTGATAACTCCTGAGAAGAGAAAGCTTATAAGTAAAATACCATATGCTTCAATAGTGGGATCTATCATGCATGCTATGACATATACGAGGTCGGATGTGACCTATTTACTAGAGATAGTGAGTAGATACCAGTCTGATCTAGATGAGAAGCATTGGAAGATTGTGAAAGTAATTCTTAAGTATTCGAGAAATACTAAAGATCAATGGCTTATCTATGGAGATACTGATCAGAAACTTGTGGGATATATTGATTTCAATTTTCAGTCAGATTGTGATGATAGCAGAAGCATATCGGGCTACGTATTTACTCTGAATGAAGGAACTGTTTGCTGGAAGAGTTTCAAATAATATACTGTGGCTGATTTTGTATGCAAAGTGAAATACATTGATGCATCAGATACTGTAAAGGAGGTGGAGTAGTTGTAGAAGTTCATCAGTAAGCTAAGAGTTACACCTTCTATTGATGGCCCTGTATTACTATACTGTGATAGCTCTAGTGCCATAGCTCAGGCGAAAGAATCCAAGTTGTACCATCATATGAAGCATATTCTTCATTGCTATCACCTGGTGTGAGAGATTATGAATCGTGGTGATGTCGAACTTCAGAAGATCAACAGAAAGGAGAATCTAGACCCCTTCACTAAAGCTCTTAGGATCAAAGAGTTTGATGATTTCAAATGGAAGATGGTATAAGATACTACCTCGATTGGCTTTAGTCCAAAAAAAAATTATTGAAAATTATATCTTAAAATTAATCATGTGATGATTGAGTTTATCTTTGTATATAAATTATTGATTATTGAATAAAAATTATTTTAATATTTTTTATCATAAAGTAACATCTTCCTTGAACTCTTATGTTATGATGAAGTCCTTAAAACTATACTAGTGTACAATAAAGAGAGGTTTTATCGTATAGTTCTTAAACATATTCACGATCAAATGATACGTCATTATAGGATGATGACGTTTATCGAGTCGAGGTCATTGTATGCCATATGAGTTGGTTGTCCTCTTGATCAAGGAGTGTGGTGACACTGGTATGACATACAGGTGAGATATAGGGGTACATCATCACTGAACAAATGACTCACCTACTGAGCATTCTGCTGTCAAGAGCTACTCGTAAAATATATGAATATAAGTATCTTTCAAACTTGAGATCACCATAGTGACTTGCAAGCAACTCACTATGCTTTGGTGTCAAACTATCTGGATTTCTAATGCAGTGACGGAAGGCTACTGGGTACAGTCAAGTACATGCAAAGTCTGTGTGTGAATCAAGATGAGATTGATCCCTCCAGATTATTAAAGTTGATGTATCACTGTATTTTAATTTAGCAAAGTCTTGGCTAGGGTAATCCATGAGATGGATTTGAAAGGTTGAATTACAATGCGGATGAAGCAATCTCAGTTGACAGTTAACCTGAGACCATCCTAGAACATTCAGGGTCAAAAGGATGAATTATGCGGTAACCATGTGTATAGATTTTGAAATATTTCTTTGCAATAATTTGACCTATCTAAACATCAAAAATCATTGCTAGATGGTATCTCGATTAGTGCAGGAATTGATTCCTGTGCTACTGGCTTAGTGTTTGAACTTATGGAGTCACGCACACAAGTCAAACAAAGTAGAAAGGAATTGACCTATGTTTATATGTCCAATTTGGAAGTACTTAACTTGATTGAACATATAAGCTGACTTGATTGAGAACTAAGTTATGGGTCAAATGGGATTGAAGAGTTGACTATGTCTAGCTAGCACTACACATGAGGTTCAGGTTCGATCCCGGTGATGAACTGTTTCTGATCTATGATCCATGGAGCATATGAAAGGTTAGATTTAAGTACTAATTAATTTTAAATTAGATCTGAATTAATTAGTCTTAATTAGATCCAAAATTTTAGTTAGACTTGGTACAAAAGTTCTAAAGAGATTGAGATTGACAGTCTTTCAAAATTATTTTGAACCAGCTTCGAATAGGATTCAAATCGGATTTGATTTTGATGAGATATGAATATTTTCACTTGCACTGGGATTTTCCTCTATAATGGGCTGACCAACACCTAGAGCTTTGCTCATTTGGGACATCCCATGTGGGTGAGGGAGTGGGTACAAATTGGTTGTCATATGTGATGGCAATTCTATCTCATGTAGGAATCTTTCTTTCATGAGTATTGGACTGATTCAAATCAGATTTGAGTTAGGACTCCTATACTTATTGGGTCATAAAAATTATCTATAAATAGAGAGGGTCTCTACCTATGGATGCATAGCAAATAAATCAAATCGAGAGAAGAGAGAAAAAGAGAGAGAGATGTAAGAAGAAAGAGAGGTCCCTTCTTCCCCCTTGCCCTCTCCTCTTATTGCTGCCCCTCTTCCCTTGGGCATGGATTCATCTTAGGCATCCCACCTGCTGGTGTGAGATGTCACACCAGCACATCTTATCCCTCAATAGATTGAGTTGCAAAGATAATTAGATTGGAGTTCATCCTACTTTTCTGCGATGTCTAACGTGCATGCGAAGTAGAGGGTCTACACATCCAGGCCTCCGTGAAGGTTTATATCATATAATTTGAGATTTAATCTCTTGTTCTACTGTAAATCAGGTAAGGATTTGATCTTTAACCATGTAGATGAATAAAAAAAATTTTAGATGCAACCTGAGCCTTTCGAGGAGAAACAGTTTTTTTCCCTTCAACTCTCACTAGAGAACAATCAGCCAACATACATATATATTTCCATCAGATATTCTTTTATTTGGTTAATTTAGTGAACTCATTCTCCAATGAGCACTCACATCTTCATATTAATATCACTACATAAATGATTGTGAGATCAACCACCCTCTCCATTGAGCATACATAGGATGTACCAATTTTATCGAAATCATTGATCTCTGACTCAATAATCCTATGACTAAAAATATTTTAGATTAGGACTATCAAAGATTTAGTCTCACTGGCATAATTTTATTATGGCCCTAGAACCATTGCTTTAATCTATGGGGTTCATTATAATCTTAAACAAGTATTAAGATGCCGCATATAATGAAACAAAATACCTAATTTTATTAATAATAATTATTGGTGCAGAATTCTGCTGAAGCCAGAGAAGCTTGAGCTGGGATGACCGCGGCCACCGTCGGGACCTGCAAGGGAAGTCTAAACCAGAGTTGGGGGTGCTCCGACAAGATCCTCCGATGCTCAAGTCAGTACTTTGCTTCAACAGAAATGGAGTGCTCGAGCGGAAATTTTAGCAGAGTTTCGAGATAGAGTTTTTGAGCTTAGAGAAGAACATATCTGAGGGTCTCTTTTTATAGATAGAGAGTATAACTGATTGACAACGACATCTGTAACCACATGGTAGTGAGCCGTTTAGAGCCGCGTGGAGTTTGTTACGGAGAGTAGTGGCGTCAGGGGCCGTTCAGGGCCACATGGAGTTTGTTATGGAGAGTGGAGTGGTGTCTATTATCACGACTTGCCAGGGAGTGGAGTAAGATAGTGGCCCTTGTCGTGGCTTGCCAGAGAGTAGTGGAGCCGCATGGAATCCATTACAGGGTGTGGGATAAGGTAGCAGCCATTGTCGCGACTCGCCAGGGAGTTCGGATCTGTCTGCTGGAGCTTGGCTGAGATGTCTGATGGAGCGAAATGGCTCTCTATTTCATCGATCTAGGAGAAGTTCGGATGTTTTCGAGGTTGCTGACGAGTCTACTATTGTCGGATGCCTTGGGTGCTGATGCTACAGGCGGGAGCCATCTGCTATAGAGGCTCGGATGAAGACTTTCTATTGGCGAAGTCCGATAGGAGTCTGATTGTTAAAGAAGTCCGTCTAGGATTTGCCTGATGTAGAAGCTCATCTGAAGATTATCCGTCAGAGAAATTTGGTTTCATGAAGAATCTGGCAGAGGGTCGGCTGGCGGTGGACTTCGGATGGTGTTAGGGAGGCTCGTCCACTGGAGGAGTCTGGGGGATCCGAAGATGATTGGCCGTAGTAGAAATCCAGCTGCTGGAGCCCTTCTGTTATAGAAGCTCATCCGAAATCCATCCACTATGGAAGCTCGGATGGAGTCCGGTTCTTATAGAAGGCTGAAAGGAGGCCGCTTATTGCAGAAGCTCGGATGAGGATCAGTTGTCGTTGAAGCTCGAAGTAGTGTCCTAGCTGGTGGAGCCTATCTCGTTGTAGAAGCTTGTCCGAAATCCATCCGCTATGGGGAAGCTCGGCTGAAGTCTACCTGTAATAGAAGTTCAGAAGAAATTCATTTACAGTAGAGGCTCGAATGGAATTTGCTTATAGTAGATATCCAGAGTAGACCGCCTGCAGTGGGAGTTCGACTCTCGCAGGAGCTCAGTTAGAATCCGGAAGGCGATCGACTATCGTAGAAACTTGGATGGAGCCTGGTTACTGTAGAAATCTCGTTGTCGGAGAAGCTCGGATATTGACGAAGTCTGGAAGAAGTTTGAAGTAGGGTCGCTGCGGTCGGAAGAAGTTCAGAAGGGATTCAGAGAATAGTTGATTACCGTAGAAGGTCGGCTGATAGTGAGGCCCAGAGAGCCTTTGGAGCCGCCCGGTAGATGAATGCAGAAGCTCATTGTCGGAGAAATCCGGACGATCGAGGGGGTTCAGAGAGACGCCACACAAGGTCGGAAGCCAGAAAAGTCCTGGAAGGGTCGGTCTTCTACAAACTTTGGCTGGGGGTATTTTATACCCAACACCAGTCCCCCTACTTTCGAGTTCGGATTCCGAATGAAGGAAGTACAGAGAAATTCTCACAGCCGAAGTTGCCCCCCCTCGATTTTCGCACTCGATGGTTGCCAGATATTTTGGCGTTCAGCACGCTGGTACTAGAGCCTTTTCAAAAAAAATTTTCTTTTTGGAATTCTCATCGGAGCATGGCTCTAGGTATGATGCAATAATGACTTTGTCAGCTACCAGCCATTTTCAACAGTCTGTCATGGTGAGTGGGATATGCGACGAGTGCAGGTCGGCCAGAGGAGATCCACAATCATTATTGCATCGGATCCCGGGGTCTATTTAAACACGTCCTCCTCCTTCAGGGGTTTTACTTTGCCTGAGAGAATCCCTCGGTTCCCCTCCTTTTCCTCAAGAGCTCCAGCTTCCTCTAGCATCCTTCTCGGCCTTAGGCATCCTCCGGGTTGACTTCCATCATCCTTGCCGTCTTCTTGCACTCCTTGGGCCAACCTAGGTAGTTTCGAAACTTCTTCTCATTTTTCTGTTCTTTCTTCTTCATATTCCATTCGTTTAGCTTCCTCGAGGGCTTGTTTGCTATTTTTCTTAATTTTTTCAAGATTTTTGTGGCTTCCATTTGATCCAAAATATCTTCCGATATCTCCTCTTCTAGTGGTTCTAGGAGTTCGTCAACCCCAGTTCCCCAAAGTTCTTGTACTGTAGATGAACCTGTAGCTAGGATTGAACCTCGTCTGGCCTTTGCGCCGGACACCATCCCCAGCTCCTTGACTCCAGATGAACTCTCACTGATAAGGATTCAGTATGGAGTTCCTCCGGAGTATGAGCTGGAGCTTCTCGGGCCAACTGATCGGGCTAGCGCCCCTACTCCCGACCGTTTCTGTCTGTACCAGGAGGCCTTCCGTGTCGGACTTCGGCTTCCACTGCCGCCTTTTATCGTCGCTCTCTTTCATTTTCTGAATATTTCTCTAGTTTTCGTCGTGCCGAACTCCTTTAGGTTTCTAATAGGATTTCTTTCTCTTTGTGGCTTAGCTGAAGTTCGGCCGACTCTTTCCTTGTTTAAAAATTTTTACACCTTCAAGCGCCATCCCTCGATAAAAGATTGGTGGTACTTCTCCCCCCAATTCGGTAGAAAGGGGTTGCTGAAAGGTGCCCCCTCTTCTATCCACAACTAGAAGGAGAGGTTCTTCTATGTCCGATGCCCGACCTTGGAGCTAGGATTACCCCCTTGGGGCTCTCTGAGAGATTCTGTTCGTCAGGCTTCTAGCCTGGAAAGGGACGACCTCGAAGCCTGCAAAAAGCTCGAGGCCTATCAAGCCCTCTTCCTCTTCGAACTTCTGAAAGAACAACTCTTGTTCAATATCGGCCAGAGTCCTCTTAACCCTACCGGTACCATCATTATTTTTTATTTTTATTTTTTTTTGCTGCTTCTCCTTTTTCTTATTCTGTCTTTGAGCCGTGTGGGTCTTTTTTTATTGCAGACATGGACGCTGGTGTGGCTCGGAGGTTAGCTCAGGGTCTCAAGACCCACAAGAGAAAAGGCACCTCAACTTCGGGGTCGGCGAAGAGAGCCAGGATGGGAGAGACAAGCTCGACCGTGCCTACACAAGTGGTCGTGGTCGTCGATGTCCCTTCCGATGTCGAATCCGAAGTCCCTCGAGCCCCCTCAAGGAGTCCCCCAACCGAGAATCCCATTCCAGAGGCTCATCCTGAGGGGGCACCTGGGGCCGAAGGGAGAAGGAGAAAGAAGACCCTGGCTCGCAAGAGCCGCAGCCGCAAGGCGGCCGTCGAGGGGGCCGGTGGCTCCGAGGAAGATCTAGGAGAAAATCTCTTCAACAACAGGGATTTAATAAAGAGGCTGGTCGAAGGATGCATTCTGCCCGAGGTAGTCCAGAGGATCGTCCTTGTGGATCTAGAGCTGTGGGTCTGGGACTCTCTGGAATCTTTCCTCGAAGTAGGTTAATTCACTTTTTTCTCCTTCTTGCTTCTTTACATAATATACTCCTTAGCCTTTATATTGACTCCCCGACCTCTCTTGCAGATTGGACACCAGCTTGTCGCCAACGTCGAGGTGGTGAAGATCACCAAGAGGGAGGCAGCTCGGGCGGAGGAAGGTCGCCTGGCTGAGACCGCCTGCCTCGAGGAGACGATCGTCGAGGTCCTAAGTCTCCAGGAGGTACTGAAAAAGGAGGGACAAACCTCGTTCGATCTGAGGATCGCCTTGGAGGAGGAGAGAAAGAAGGCTGAGGCGGAGGTCTCTGAACTGAAGAAGCAGGTTTCTGAGCTGAAGGCACGGGTTTCCAAGCTGAAAGCATAGATCCCGTCCCTGGTCTCAGAGGCAGGGGCCCGAGCAGTGGAGGAGTTCAAAGCCTCCTCCGAGATGGAGGATCTACAGGTCCAATTCGGCCAGGATGCCTTCATCAAGGGTTTCGAACTCTACCAAGAGAAGGTGGCTGGAAGGTTTCCCGAACTGGACCTCAGCTTCCTGAATGAGGCATCCGATGATGAAGTCGGACCATCCAAAGCCGCTGTCGGTCCTCCTCCAATTGGGACCTCATCGACCGCTGCGATCGTCACTGCCGATCTTTCGGGGATGCCGAGCCCCTCCACTTCTGCCCCAGAGATCTGGATCCTCTAGCTTTGTATTTTTCTTTTATGGTGACTTTTCTTCATTCTCTTGTACTTAAAAATTATTTAATCAATGAAATCGAATTCTTCTTTATAGAGGGCCCCCTTTTTTTTTTCTTCTATATTCTTTTCCTTTTTTTTTGTCTTCTTGCATTAATTTGAGTCATGGCGCTCTTGTCTTCCAACGACAGTGTCCTGCTGAAGCTCTTCCCCTGTTGAAGGGGATTCCTCTGAAGTCGATGATTCGAGACCTCCGAAGGAAAGTTTATCAGTTGATGAGGAAATCTAAGAAGCTGAAAGACGAACTTCACCGGCTAAGGGAGAGCCATTCAGAGGCCACTGCGGAGGCTACTCGCTTTCGGGACCTCCATAAGAAAGGTTTCATGGAATACACCCAGAGGAAGGCCGACTTCATGACGGAGCTTTAGGAACTCCAGAAACGTGCCAGCGATCGATCTTGGACTCAGGCTTCCAAGATCAGCTCCCTTGAAGTCGAGCTAGCGGCCGTGCAGGAGAAGATCGGCCAGCTGGAAGGGAGCTCATCCTGGCTCACAATCCAGGCCGACAGTGACCGAGACTGGTCGAAGAAGTTCTCTGACCTTTAAAAGTAGCTGCAGGATGTCAAGGCGAACTACAATGCCTACCGAGTCGGCTGGAGCGGACAAGTAGAGGACTACCGAAGGAGGCTCTAGACGGCGACCGACGAAGTTGCCCGCCTTCAGAGGCAGTTGTCTGAGGGAGTCCAGCCTGCCTCCGCACAAGGCTCCGACGAGTTTTGCTTCTTGAGGGGGACCATGGCAGAACTGTCTGTGGCCCTTGGGTGGGAGGAGAACGAACTGCAGCGGCTGAAGATTCAGCTGGTCTACGAGCAGCAGGCGGTCAAAGATGTCGAGGTGGAGTCCGAGGTCTTGAGGAAGAGGCTTTGAGAGTCGGAGGGTGAGAGCCGACGGTTCCACCAGATGTACCGGGATATGCTACTGAGAAAGATGAAACTAGAGGAAGAAGTTGAAAACTTAAAGCAATCCCTAATAGAGACCGAAACCGAGAGCTCGAAGTCAGAAGAAGCTGGGCTTCCTTAGAGCTTCACTTTTTTTTTTATCTTTTACCCTTCCATGTATTTTTTTTCTTTTCTTGTCATTTCTCTTTTTTGGTCTTCAAGGCTTTGTAATGTACACTTCACTAATGAAATGAAAAAAAAAATTTCCATTACCTTGTCCACTCTTGTATTAAGTGGTTGTTTACCAAACTTCTTTTGTCTTCCATCTTGTTTGACGTCGGTGTTGTTTGTAATTCTTCATCTATTCTTGCTTTGAGTCATTGTTTACCGAATTTCTTTTATCTGTCATCTTATTCGATGCCAACATTGTTTGAAGGTTTTCGATCATCGTCGTGTTGATTTGCCTTTTTTATTCATGATCGTAGGTCTTTTCGAGGCCATTTAAGTTCGACGCTTCCTCCCGGTGCTCGAGCTTGGGGATCCGAACTTCTCATTACTTTTGAGAAAGTTGATTTCTCCTCGGCCTGTGTCGAGTTTCCTCTTAGCGACTGAGGATTTTTTATAGAAGTATCCTTTTTCGTTGAGATAAGGTCCCTTGTGTCTTTGATGTAGTTTATTTTTTATTTATCGCTGGTGTAGTTCGTTGCTTTCCCTTTTCATCTCCCCCCCTTTTTTTTTGTGTTTGAGTGAGGATTTTCTCTCTGCTCTTAACGGGGTCATGAGAGTGTAGAGGAGCCATTGAGGAGGCTTTCCTCCCCGTCCAATCTTGATCGACTGGGTCTTTGTTTGCATCAGGATGAGGTTCTCCTCTTATTTCCGACAGTCAATTTCAGCTCATATTAGGACGAGGTTCTCCTTCTGTTCCTAACAAGACTGTGGGGGCACGTAAGGGCCGCTGTAAGGGCCTCTTCCTCCATCTGGTCTTTAAGTAACTGGGCCTTCGACTTTGCTCATGTTAGGATGAGGTTCTCCTTCTGTTCCTAATAAGCTGTGGGGGCACATATGGGCCGTTGCGAGGGCCTCTCCCCCCATCCGGTCTTTAAGTAACCGAGCCTTTGACTTTGCTCATGTTAGGATGAGGTTTTCCTCCTGTTCTTAATAAGGCTGTGGGGGCATATATGGGCCGTTGCGAGGGCCTCTCCCCCATCCGATCTTTAAGTAACCAGGCCTTCGACTTTGCTCAGTTAGGATGAGGTTCTCCTCCTGTTCTTAACAAGGCTGTGGGGGCACATATGGGCCGTTGCGAGGGCCTCTCCCCCCATCCGGTCTTTAAGTAATCGGGCCTTCAACTTTGCTCATGTTAGGATGAGGTTCTCCTCCTATTCCTAACAAGGTTGTGGGGGCACATATGGGCCGTTGCGAGGGCCTCTCCCCCCATCCAGTCTTTAAGTAATCGGGCCTTCGACTTTGTTCATGTTCGGACGAGATTTTCCTCCTGTTCCTAATATGAATTTTGATTGAATGAGGGAGTTACTTCCTGTCGTTATAAGCCCGTGCTAGAAGAAAAATATGCAAATATGAAACTTTTATTTAAGGTAAAGTTATTGGTAATACATCCGTAGATTTTTTGAATCCTATAGCCACGGAAGGTCTGCTCGCCGTCGGGGTCCTCCTGAGATGGAGTTGATAATCCCAATCGGAGGCTGATCTTCAGGCTGCTCCTCCCACCTTGGCAGCTCCGACTGTGGTAGGGCCCTAGGCCGATTTTCTCTACCTTCAGGTCGGCATCGAATGAATCTATCGAGCCGACCTCATCTCATAAGCTCCTCGATCTCATCTCGAAGCTGAATACACTCCTCCGTGTCGTAGCCGTGGTCACAATGATAGAGGCAGAACTTGTTAGGATTGCGTTTCCTGAGGTATGTGCGCATCCTTTCCGACCTTGGCAGCTGCTCCCTAACCTCTATCAGTACTTGAGTTTTCGATGTGTTGAGAGGGGCGTAGCTGTGAAATCTTCCCAGGGGAGAGCTTCGCCGAAGTCTGTGGTCCGGGCTTCTCTGCTTATGAGCTCGGGGAGGAGTCCGGACATGCCTATATTCGGGAGGAGTTCAAGAATGCTGTTGAGCTTCACTCGGCTCTTTTTCAACTGCGGGCTTGCTGGAGTCTCCCGCCTGCCGCTCCTTCGTGGCCTCCTCGTCCTTCATCTTGAAGGCTTCTTCTGCTCAGGCATATCCTTCAGCCCGAGCCAGCAAATCAGCAAGGTCCTTGGGATATTTTTTTCCAAAAAAAATAGAAGATCATTCTTTTGGAGACCGCCCTTCAGGACGGCCATTGCGATCGATTGGTCCAAGTTTTGGACCTCCAACACGGTGATATTAAAATGGTTGATGTAAGCTCGGATGGATTCTCTCTCTTTCTGCTTGATGTTGATAAGGGACTCCGAACCTCTCTGGGGATGCTGGCTACTAACAAAATGAGCCACAAACTGGTGGCTCATCTAATCAAAGGAGAAGATAGTACCTGACTTCAGCATCGAGTATCAGTTTCTTGCTGCTCCCTTCAGAGTGGATGGGAAAGCTCAGCACAGGATGGCATCTGGCGCGTCATGGAGCAGCATCATTGTCCAGAAGGCCTCTAGGTGGTCAACCAAATCCGAGGTCCCATCGTAGCTTTCGAATTGGGGGAGCTTGAAGTTTGGTGGGATCGGTTCCTGCATGATCATTTGAGAGAAAGGAGGGTCAGTACAGATGTTCTCACCATAAGCAGGGGGTGTGTGGCGGAGCTCTTCGATCCGTCGGTTCATCTTCTGGAGCCTTTGATCCAGGAGGTCCTCTCGGCTGTGCGTCTCAAGGGTCTTCTGGCAGAATGGAGGTAGGGTTCCTCTGGGAGTAGAATCATGATCAGACTGAGGGCTCTCCACCCTCGGATTCCCCTTTCTGGGGAAGATAGGGTGACTGGTCCAAGTGGCCTGCCCTACTGCCAGATTTTGGAACTCCGATGATGCTCTTTCCCACCACACTGATGCCTGCGACTGTTGTTGCTGCATGGCCTGCACTGCTTCGGTGAGGCCTCTGACCTACTGAACCAGCAGGTCGAACTGCTCCATGCCGACCACCATTGTCGGAGGAGGAGGAGGGGCCTAAAAAACTGGAGGCGAGGTTAGAGCCTGAGATCTGACCGCGGAGGCCGTGGATCGCTTGGTGGATGCCTTTCGGGGAGGCATCAGGTGGAGATCTAGTAGGAGAAGGAGAAGAGGATGTCGGAGAAGATGACCGGAGGCAGTCCCATTGAGCACTCCTTTAAGATCAAGGGTACTGCGAAGACACAGGCCCCTTCCTCTAGCACCAATTCTGTTGGTGCAGAATTCCACCGAAGCCAGAGAAGCTGGAGCTGGGATGATCGCGGCCGCCGTCGGGACCTGCAAGGGAAGTCTAAATCAGAGTTGGGGGTGCTCCGACAAGACCCTCCGACGCTCAAGTCAGTACTCTGCTTCAACAGAAATGGAGTGCTCGAGCAAAAATTTTAGCAGAGTTTTGAGATAGTATTTTTGAGCTTAGAGAAGAACGTATTTGAGAGTCTCTTTTTATAAACAGAGAGCATAACTGATTGACAGCGACGTCTGTAACCGCCTGGTAGTGGGCCATTCAGAGCCGTGCGGAGTTTGTTACAGAGAGTAGTGGCGTCAGGGGCCGTTCAGGGCCACACGAAGTTTGTTACAGAGAGTGGAGTGGTGTCCATTATCGTGACTTGCTAGGGAGTAGAGTACGGTAGTGGCCCTTGTCGTGGCTTGCCAGAGAGTAGTGGAGCCGCATGGAATCCATTACAGGGTGTGGGATAAGGTAGCAGCCATTGTCGCGACTCGCCAGGGAGTTCGGATCTGTCGGTTGGAGCTCAGTTGGGATGTCTGATGGAGCGGAATGGCTCTCTATTTTGTCGATCTAGGAGAAGCTTGGATGTTTCTGAGGTTGCTGACGAGTCTACTATTATCGGATGCCTTGGGTGCTGATGCTACAAGCGGGAGCCATCTGCTATAGAGGCTCGGATGAAGACTTTCTGTTGGCGAAGTCCGGTAGGAGTCCGATTGCTAAAGAAGTCCATCTAGAATTTGCCTGATGTGGAAGCTCGTCTGAAGATTATTCGTCAGAGAAATCTAGTTTCATGAAGAATCTGGCGGAGGGTCGGCCACGGTGGACTTCAGATGGCGTTGGGGAGGCTCATCCGCTGGAGGAGTCTGTGGGATTCGGAGGCGATCGGCCGTTGTAGAAATCTGGCTGCTGGAGTCCGCCTGTTATAGAAGCTCATACGAAATCCATCTGCTATGGAAGCTCGAACAGAGTTCGGTTCTTGCAGAAGGCAGAAAGGAGGCCGCTTATTGCAAAAGCTCAGATGAGGATCAATTGTCGTGAAAGCTCGGAGTAGTGTCCTGGCTGGTGGAGGCTGTCCTGTTGTAGAAGCTCGTTCGAAATCCATCTGCTATGGAGAAGCTCAGCTGAAGTCTTCCTGTAATAGAAGTTCGAAAGAAATTCATTTACAGTAGAGGCTCGAATGGAATTCGCTTACAGTAGATATCCAGAGTAGACCGCCTGCAGTGGGAGTTCGGCTCTCGCAGGAGCTCAGTTGGAATCCGGAAGACGGTCGACCATCGTAGAAACTTGGATGGAGCCTGGTTACTGTAGAAATCTCGTTGTCGGAGAAGCTCAGATATTGATGAAGTTCGAAAGAAGTTCAAAGTAAGGTCGTCCGCGATTGGAAGAAATCCGGAAGGGATTCGGAGAATAGTTGATTACTGTAGAAGGTCGGCTGATAGTGAGGCCCAGAGAGCCTTTGGAGCGGCCCGGTAGATGAATGCAGAAGCTCATTGTCGGAGAAGTTCGGACGGTCGAGGGGGTTCAGAGAGATGCTACATAAGGTCGGAAGTCGAAAAAGTCCTGGAAGGGTCGGTCTTCTACAAACTTCGGCTGGGGATATTTTATACCCAACAATAATTAATATCAAATATATAAGTTTAAAAGATAAAATACAAAAAACATCCCATTGCATCATTTATGCGATTGGCTTGTAGGGTACTATTCTTTCAATCTTTCACTTGTACTAAAGCCAATCGTCCCTATATTTGATACCCATGCGATCTAGGTAGTGATCAAACTACTGCTATGACAAGACCTTAGTGAATGGATCTACTATATTATTCTTGATGTCAACTCGCTCTATGATCACATCACAAATGAGGTGGAAGCACCTTAGGATATAGTTGAATTTCTGATGAGACCTTGGTTACTTCTAAAACCACATCAAACTCTATGATGAACATCTTCATCCAGATAGCCTCCTTAACAGTCTCACTTGCAGCAACGTACTCTACCTCGGTGACTGTGTTAGCTACAATCTACTATTTGAAACTCTTCCAACTCACAACACCACCATATAGAGTAAATACATATCCTAATATAGATTTGCTATCATCTAGATCAGCTTGAAAATTAGAATCTGTAAAACCTTCTAGTTTCAGATCAGATCCATCATAAATGAGAAAAGCATCTCTAGTCCTTCTCAAGTACTTGAGAATATTTTTTATAACTTTTCAATGATCCTCTCCTAGATCTACCTAAAATCTACTTACAATGACTAAAGCATAAGCCACATCGGTCTGGCACATAGCATAGCATACATAATTAATCCCACAGCCGAAGCATAAGGGATAGAACTCATTCTCTTTCTCTCTTCAGGTGTCTTTGGAGACATCTTCTTAGAGAAATATATGCCATGACTCATGGGTAAGTAACCTCTTTTACTTCCATCCATGTTGAATCTTTTCAACATTAGATTTATGTACCTTGACTGAGACAAACCTAGCATCCTCTTAGATCTATCCCTATAGATTTTTATACCGAATATATAGGATGCTTCATTTAAGTCTTTTAAGGAAAACTTTTGTGATAGCTATATTTTGATCGATTGTAACATAGGGATATCATTCTCAATAAGCAGTATATCATTCATATACAAAACTAAAAAAATAATGGCACTCTCACTAGTCTTCTCATACATATATGGTTCATCCATATTTTTGATAAAGCCAAACAATTTAACTGTCTTATTAAAATAGATGTTTCAAGTCCTCAATGCCTACTTTAATCCATAAATATTTTTTTTAGCTTGCATACTTGATTTGCCCTCCCATTAGATACAAATCTCTCTGGCTGAGTCGTATAGACTTCTTTCTCAAGATTTTCATTGAAAAAAGCAATCTTGATATCCATCTTCCAGATCTCATAGTCATGATATGTAGCTATAGCAAGCATAATCCAAATAGACTTAAGCATGACTATAGATGAAATGATTTCTTCATGGTCAATACCCTGCCTCTATATGAAACTTTTTGCCACTAGCCTGACCTTATAGGTCTCTACCTAGCCATCTACTCCAATCTTCTTTTCGAAGATCAATTTGTAGCCTATTGGAGTCATACCCTTAAATGCATCAACCAAAGTCCAAACTTGGTTGACATACATAAAGTTCATTTTGGATTTCATGACTTCGAGCCATTTATCTGAGTCACCACTCATGACTGCTTTCGAATAGGTCATGGGATCATTATTCTCAATGATGTATGATGTATTGTCATTCTCAATGATAAAACTATACCTGAGTGGTATATTACGTACTTTATTTGATCTTCATATTATCAATGGATACTTCAGGTTGAGGATCAACTTGTAAACTATCCACATATTATTTCTGAATTGATTGTAGGTTTTGAATTTCTTAAGTTCAACTATCCTCCCACCCCCTTCTTGGATAAACTCTTTTTTTAAGAAGATAGCATATCTACTAATAAACATCTTTTGTTAAGTAGGATGGTAGAAGTAGTATCCTATACTTTTCTTAGGATAATCTACAAACCTATACTTATCTGATCTAGCACTAATCTTATATTCTTCAATATTCTTGACATAAGCAGGGCAGCCCTATTTTTTTAGATGTTTAAGGCTGGGCCTCTTCCATTTCCATATCTCATATGGAGTACTAGTAATAGATTTAGTTGGTACTTTATTTAAGATATATGCTATGATTTCAAGAGCATATTCCTAAAAGGAGATCGAAAGATTTGTGAAGCATATCATGAACTGCACCATATCTAATAAGGTGCAATTCATCCTTTCCGTAATACCATTTAATTATGAAGTATAAGGAGGAGTCCATTCAAAGAGAATTCTATTATCTTTAAGATAACCAAGAAACTCACTAGTTAAGTATTTTTCTCTTCAATCAGATTGAAGAGCTTTAATATTCTTATCAATTTATTTCTCAATCATTTTTTGATACTTCTTAAACTTTTCAAAGGCTTCAGATTTATATTTCATTAAATACATATATCTAAATCTTGATAAATCATCAATAAATATGATGAAGTACGAGTATCCATCTCCAGCCTGAGTTGACATTGGGCCACAAATATCCATATGTACTAGGTCCAGTAAGTCACTCATCCTTTCTTCATATTCAGTAAATGGAGCCTTGGTCATCTTACCCATAAGACAAGATTCACAAGTTTCATATGATTTAAAATCATAAGGATCAAAGATTTTTTTTTGTATAACTTGTTAATTCTTGATTTATTAATATGATCGAATCAACAGCGCTAGAGATATATGACAGTCACATCTTCTTTCTTTTTTTTCATTTGATCAACATGAAGAATATTATCATTAAATGATAAGAATAAAAGACTATTATCAATAAAAGTATTGCCATAAAATTTGTTAGAATGATAAATAGAGCAATCCTTGCCCTTTCCTTTTATTTTAAAACTATATTCAAATAACAAAAGAACTAAAATAATATTTTTAACAATATTAAGCATGTAGTAACAGTCTTTTAATTTCAAAATATTGCTCGAAGGTAACTTTAACAACAAGATTCCTATGGCTTCGGTCTTGATGGACTCTCCACTAGCATCGAATATTATGAAGTCACCTTCATTCAGTTTTCTTATTTTTTGCAGACCCTGCAATGATTTGTATAGATGTGAACCATAGGCGGTATTTAATACATAAGAATCTGAAGTTAAAATACTTAATCATGAATTTATTTATATCATATGCAAATCATTAGCAATATTTGCTTCCTTTTGCTTCAAACTTACAAGATAATCCTTGCAGTTCCTCCTTCAATGCCCTTCTTTTCGGCTGTGGAAATAAGTTCCTTTGGTAGAGACACTCTTTGCCTTCTTTGAGATGCTAGCCTTAGGGTTCATCTTTTTCTTTTTGTTTGAACCTTACTACTTGTCTTCTTCTTGAAGATCTTATCTACAAGAACAACAGATGTCTTTTTACTATTAAAATGGCTTTCAGCTATCTTCAACATATTGAGCAGCTCAGATAAGCTTGTATTTAGTTTGTTCATATAATAGTTAATGATAAACTGTGAGAAAAATTTTGAGCATGACTACAGGATCAAATCCTAACTCAGCTCACTATTTATAGCAAAATCTAATTGTCCTAAGTGAGTGATCAGATCAATCATTTTAAGAATATGAATCTATATGGATGTGCTTTCACTCATCCATGTACGGAATAACTACTTAGATGTCTCATATCTATTAGTACGGCTTTGTTCTCTAAATAACTCCTTTAAGTTAAGAAATATAGAATGAACATCCATGCCTTCATGTTGCCTCTGAAGCTCATTGCTCATAGAGGCTAACACGATACATTTGATAATCTCACTATCATCATGCCACATTTTATATATATTCCTATCTTCCTCAGTAGCATCTTCTCTGATCGGATCGGGAGCAGGTGTATCCAGAATGTAAGAGACTTTCTTTTGTGTGAGAATGATTCACAAGTTCCTCAACCAGTCCACATAATTGAGTTTGATCAACTTGTTAACATCAAGAATGCCACACAGTGAAACTGAGATGCTATTATGCAGTTAAATCTACAAATATAAGAATAAAATATAAGCGGACAACTCATGATGATATTCATAACTAGATTAGATTTTTTGTCTAATTGTGTCTTTCACTTATTTAGTGAATTTCATAGCCCTCAAGTATGAAAATGAGAAACTCTATCTTATTTCTAAGTGAGGTTGAGATCTCAATTCCTTACAAATACCTTATGGATAGTACAACAAGTATTCATGAGTTCAAGGGTAGATAACTCTTATTAATTGCATCTCATACAATTTTCAACATCCCTTTTTGCCTCTAAAATATCTATAGTCTTGTGGATAGCCCAATAAACTATAGTATTCTAGATAAGTTGGATCCTTTATTACTATATGATCATACTTGAATAATACTGTCCTTATGGATAGCATAACATGAAGGAACCAGATCTAGGGTTTCAGGATTAGATCTTGAAATTTTTTCAAGATCAGACAGCGAAAGATTAAATAAATCAAAATTTATCTTGTAAAATCAGAGAATCTCTAGATCTAAGATCTTATTACATGATTATTACATGACATTAAATCAAAAATTAAAATATAAAGAGCAAGAACTACATGTTGATCATATCAACATGTTTCTATACTACATCTAATGTATGTAAAATATAATATATCATATCTATTACCTTGCAAGTTAGATGTTCTAACTTTGCTGATCTGGGCTTAAGGATGATGTTGCAAGCTGCACATGTGTCCAACCTCTAGAAATCATCTGCACGAACCCACGAATCACGATCAGAAGTCCTAGTCCAGGAAATCAGCACAGTATGCTAGTACTGCGTTGATCCTTCTTCGATGGTCGATCAGATACCTCTTTCTTGTTGATTTATACTCTTCCAAAGATGAGAAATAGGAGAAAAGTTTTAGATGAGACACTCTCAGAAAACTTACAGATGGAGGAAGGAAAGAGATGAACCCAACAACTCTAGAAGAAGACCCTCTTCTTCTTCTCTTTGCTCTAACCCAGACACCTAGTTTTGTATCTATTAGATCTCCATGCCCAAAGACTCTTTCTTCTTGATTTTTGGACACCCAAAAGTCTCTCAATTCTCTATAATCAATAAAATTTTATGAAGAAATTTATTTTAAATAGAGAGATATGAAGAGTCCTTATCTAGGTCAAATACCTAGTCAAGGATTATCCAAACAAGGCAAGACAAGGGGCGCCCAACTCTTGGGCATCCCCTCCTTCTTTTTTGACCATGGACCACCAGAAAAGGGAGCATATTATGTGCCATAAAAGTAATAAAAATTTCAAAAAAAATTTGAGTAAAATCAGTGCCATAAGGAAAGAGTTTTGGTTTCCTAAAACTCTATCTCATAGAATTTGAAATCCAAACTAATTCCTACTTTGACTTGGTCCACAACCACATTCCATGTAAGAGAGAAAGAGAGAAAAGTTTTGGACATGCGTGAAGACCTGGGAGAAAGGGTTTTATCATGCAAATAAGAGAGAGTAGGCATGGGATAAGAGAGAGTGGGCATGGGGGGCTAAGGTGGCGCAAGGTGGAATCCTAGTCTTACTAGGATTCAATCTATGACTTGTTCAATTTGGTTCTCAAACCAAATTAAACCAAAATCAAATCAATTCAATTAAAATAGATATTAACCCAATTAAAAATGTAATTTAATCAGATTAAATTAGATTTAAATCTGATTTAATTAAATTTAAATCTGAATTAATTTTCTAATCAAATTAGAAATTAGGTTGACCCAAGTCCTATTTGAACTAGGACTAGTTTTTTTCTTGCACTTGGCTTATCCAATAAACCAATTGGACTTGATGCAATCCAGCCTAAACTAAATCTAATTAAATCATACTTAATTAAACTTAATCTCAGCCCATTAGCTTAATCAAATTAAGTCAATTAGCAGTCGAATTGCTAATCGATACTCCTGCAATACTTGCACTAGGTTAAATGTCAATCGTATTGATCGTTTAACCCTAGAACGATTCTTAATCATTGATCAACTATCTGATCAGATCATGAATTCTAATGTGTGTAACCTCATAGGTCTGAACCTAAGTTGGTAGTACAGAAATAAATTTCTGTACCAATCGAAGTGACCATCTAGCAATGGTACCCGACGGCCGGATAGGTCGAATGTGTAGAACAACATCCTTAGAACCCATGCGGATATAGTTTCCATATAATTCATCTCTTTGACCAAAATGATCATAGGACACCTCAGAGTTCAACTGTCAACTTTGATCAGGTTGTCCACATTGTATTTCAAAATATCAAATCCATCTGATGGATTATCCTGGTCAAGATTTTGCTAAATTGAAATATAGCGACTCATTCTTCTCCAACTCTTGGAGTGGTCAATCCCATCTCGATCATATTCTGACTTCGAAAGTACTTGACTATGCCCAGAAGCCTTCTATCACTGAATTAGAAATTCAGTTAGTCTAGTACCAAAGCACAGTGAGTTGTTTGTAAGTCACTGAGACGATCTCAGGTCTAAGGGATACTTATACCTATATCCCATCAGAGACATTCTCGACAGCAAAATGCTCTGAAGTTGGTTACGTTCAATGACGATGTACCCTTACATCTCACCTGTATGCCATACCAGTGTCTCCATACTCTTTAATTAAGAGGACAACCAACCCATATGGTCTACAGCGACCTATGCTCGATAGAGGCTGTCATCCTTATTAACAGCCTATCATTTGGTCGTGAACAGTTTTAAGGACAAATCGATAAATTCTCTCTTTATCAAATCTAAATAGTCTTAAAGACTTCATCATAACAACAGAGTTCATTAGAAGATGAAAACTTATAATAAAAATATCAAAATATATTTTATTTATTAACAAATTAATTACAATACAAGGTTGCTCAACCGTCAACAGATTGACGATTGACTTTTGGGACATATTTTTTAATAACTCCCACTTATCCTAAAGTCACATGACACAGTATCTAATACCCATCTTCGACTTGTGCTTATCGAACTCCTTTATCACCAGAGTTTTAGAGAAGGGGTCAGCCAGGTTCTCCTTTCCATCGATCTTCTGAAGGTCGACGTCACCTCAATCCATGATCTCCCAGATCAGGTGGAAGCGACGCAAAATGTGCTTCATCTGCTGGTGTGCTTTGGGTTCCTTTGCCTGAGCTATGGCACCAGTACTGTCGCAGTACAGCAGGATTGAACCATCGAGGGAGGGTGCTACTCTGAGCTCAATGATAAATTTTCTTAGCCATACAACTTCCTTCATGGCATCTGATGCTACGATGTACTCTGCCTTACAAACAGAGTCTGCCATAGTATGCTGCTTGGAACTCTTCCAGCAGATGGCTCCATCATTCAGAGTAAAGATATAACCCGACATACTTCTGCTGTCATCATGGTCAGATTGAAAGCTAGAATCTGTGAACCCCATAAGTTTCAGATCTGACTCACTATAAACCAACCATTGGTCCTTAGTATTTCTCAAATACTTAAGGATGGCTTTAACTACTTTCCAGTGATTTTTTCCAAAATCAGATTAGTATCTACTCACTACTCTTAGTGAGTATGCCACATCTGACCTTGTACATGTCATGGCGTACATGATAGATCCCACGATCGAAGCATATGGGACTCTATTCATATGCTCTCTCGCTTCAGGAGTTGTCAGACAATCCTTCTTAGAGAGAAAAATTTTATGGCCTATCGATAGATAGCCCTTCTTGAAATTCTCCATGCTGAACCTCTTCAGCACAGTGTCTATGTACGTGGATTGGGATAACCTAAGCATCCTTTTAGATCTATCCATATAGTCTTCATCCCTAGGATGTAAGATGCTTCACCCAAGTCCTTCATGGAGAACTGCAATGACAACCAAACTTTTATTTCCTGTAGTACGAGGATGTCATTCTCGATTAAGAGAATATCATCCACGTACAAGACAAAAAATATCACAACTGGACCATTTGCCCATTTATAGATGCAGGACTTTTCTCCATTCTTAACGAAGCCATACGTTTTGATCACCTTATCAAAATGCATGTTTCAACTCCAAGAAGCTTGCTTCAATCCATAAATAGATCTCTGAAGCTTGTACACCTTAGAATCATCTATGGATGTAAACTTTTCAGGTTGTATCATATACACCTCTTCGGTTAGCTCTCCATTTAGGAAAGCTGTCTTTACATCCATCTGCCAAATCTCATAATCCAGATGGACAGCTATTGAGCATTACCATAGAGGAGAATGTCTTATCATAATCAATACCATAATGTTGACAATATCCCTTGGCAACCATATGGGCTTTATAGGTCTCCACCTTTCCATCTGTGCCCCTCTTCCTTTTGAAGACCCATTTACACCCAATGGGTTTAACCCCTTCAGGTGGGTCAACCAATGTCCATACATCATTGACCTTCATGGACTCCATTTTGGATTGTATGGCTTCAAGTCATTTCTCAAAATCAGATCTCTGCATTGCATCCATATAGGTGATCGGATCTTCATCGTTCTCATCGAGTTTGATGGGATCATCGTCCTAGACCAAGAAACCGTAGTATTTATCCGACTGATGTGGTACTCTACCAGATTGCCTTAATGGTACAGGTACATTGGGCTTCGAATCTGATCTAATCAAATCCGACTCAGGTTCAGCTATTGGTGTCGGTCCTTCTACCTGTTGAACTTCATCAAGTTCAACCTTAGAGGCAACGGTTCCTTCACCAAGGAACTTCTTTTTTAAAAAGGTTGCCTTAAGGCTAACGAACATATTTTGTTCATCAACATGGTAGAAAAAATATCCTTTGGTCTCTTTGGGGTACCCTATGAATGTGCATTTGTCAGATCTAGATCCAAGTTTATATGTAACTAACCATTTGATATAGACCGGACACCCCCAGACTCTAAGGTGTGAAAGTGCTGGCTTATGTCCTATCTATATCTCATATGGAGTCTTAATTACAGACTTACTTAAAATCTTATTTAACAGATAACAGGTTGATTCGAGAGTATATCTCCAGAAGGATATCGGCAAGCTGGCAAAATCCATCATGGATCAGACCATGTCTAACAGAGTCTGATTTCTCCTTTCAGACACACCATTATGCTATGGTGTTTCTGGAGGAATCCATTGGGAGAGAATCCCATTCTCTCCTAGATATGTGAGAAACTCACCAGAAAGGTATTCCTCTCCTCGATCAGACCGAAGAGTTTTAATACTCTTCTCAGTTTATTTTTCTACTTCATTTCAAAATCGTTTGAATATTTCAAATGAATCCGACTTATGTTTCATCAGATAGACATATCCATATTTGGATAGATCATCCGTGAAAGTGATGAAGTAAAAATATCCATCTCTAGCACTTGTGCTAATGGGCCCGCACACATCAATATGTACTAGGCCCAAGAGCTCAATAGCTCTCTCACCCTTTCCAGTAAAAGGTGACTTGGTCATTTTACCAAGAAGACAGGATTCACAGATTGGAAGTGATTCACAATCACTGACTTCGAGGATTTCCTCTTAAGTCAACTTGTTTATCCTATTCTTGTTTATATTACCTAGCCTACAGTGCCATAAGTAGATATCTGATACACTATCTAATCTAGGATGCTTGCCAGTGGAATAGACTACATTAACAGGTTGTGATAACATATACACACCATTGTTCAAATGTCTACAAAAAATAGTAACACCATTCATAATGATATTACAAACTTATTTCTTTATTAAAATTTCATAATCATTTTTGGCCAGAAGGCCTACAGAAATGACATTTAAAAATAAACTGGAACAGAAATGACAATCATTAAGAACAACGGTATGGGACTCAAATACAAGTTTCAAGATTCTTAATGCTAGAACTAGAACTGGTCTTCCATCTCCAACATTCAGAAACCTCTCGCCTTGTTCGAATCTCCTACTGACCTGCAACCCCTACAACGAATTGCAAATATGGTAAGGGCTACCGGTATCCAATACCCAGTCAGTTATATCACAAATAGAGAAATTGCAAGAAGTTATTGTATAAATACCTTGCCGAGCAACAGCTTGCTTCTTTCTCTGTCTGTTCGGGTCCAGGGAGATAATGTACTGAGGACAGTTCCTCTTCTAGTACCCCTGCTTCTTGCAAAAGAAGCATTCAGCTTGACTCTTATCGAGCTTGATCTTTCTGGTCTGGCCCTGCACTGATGTCCCAGCCTGAACTTGCACCTTCTTCACTTTCTTTTTCTTGTTCTTCTTCCCTTTCTTAAAGGGTCGAGAACCAGAAGATGAACCTCCCACTAAGTTCACCGACTCCTTGTGGAGTTGGTGATCCTTCTCAAAGTTCTGAAGCAGCCCCAGTAACCCATGGTAGTTTATTTAAAGCTTTGTCATTCTATAATGAGTGAGGAATGGGAGATAAGACTTGGGCAGCGAGTTCAGTATTGCATCTTTCCCAAGCTGCTCATGCAAGAGAAAGCCAAGCTTGCTCAAACTCTCCATCAGCTCAATCATGTACAATACATGATCAGTGACAGAGGCACAATCCCACATTTTGGTGTTGAAGATGGTACAACTAGTCTTGTGCCTCTCCACATCATCGGGTGTGCCAAAGGCATCCTCCAACACTTGAAGCATGTCCTTTAGCTGAGTCATCTCAAATCTGTGACTGAATTCATCATTCATGGCAGCCAGTATGATGCAGCACATAGTGGTCTGGTCACTGAGCCACTTCTGGTAAGTGTCTCTGACTGTTCCACGTGTATTGGTAGCTGGCTTCTCAGGTGCAGGATCCGTTATCACATATAGGATCCGTTTATGCTCCAGGACTATCTTCAACTTTCGGTACCAGCTACCGAAGTTGGGTCCCACCAACTTATCATTGTCCAATAATGATCGGTGCGATAGGGAAGTGGCCATATCTGCACAAAGAAAAATCATAACCTAATTAGTAATTGATTCATTAAACCTAAAGATTTGGACTTTAATCAAAAGGTTTCTCCCACTATTTTATTCAAATTGGTAGCCTCTACCTCCAATTCAAGGAATTACCCTAATTTCTTAGTGGGTACTAGAATCCACTTAGACTGCACACAAGCCCAACTTTGGTTGGCCAACCCATATACATCTAAGGGTAGGTTCATAACCAATTATTTCTCTAAACAATTTCTAGCAATTTTATTTTTGCCCCAGTCCCTAGTCAGTAGGCTTTGGCCTCCACTAAAAAAGTCTGGTTAGGTCCAACCATTAACATGACCATACTTGGCCCATCAAGCCAATGAATGATTAGGCCCAACTTTAGTTGGCTAATCTAACCACCATTTAGAAAGATGCAATCAAGAAATCATATTATGAATGATAATTTCATTAGCCGATAAGCACCAGGCCTTTGGGCCTCCAATGATTATCCAACTGATGGACCCATTATCATCCACTTAATGGGAGGCTATGATCTAGTTATCACCATAACTATTTTATTTTAAAGACATAATAACTTTAGAGGATTTAATTGATTTAGAAGAGGAGGTCAGATGAACCAGGTTATCATAATCCTCTCACTGGCTTCATCAAGTCAGCTTAAGGGAGACCATTAAAAGGGCTGGTTTAGGAGCACCTAAATTGTCATACTGATTTACCTAGCTGACTTGGGTCAGCTCGAATTGTCAAGTGATCCGATCAAAATATAATTCCGCCAAGAGGCCAGAAAAGTTTGATCGATGGGAGGGTCCGCCAAAGCTTACCTTAGACACCATCAGAAATGGCCAGGTAAGCGGGCTACCAATTAAAAACCACCGGTCTGGTTTACTTTAGACACCAACTGGTTTAATTAGTTTTGATTAGATCAACCTAATAGTTCATGCTAGACCACTTAGCCAAGAATCAAGTCCATTTGGTTCTCGTTAAAGATATGGACTTCACCAACTACAACTATAGTAATTGATCTAGAGAATCCTTGACCTAATCTAAGACAATAATTGATTAGATTTAGTTAATTCTCTAATTAAGTCCATCTTTAATCTAACCTTAGGTCTAACCTAATTAATGGACCCAATTCCCACTAACCCATTAACCCAATGTGTTATAGTTTGTGTCTTAGGTTCTTCAATTCATAATCCTAGAACCTAATCAAACAACTTCTTAATTTTCAATTAAGTTTTGGGCTGAGGGTTGGGGTTCGATTTTTTAAAATAATTTTCATATTTGTAAAATATTTTTACAACATGGTTTTACCAACCAAGTTGCATGTTTGATTCATAATCAAAATATAAGTGAAATAAGTATGAAACTAGCTTAGATCTAATCTAACAGGTTCATGTAATTGAAACAATTTCAACTTTAAACTGCACAAATTTTCCAAACAAATATATGATGGTTCTTTGCGCGGGAATTATTAACAAAGAGATTTTATTTTAGATTTAAATATTTTTAAATCTAATAAATTATAAATTTAATTTAGATCACATCTAACAAATTTATGATTAAGGATAGATTTACACGAACTAGGACAATCTTTGCATTGTAAGGGATAAACCTTACAGCAGGACAACCTACAGTTCGTGATTGATCTAAAAATTTTAATTTCAGATTTAATAATTAAATTATAAATTAGATCTAATATAAGAAATAATTTAAGTATATGTAAATAATCATGTAATAAACAACCTAGAATCTGATACCAATTTGAAGGAACCAGATCTAGGGTTTCAGGGTTAGATCTTGAAACTTTTTCAAGATCAGACAGTGAAAGACTAAAATAAATCAAAATTTATCTTATAAAATTAGAGAATCTCTAGATCTAAGATCTTATTACATAATTATTATATGATATTAAATTAAAAATTAAAATATAAAGAGCAAGAACTACATGTTGATCATATCAACATGTTTCTATACTACATCTAATTTATGTAAAATATAATAGATCATATCTATTACCTTGCAAGTTAGATGTTCTAACTTTACTGATCCAGGCATGAGGATGATGTTGCAAGTCGCACATGCATCCGACCTCTAGGAGTCATCCACACGAGCCCACAAATTACGATCAAAAATTTTGATCCAGGAAATCAGCATAGTATGCTAGTACTGTGCTGATCCTTCTTCGATGGTCAATCAGATGCCTCCTTCTTATTGATTTGGACTCTTCCAAAGATGAAAAGTAGGAGAAGGAGTTTTAGATGAGACACTCTCAGAAAACTTATAGATGAAGGAAGGGAAGAGATGAACCCAGCAACTCTAGAAGAAGACCCTCTTCTTCTTCTCTTTGCTCTAACCCAGACACCTAGTTTTGTGTCTATTAGATCTCCATGCCCCAAGACTCTTTATCTTTGATTTTTGGAATCCCTAAAGGACTCTCAATGATCTATAATTCATGAAAATTTTATGAGGAAATTTATTTTAAATAGAGAGATATAAAGAGTCCTTGTCTAGGTCAAATACCTAGTCAAGGATTATCCAAACAAGGCAAGACAAGGGGTGCCCAACTCTTGGGCATCCTCTCCTTCTTTTTCTATCATGGACCACCAGCAAAGGATGCATATTATGTGCCATAAAAGTCACAAAAATCTCAAAAAAAAATGAATAAAATCAGTGCCATAAGAAAAGAGTTTTGGTTTCCTAAAATTCTATCTCATAGAATTTGAAATCCAAACTAATTCCTACATTGACTTGGTCCACAACCACATTCCATGTAAGAGAGAAAGAGAGAAAAGTTTTGTGTATGTGTGAAGACCTGGGAGAGAGGGTTTTGTTGCACAAAATAAGAGAGAGTGGGTGTGGGGGGCTAAGGTGGTGCAAGGTGGAATCCTAGTCTTACAAGGATTCAATCTATGACTTGTTCAAATTTAGTTTCTCAAACCAAATCAAACCAAAACCAAATCAACCCAATTAAAATAGATCTTAATCTAATTAATAACTTAATTTAATTAGATTAAATTATATTTAAATTTGATTTAATTATATTTAAATCTGATTTAATTTTTTAATCAAATTAAAAATTAGATTGACCCAAGTCCTATTTGAACTAGGACTAGTTTTTTCCTTGCACTTGGCTTATCTAATAAATCAATTAGACTTAATCCAATCAAATCCAAACTAATTTTAATTAAATTATATTTAATTAGACTTAATCTCAGCCAATTTGCTTAATAAAATTAAGCTAATTAGCAATCGAATTGCTAATCGATACTCCTGCAACACTTGCACTAGGTTAAATGTCAATCGTATTGATCATTTAACCCTAGAATGATTCTTAATCGTTGATAAACCATCCAATCAGATCATGAACTCTAATGTATGTGACCTCATAGGTTCGAACCTAAGCCGATAGTATAAGAATAAATTTCTATACGAATCGAAGTGACCATCTAGCAATGGTACCCGATGGTCGGATAGGTCGAATGTGTAGAACAACATCTTTAGAACCCATGCAGATATAGTTTCTATATAATTCATCCCCTTGACCAAAATATTCATAGGACACCTCAGAGTTCCACTGTTAACTCTGATCAGGTTGTCCACATTGTATTTTAAAATATCAAATCTATCTGATGGATTACCCTGGCTAAGATTTTGCTAAATTGAAATACAGTGACTCATTCTTCTCCAACTCTTGGAGTGGTCAATCCCATCTCGATCACATTCTGACTTCACAAGTACTTGACTGTGCCCAGAAGCTTTCCGTCACTAAATTAGAAATTCAGTTAGTCCAGTACCAAAGCACAGTGAGTTGCTTGCAAGTCACTGAGGCGATCTCAGGTCTAAGAGACACTTATACCTATATCCCATCAAAGATATTCTCGACAGCAGAATGCTCTGGAGTTGATCACGTTCCATGATGATATACCCTTACATCTCACCTGTATGCCATACCAGTGTCTCCACACTCTTTGATTAAGAGGACAACCAATCCATATGGCCTACAGAGACCTATGCTCGATAGAGGCTGTCGTCCTTATTAACAGCCTATCATTTGATCGTGAATATTTTTAAAGACTAATCGATAAATCTTCTCTTTATCGAACCTAAATAGTCCTAAGAACTTCATCATAATAATAGAGTTCATTAGAAGATTGAAACTTATTATGAAAATACTAAAAATATATTTTATTTATTAACAAATCAATTACAATACAAGGTTGCTCAACCGTCAACAGATTGACGATTGGTTTTTGGGACATATTTTCCAACACAACAAAGCAACACTATTTGAATATGCCATAAATATCATTATATACTAGATCAACATCATATCAATTTTTGTAGCAAACCTTGCGGATAGCACAACAAACTCACTATAGATTTTGACATACTCTATCGACTTAGTATGAAGAAAGGCATAGATAGTGTTCCTAATACTTCACCATTATAACTTAATATTATTTTTAAATGAGAGACTTCTTGGTCTCAGGCACATCCTAACTTTACATAACATGGAATATGCATATAACAACTATCAAGCAATAAATCATATTATTCAAATTGTAATATCATTCATATGTAGATGCCAAATTCATGATCCCTAGGATTATATAGGGTGTAATTATGATATTCGTCCAACTCTTGAGCCAATTTTATTGGACTATGATTTGCACTCAACCCTTGGTCCAATCATATACCAACATTTGACTTGAGTCAATATTTTGAATCTTAATCTATTTTGGATAAACTCTGATTCAAATCCTAATCCAATTAAGCCTAACCAAGTCAATAATTGGGCTAAGTCCAATACACCCTAATTAAATCGATTAAAACATCAATCTACCATGAATTCTAAAATTTTAAATAATCATAAATTCTAAATTTAGCAACTAAAATTTAAAGTCTAGCTTAGATCATGATCAAAATAATTTTATTTTAAGAATCGATGCATGTAATTAATTAATCAATATGGCATCATATCAACCAGATCTAATCTATATTACAATAATAACAGGTTGTTTGATTGAATCTAATAAAGATGGCTCTAATACGACTATTGGATTTTGGTTACACAATGGAATATAATTTTTAAATTTTTTTATATACTTTTAACTTTTAAAATAAGCCAATTGAAATACAATCCCTAGGATAACCTTGTAGATTTCAATTAAACAAAATAATCATACATATAAGGTAGAAATTATACCTTCCTGAAGATGACAATCCGATGCAAAGATGATCTCCACACGACACCCACATGGATGTCCTCCAATGGTAATCTACATAGGATCAATCACGGTCCTTCCCAACCTAATATAGTGTTGAAGACAGCTTCACAAGTATCCTACCAATTTTTCTTCTCAAGGATGAACTGCACCACAACCTGATTGCCTTCTAAACTCCAATAGAGCTGCCTTAAAAATCTTTTCTCAAAGATTTCAACACTCAGATCTGATTCAAATATCCAACTCTTAGATAATCTGAACCTTAGGATTTGCAAACACTTTGCCTTTCCTTCCTCTCTTATTTTTTCTCTTTCTATTTTTCTCTCATTTTTTCCTTGCCTTTTTTTCTGATTTTTTTCTCTTCTTTTCTCTCTTCAATCTCATGCCTAACTCTTAGGAAAGGGCACAGCTGAAACCAGATGTAGTGCCCCCTTTTATAACAAACCAACGCACGTTGAAACATTTCTTGGTGCTGACTCTTCTTACGTGGGGTTTGTTTTGATTTCCATGAAGAATAAATCCTCTGTGTAATTAAATTATGGCATGGAAGAAGTTTAATAGTAGAAAGACTCTTCCTTCTTTCATTCAGAAGCCAAGGCACCATCTAATGGCACATACCATAAGTGTTGGCATGGGAATTAGGTAAGAACTTTAATTAGAGGAGTAGCCCAGAAGGACTCTTCCTTTTGGACGCCATTTAACATGGGAATGTGCTTTTATTTGGTGTGGATTTTTGGCATAGAGGTATTTGGATCAAGCTGAAACTCTTTCAAGCTAACAAACCAAACCACCTAGGAGTCCATGGGTTTGAACCTAATCCAATTAAGTTCAAGGCATCAGGGTAGGGTTAGCTCAAACATCTTTGGATTAAATCTGATTGGAAACTTATGTTAATTCATATGCTAGCATATCAATTAAACCCATAGAACTTTCAATAAATCTAATTAGATTAAGACCATGATCAAATCTCTAAGTATGTGACCCATTGGGTTCTATATCTAGCCAATAGTAGACTCAGGCTTATGGCCAAATTAATCTAATTAGAACAGGTCAGCTTAAATGCACCAATTAATCAAAATTTTTTTGAATTAATTATTAAATTAAAATTTTTAATTCTTTTTTAGTCCATAAGTCAAGATTGATGTCTATCTACATATCATGACTATCCAAAAGATATAAAATTCGAAAAAAATATCAAAATATCCTTCAGTGGCAAGTTACCGTACAATTTAATCCTTCAATCATATAACATCCCAGATAAGCTATGGGCATGAAATCATGTCAAGCTCAAATACTTATCTATATGTATCTTGATCAAAAAATAATGACTTAATTGATAATATATTAGAAACTCTTTCTAATTATCATCCTACTTTGGTCAAAGTCTTCTTGAATCATCAACTTATGAGATCATATAGGATATTCTCTCCCTTTATAAAGAGTGACCGATTCTTTGTTAACTACTCATAACCTCCATATACACTACACTATGTCCAGAACATCCCACACAAAACTCAAAGAGTCAAGTTAAGAAATGAACCAAAATATAGATTCATATACATAAGGTACCATAATGATCTTAGATCTAAGAATCACTTGCATTACTCCCACTAGAGAATAATCAACTGATATGAATATAAAGCTCTATCAGATGTTCTCTTGTTTGATCAATTCAGTAAACTCATTCTCCAATGAACATCCACATCCTCGTATTAGTGTCACCATACAAGTGATTGTGAAATCAACTACCCTCTCCATCAAGCATATATAGGATGTGCCAGTCTTACTAAAATTATTAATCTCTGACTCAGTGATCCTAAGACTGAAAATATTTTAGATTAGTGCTATCAAAGATTTAGGTCTGACTAGCATGATTTCATCATAGCCTTAAAATCATTGTCCTAATCTATGAGATTCATTATAATCTTAAATAAGTATTAAAATATAGCATATAATGAAATAATATACCTAATTTTATTAATAATAATTAATATCAAATACATGAGTTTGAAAAATAAAATACAAAAAATACCCCATTGCATTACTCATACGATTGGCTTATAGGATATTATTCTTTCAGCATTGTCGAGGGTCATCGAGATCTTCTTATCGACTATTCTTGATCGAAAAGGAGGCACCTTCGAGGGTCGTTGAGGTCTTCTTATTAGCTATTCTCATTTGGAAATGAGACGTCTTCAAGGGTCATCAAGATCTTCTCGTTGGCTATTCTCGTTCAAAAATGAGGCACCTTTGAGGGTTCCTTAGGTTAGACCTCACTTCTCACATGACCAAGACTTTCTCATCAACTATTTTCATTCAAAAATGAGGTGCTTTTGAGGGTTTCTTAGGTTAGCCATCACTTCTTGATCGTCGAGGTCTTTTTGTTGGCTATTCTCATCTAGAAATGAGGCACCTTCGAGGGTCCCTTAGGTTAGCCCTCGCTTTCTACACGATCAAGGCTTTCTCATCAACTATTTTTGTTCAAAAATGAGACACCTTTGAGGGTCCCTTAGGTTAGCATTTAAATTGCTTCTTAGTCATCAAGATCTTCTTATTGGCTATTCTCATTCAAAAATGAGGCACCTTCCATAGTCATCAAGATCTTCTCATTGATTATTCTCATTTGGAAATGAGGCACTTTCGAGGGTCGCTGAGGTCTTCTCATCAACTATTCTTATTTAGAAATGAAGTACCTTCTAGGGTCATCGAGATCTTCTCATCAGCTATTCTAATTCAAAAATGAGATGCCCTTGAGGGTTGTCGAGGTCTTTTCATTGTCTATTCTTATTTTAAAATGAGGCATCTTCAAGGGTTGCCGAGATCTTCTCATCGACTATTCTTGTTTGAAAATGAGGCACCTTGAGGGGTCATCGAGATCTTCTCATCGGCTATTCTCATTCGAAAATGTGAGGCACCTTCGAGGGTCTCTTAGGTTAGCCCTCACTTTTAGCACAACCAAGGCTTTCTCATCAACTATTCTCATTCAAAAATAAGGCACCTTCGAGGGTCTCTAAGGTTAGCCCTCGCTTCTTGGTCACCGAAGTCTTCTCGTTAGCTATTCTTATTGGAAACAAGGCACCTTCGAGGGTCCCTTAAGTTAGTCCTTGCTTCTTAGTCATCGAGATCTTCTCGTCGGCTCATCAGTTAGCTTCATTAGATCAGCTTTGGTCTTAACTTTTGCCTAATTTTTACCTTGGCTTTATGGTTGAGCTGGATAGTTGGCCACGATCTTGATCTTTACTTCAACTATGGGCTTGGGCTTGACAACTTGGCCTCGGTCTTGATCTTCACCTCTGCTTGTTCTTTGCTTAGGCCTTGGGCTTGATAGCTCAGCCTTAGTCTTAACCTTAACTCGATCTTGGGCTTAATAGCTCAACCTCGATTTTCATCTTCATCTCAGCTCGATCTTAGGCTTGATAGCTCATCTTTGGTTTTGATCTCCCCTTTGCTCGATCTTGATCTTTTACCTTAGCTCGATCTTGATCTTTACCATAGCTTGGTCTTGATTTTTGCCTTGACTCAGTCTTGAGCTTTATCTCAACTCGATCTTGATTTTTTGCCTCAGCTCAGTTTTGAGCTTTTACCTTGGCTCGATCTTGATCTTTTGCCTCAGCTTGGTCTTGATGTTTTGCTTTGGTTGAGTCTTGATCTTTTGCCTCAGCTCAGTCCCTTTCTTGTATCTCGGCTTGATCTTGATCCTTGCCTTGAATTGATCTTGATCTTTTGGCTTAGCTTAGTCTTGATCTTTGCCTGGACTCGATCTTAATCTTTTGCTGGTGTTGAAGTTCATTTAACATCGATGCCAGAATATAGTATATAGTCTTGTTGTCGTCATTCATCCATTTATCCTGTGCTGCCCTTTGATCAATCATTGGATGATTTGGTAATGTCAGAAGATCCTGATTGAGAACATAACTTAGCTTCTCAAAATTTAAAACTATTTTTAAATTTTTGAGCCAACTTTTATAATTGGTTTCGATTAGTAGGTTGGTTTCGATTAGTCAGTTGGTTTCAAGAATGTGAGCAGGAGGGTTAGAAGTGGATATTTTGTTCAATAGAAAGTAAAGATTCAAAATAGACTTTTTGTACTTATTTTGAAATTTTTATTTTAGGGTCTCTTTTAAAAATAAACATGCCTCCCACTATTTTCTCAAGTCTCTTACACTTCTCAAGTAAAAAAATGAAAATCCTTCATGACTAGAGTTTCAAGTGGATACTATGGTCCCACCAATTTAACGCACCACCTCACCTAACAATTATTAACAACATGCAAACCAATGAGTGGACAACTCTTATCTAATACTTTTCAAGCAAGTTGTAGTAATCTTCAATTTTTATGTCATCTAGGCCTTACCTGATAGTTATTGACCACATTCCCTAGTTAAGTCTAACCCGCCATTAAAATGTAGAAGCAAAGCTATCACTAGATCTCTCATCTAATAATTATTGCATCCAACCATATTTTTATCCTATAACATCTCATGCTAATAGAATGGTTGTGCTTTTTTGATACACCTAACCACTGTAACCAGCCAAGCCAGTCAACATCAAGAAAATGTCTGCACTCTACAATGGTAGAAGACCACTCAACTTTATATTTATGAAGAGATTAAAATTAGATCTCAATTTTTATTTATTTATATTTAATGCAAATAAAATTCATTAAACATGAATAAGAATTGGTAATCATCATGGATCTAAGTAAAAGATTTAGACTTCAGCCACTATGCAAGAATTGAGGTCTTAGGGTCAAAAGTATAAGTATACACACGTTAGCCTATTTAATCATTTTCAACTCTTTGATTTGATCTCGAGCAAGTCATTGATCTGATCGTGATCAACACCTTGATCCACCCTTTACAATTTACTCGACTCATGTTAGATGTATGTCCTAGAAGCTAGTTTGACTGACTTATTGTAATAACTCTAGGACATAATTTTATACTTAAAATATTGATTGATCAATAAAAAGATAAGTTTTATTATCATTCAAGTGTGATGTATCCTTGAATCATGTATGAAATTAATACTTATGGTACATATTCTCAAGATATTGAGAATTAGAGGCATGTATAATTAATTTCTAAATTGCTCCCGATCATAGTATCATCATGAGGATGGTGATCGATCCGGATTAATCGATACACAGATCATTTTTTTTTAGATAGATAAGTCTTTGATCTACAATATAAAGATACTAAATTATAAATATGGATAGTTGTTAGAGAATAACTAGTACTGTGTGTGATCATATGAGAGATCACATAAATTTTTAGTCAATCGTCAGTGATCATCTCAATGCTGTAGTTGTGTAAATGATCTTTTGATCTGCGATGGTATGGCTACTCATAGTGTGGTTGCTAGAGTTTGATTGACACATAAATATGACCTCTTTAAGTCATTGTAGTGGATATTGACGATAGTTGGTCTACTGTAAGAGTAGGATGTGCATGTAGATGGAATCTATCGATCTTGATAGAAAAAAAAGTACTATAACACTTGAGAAGCTATGTTTGTGAGTTTGTGGTTACAGTAGTGTGATTGATGGAAAAAAAAATTTATAAAAATCATAATTAGACTTGAGCTAATCGAATCAATCATATGACTGATGATGAGTTTTAACGATTTATCTATGACCTACCATCTAGTCGGGACTCACAGTTGAAAGACTGAATCACATGAAAACTACACCTTGAGATTCTATTTCGATTCTATTGGATTGTCACTACATACTGTTAGCTGTCACTGGTGGATTGTAAGAGCTTACTAGGGTTGTTCAGGTTCGACGATCCTTGATGAGTTAGAGTAAAATTATTCTGATCTATTGAAAAAAGTTTTAATGATACTGTGATAGAGATCATAGTACATCTCACTATCAAAAATAATTGAATCTATGGGATCACACAATAAAGAAATTAGATCTGGATTAAGTAATTGGACTTATGAAGTCTCAATTGGGTTTGAAAAAATCTTATTGGGTTCAGGATAATTTTGCTAGCACAAGATTAAACCCAATTTTCTCTATGCACTTGAATTTCTTATTTGATAAGATTAATTTAAATTAATTATCTACTAAAGATCTAAATAAATTAGATTTATTGAGCTTCAATTGTTGGGTGCCTAGGGTTTTGGATCATATGCATCAAAGATTCAAATCCCTAATCAATTCATTAATTAATTTGCATGGGACGCCACTTGATTTGATCAAGTTAGGTGTGCCCATTAGGTTGATGGCGTGGAGGACCAAACTAGGACATCCCTTAAGCCCTAGTTGGTGTGTGAGAGAGAGGGCCAGAGAGTGCCAAGTGTTGGCACCCCATGGTTCTCCAAGGCATGGTCAAAGATAGAGGTATACAAAGATTCCTAATTTGAGTAAGACTCATATTAAGGGACTGATTTGGTTTTGAATAGGATTCAAATCTCTCCTCTATTTAAAGGAACCTCTCCTAAGGATTATTTATAAGATTTCTACTAACCTCCAAGCCTCTCATCAGCCCCACACCTCCCTCCCTCCTCCCTTTTGGTTCCAACACCCAAAGGGTGTTGGGCGTCCCATCATCTCCATGCCCAAAAGGAGTTTGGGCATCTCCCTTAGTTATTGATTTCTAGACCTTGATTGCTATAAAATTAAAAAAAAAAAATCAGAAAAAGAAGAGAAGAAAAAAATCAAGAAAATGATTAAAGAGTTATCGCGATCCAGACTTTGTTCAGATTCGCAGGACGATCGTTCTTGGAGAAGAAAGATCTATATTAAAAAAGACTGTTTCAGGCTAATCCCAAGTGGATACCTATAGAGATTGGATACTTATACGATTAAGAGAGAATTTACTTTCTTTCAGATCCAGATTTGAACAAAGAAAAAATAAAATAAGTATATGATTCAATCATATATTTAATTTTAGCATAAAATTTAGTATATATTCAATTTCAGCATATGAAGTAGATCCATATATTTTTTATTTTATGCATACATGTATTAGATTAAAAGATATTTTAATCTTAATTCTGTTGTATTGTTTAGAAAAGAAAATCTTTGAAACACACATGCATGTGCTCATAAGAAACTCCAACAGTAGTATCAGAGCCATGGATTTCATATGCATGAAATTGATATATATATTTTTGAAAAGAGTTTTAAAATTTGATATTTCTTGATACATGAGATGTATAGATGTTTAAATTGAATCTAAAATTTATTTTAGATCTAATTTTTAGTTTATATATGGGATATATGAAGGCATGCATAAATTTGAAAATTATTCTAGATAGTTTTCTGGTTCATATATGTGATATATATTTGCATGCATGAAATCTTAAAATTATTAAGACCTGATTATGACTTATATATGAGATGTATGATTGCATATTTAAGACTAAAAATAGTTTGAATTAGATTCATGATTTGTATATGAGATATATGATATCATGTCATGATCTGAAATTTTATTTAGTTCTGAATTTTACATATACATATGAGATATATGCTTGTATGTTAAATCTAAAAATTAGTTTCATGATTTAAAACTTATCTTTCATATAAAAAATTTAGATCTAAAATTTAATTTTAAGATCTGAAATTAGTATTGTGCATAAAGGATTTGGTCATGGGTAGATCAAAAATTAGATCATATAATTAGATTACATCTAGGGTTTTGATTTGAATATAATGGGTCTAATTTGATTAACTAATTGATTGAATCGAGTCAAGTATTGATTAAGATTAGATCAATTAAGTCTTAGATCATACAATTATTATTGATCAAATCGATTAAATTCTATATGTAGAATCGATTAACCTAAAGACCTAATTCAGCTCGATGATTTGAGCCTAATTCACTTAAGCTAACCTATTTGGATCACTTGACCTATTGATGTCTAAGGTAAGTAATTGAGAGATGGTTATTTAATTAGTTCCATTTGCTGATCTGGCTAATTTATTGATGTTTAAGAAAAACAATGAGAGGATCTCCATCGATCTCCACTTACCTGGCCAATTTGAAAAATTAAGTCTTAAATATGGTTGCTTGGGGGTTTGATTTAGTCTATGTTAATTAGATCAGTCATATGCTGACTAGTTAGATGAGACCTAAAACCTAAACCTTCCTATAAATATTAAGTCTACAGATTTTCTACTATTGTAGATGTGTGGGCGTGCTACTAGTGTTAATTATTCGTGGATAGTCATAGTGGTTCAGTTGCACTGAAAGTATACAACCACTCTATTAGCAAAGAGTTGCTTCAGAATAAAGATGGGATTGGGCCCAATATCTGTCAAGTGAGGGACTCAATGATGACTTTGCACCTGCTTACGAATGGTGGATCAAGCTCAACTAAGGAGTGTGGTCAATATCTATCAGGTGAGATCACATGACTTTGAGATCAAGTTGCTGCAACATACTTAGAGAAGCATCTAGACAAAGAGTTATTCATGCATCGGTGTATGTGTTATCAATATCTATCAAGTGAGATATACAACATCGATGGGACCTAAGCACCCACTAGAAATTTAGTTATCACATTAGGATTTTTGCTTCCCACCTGGGGAGTGTGGGGATCCAAAAAAATAGTAAAAAATTTATTTACTTCTTTAAGTTCCTAGAGAAAATATAAAATTTAAAGTATAAAAGTTTAATTTGAATCTCTACTCTCATAGTTAAATAATGTCAGTTTCAAACCCTCTAGCCCGCATTCTTTAGTCCAATGATTAGATCAAAACCAATTTAAAAGACTAAGAAACCTTAAGATTATCTTGATTTCTGAAAAATTAGGATATGTACTCGATTAGGACCCTCCAGTATTACCAAACTATCCTAGTACTGAGTAGAGAATAGCATTTGACAAATAGATGGATGAAGACAGTCGAGTTAAATGCTATGTGTTGGCTTCCATGACAAATGAGTTGTAAAGCCAGCATGAGCATATGCTCACTACCAGAGCTTTAATCACTCATCTACAAGAGTTGTATGGTGAGTAGAGCCGCATCACGTGCTTCAAAGTATCCAAGAGACTCTTCAATATAAAGATGCACTAAGGGCAGTCGGTCCATGAGCACTGCATGATAGTGATCAAGGATCTTAAGGAGCTTGAGAAGCTCGAGCTTAATATGCAAAGAAAATTACAAGTAGATTTGATCCTCCAATCTCTTAAAAATTTATATAATCAATTTATTATAAATTTTTATATGAACAAACTTGATTACACCATATCCGAACTAGTCAACATGTTGGTCACTACTGAGAGAATCTTAAAAAGTTCAAAAGATACTATTCTCACTGTAGAGCAGTCTTCTTCATCCAAGAGAAAGTCTGATTGAAAGAAGAAGAGTAAACCTACAAAGAAGCAGAAAAAGAACAGCAAGCCAAAAGGCTGCAGCAAAGAAAAAGTGTTTCCACTATGATGTTGATGGCCATTGGAGGAGGAACTATTCACTTTACCTGGAGAGCCTGAAGATCAAGAAGGGCGACATACCTTCAGAAGGTATGTCAAGTATGCTCGTAATTGAATCTAACCTAATAATTTTTTTTACTTCTAGTTGGATATTAGACTCTAATTCTAGTATTCATATATGTACTTCAATGCAGAATTTAATAGAAAGTAGAAAGTTGAGGGAAGGTGACATGATCCTTCAAATCGACAATGAAGCAAAAGTTGCTGTAAAAGTCATTGGCACTTATCCTCTTCGATTACCATCAAGATTTAGATTAGATTTGAAAGAGTATTATTTTATACCTGTAGCTAGTCAGAATTTGATTTCAGTATCTATGCTAGCACAGGATAGTTTTGATTTTAATTTCAATAAAAAATTTTGTTTCATTTATTTATGAAATAAATTAGTTGTACATGATCTTTTAATTGATAATCTTTATCACTTGCATATTGATGCGAATGTGAATATAAACGAGCAAGTAATGAGTGCCATAGGTCAAAAGAGATCCAGAGAAGAAATTAATTAGAAGCACTTGTGACATTATAGACTAGGCCATATTGGAGAAGACAGGATAAACAAACTAAAAAAGGATGGAATCTTTAACTCTTTTGGTTCTGAGTCATATCCAACTTGTGAATCTTGCATTCGAGAAAAAATGATCAAGTTACCCTTTGTAGGATATGGAGAAAGGGCCAGTAAGCTACTTGCCCTGCAACACACTGATATGTATAGGCCATTTGATGTACAGGTCAGAGGTGGTTATAGCTACTTCATCATCTTTATCGATGATCTATCAGAGTATAGATATGTGTTTCTGATGAGACACAAATTTGAAGCCTTTGAAAAGTTCAAAAAATTTAGAAATATGTGTTTCTATTAAGATTCTTCGATCTGATCAAGGAGCTGAATATTTTAGTCAAAAATTTTTGAGATATCTTAAAGACAACGGCATAATCTCTTGATGAAAATTCCTCCAGGAATATCTCAACTCAACGGAGTATTTGAAAGGAGAAATAAGATCATATTAGATATGGTCAGATCCATGATGAGCTTCATTAATTTACCTTTATATCTTTAGGGACATGCCTTATTAACTGCAATATATCTATTGAATAGGATTCCATCAAAATCTATTCCTACCACACCATATGAGATATGGCATGGTAAGATGTCGAGTTTAGGTTATCTAAAGATTTGAAGATGTCCAGCCTATGTCAAAAGATAGATGGCTGATAAATTAGAGGATAGATCTGTCATAGCTTATTTTATAGGATATCTAAAAAAAACCATATGATACTACTTTTATCTTCCATAAGATCATAATGTGATTGTAAGTCATCATAACAAATTCTTAGAAAATCAATTTATCAAGGAAATAGGTAGTGGGAGGTTAATTGAGCTTGAAGAGAAGGTTTCTGAAAAGCAACGAGCTATAAATCCTTAGAAATTCATTATTCATGAGCCAGTAGTTGATGTTCCTCCACCACCTCATAGATCAAGCAGGATTTTCCATCTTTCTAAAAGGTACATGGGTATGCTTATGGAGGAAGTAGAGAAAATATTTTTTATGGGAGATAAGGGTCATGGTGATGATCTGAATCTTTTGACGAAATGATGTCTGATATCGATTCTGAGAATTAATTAGATGCTATGAGTCAGAAATTGACTTGATGCACTTGAACCAAGTATAGACCTTTGTGGATCCACTTGAGGGTATAGTACCCATTAGGTGTAAATAGATCTGTAAAAGAAAAATAGATACAGATGATAAGATAAAGACCTATAAAGCTAGGCTCATAGTAAAAGATTATAGTCAGCACAAAGGCATTGACTATCAAAAAGTCTTCTCACTTGTATCCATGCTAAAATTCATCCGCACTCTGCTTATTGTTGTAGCTTACTATGATTATGAGATCTGACAGATGGTGTGAAAATTACTTTTCTGAATGGATATCTTGAGAAAGATATTTATATGAAGCAGTCTTTGAATTTCACATCCAATAATGGCGATCACTGAGTCTACAAGCTACAAAGATCTATATATAGATTAAAGTAAGCTTTTTAGAGTTGGAATCTTTATTTGGATAATGCAATCAAGTTGTTTGATTTCATCAAAAATAAAAAAGAATCCTGTGTATATAAAAGGATCAGTGAGAGTACAATAATATTCTTTTTATTATACATGGATGATATTCTTCTTATTGGAATGATATTTTCATGCTGATTTCGATCAAAAGATGGTTGCCTAAGAAATTTTCCATAAAAGACTTAGGAAAAGTATCTTATATTCTTGAAATTAAGATTTATAGAGATAGATCCAAATAGATGCTTAGCTTTTCACAAAAAAGTATAAAGAGAAGATGCTAAAAGGATTCAGCATAGAAAACCCTGAAAAGAAATCTCTATCTCTTGGGCATAGAAGTATGCCATGCTATGTACTCAATCTGATATAGCTATTGCTGTGAATGTCATGAATAAATATCAATCAAATTTAGGCTGGGAGTATTGGATTGCTGTGAAAATATCTTTAAGTACTTGAGAAAGATTATAAAGAGTTATTCCTGATCTTTGGAGAAGAGTCAGAGCTAAGAGTGAGAGGATACACAGATACTGATAATAGAATATCTATATCAGGTTGTATTTTTATGCAATATTAGTTCAGTATGTTGGAAGGTTCCAAACAACCGATCAATAAAAGTTAAGTACATTATAGATGTATAGGGTGAAATCTGATTTTAATGTTAGTTGTCGAACTAGATGTCATACCACTAGATGCTAGGATAATGTGCTGCAAAGACAATGGCACTATAGCCCTCGCTAAGGAGCCAAGGTCTCATCAGAAGTTCAAGCATATAAAGAAGCAGTATATGTGACTACCTCAAAAAAAAATATATCGAGGTACGAAGAGTAGACTCCATGAATAATATAGCAGACTCACTAACAAAGTAATTGAGTCAGCCAAAGATGGAAGTCTACCTTGAGAAGATGTAACTTAGATTAGTGGCCGATTGGCTTTAGTCCAAGTGAGAGATTGTTAGATGTATGTCCTACAAGCCAGTTCGGCTGACACATTGTAAGAACTCTATGGCATAATTTTATACTTAAAATATTGATTTGATCAATAAAAGAGTAAGTTTTATAATCATTCAGGTGTGATATGTCTTTGAATCGTCTATAGAATTAATACTTACAATATATATGCTCAAGGTGCTGAAAATTAGAGGCACATATAATTAATTCTTAAATTACTCTCGATCATAGTATCTGTTAGATGTGTGCCCTAGATGTCAGATTGGCTGACACATTCATGTACAAATCTAAGGGCAAATTTATAATTTTGACTATAAATGAATAAAAAGGTTATTCTTCTATCACATTATGTACATTGTGTCTGTGATACATCCTTTGAGTTAGTGGAAATGTTAGTTCATATTTTCAAGAGTTGAAAATTTAAGGCATGAATTTACATAACTAACTCATAAACTGCTCCTGACCATAGGATCATCACGAGGATGGTAATTAATCCAGAAGGTTGGTGTACGATCGCTTTGTTAGGATAGATGAGTCTTGAATCTATGGTGTGAAGACATCGAAGTGAGAGTACAGGTATTCATTGAGAATGAGAGTACTGAGCGTGACCACCTCAAGTAGTCATAAAGAAGTCTACCTTCTCATCGATGACTAGCTCGATGCTGTAGTTGTGTGTCTAGTTCTTTGACCTGAGGTGCATCGACAGTTCTCCTTGAGTGTATTATAGTTTGACTACATCATAACTTTATCTCCTAGCCATTTGAAATCTTGAGGTGTACATTGGCTGTAGCATATTCATTGTAGGAACTAGGACGCACCAAGATGGGATCTATCAACCTCGGTAGATGAGAGGAGTAGTCCTATGGTGATCAAAAGATCGAGTCCTTAAGCTCATGGCCATGACAGAGTGAAATAATGGAAAAGAGTTTTCCATTGGAGTTTCATATCAGACTAGGATCGATCGATTGATTCATATGACTGATGTTGGGTTTGATGAGTTCACCTTAACCCTAATTCAGTCGGAACTCATGATAGAGGACTCAATCACACAGGTAGCTGCACCGAGAGGTTCATCTTCAGTTCTGATGGATTGCCATCATATACTGCTAGGTGTCACTGGTAGATTTTGAGAGCAATTAGAATGATCTTGATGATCGATCATTCTAATTGTATGAATCAGAAGAGTTCTGGTCCATCGAAAGGAGTTTCGATGATGTCGATGATGAGCTCATGACATGTCTCATTACTATATAGAATTGAACCTAACTGAGTCACACAAACAAGGGTTAGGGTCTGGATGTCATCAATTGAGCTAGCTCAATTGATTTGGATTAGATCCAATTAGGTTCAAGAAAATCATGCTAGCACATGATTGAGCCTAACTTTCTCCTCGTGTAATCTTTTCTATCTCGACTAAGCCAAATGTGATTTGACTCACCCAGAGAACCTTGAGAAGGTTTCTCTTAGTCTAAATGAAGCTTGTCCAGCTCAGAAAAGGCTTGTCTTAATTCATGAGATGAATTTAAGACAACACCTGCTAATTCCTGACACCTGCCATTTTCATTTTAGGACAACTGTCAAATGTTGACATATGGGTCTTAAACTGAAGGCCACTTGGCAAGGGCTCATTGTAGCATTTTTGTGGAGTGTCCACATGCCAAACTACATCAAATTGGGCACCATAATCAGATTATGGTGTGAGCCCAATTGGATTAAGTGGCACCCCAAGTGGATAAGAATTGGAGGACTCTTGATAAGGTTGGACTCCTTGGCGCCAACTCTCCTTATGCTTATCCAATGTTGAAACCAACTTTTGGAGATAAGGTGGGGTTCTTGTCTAATGTAATTAGATGATATCACTTCATCAATCAAAATTTTTCTAGATTAAATAAAATTTTTTGATTGGTCCAATGATGTGGCACTACGCAGAGCAGCAGGGTCTATATAAACCCTATCTGCGACTAGGGTTTCAAGTTTTATGCACCAAACCCAATAGCTGCAACCCCCTCTCTTCTTCTCTATGTCCTCCATACTCTTCTCTCTCCCCTCTTCATTTTCAAGGAGTTGGACGTTCATCTGGCAAAGGTCTAAGGCATGGTGACGCCTAGAACAGGAAGGCTGCAGGACATCTTCGACAGGCTACTGCTCCAATTTCAGAAGAAGTTCTAAAGTACTTCCAAATCAGATAGAGATCTGATTTTTGGAGCATAGATTTGTAAGGAGAAGATGTTCCAGGTCCTACCTGAGTGGATATTGGTAGAGGCCAGGTGATTGCATGGCTAAATCAGAACCTCAGGCTTGCTGCGATCATCTACAGGGTGATCAGATTACCCTTGAGGTATTTCATGTTTTCTTATTCTTTTAGATTTATTTTAGAATTAATATCAGATAATAAAATTAGATTTAGAGATTTAGATCTAAAATAAATATAGGATAAATTTTTAAAATTATTTCACCCCCGATTTGATGAAATCTGGAAGATCCTACCGGAGAAAAGCGGTTTCCTTCCTTCAACTGGTATCAGAGCTAAGTTGTTGGCTCAGTTTTAGATCTAATTTAGATCTAATTTTAATTTTAATTTATCTAATATTAAAAGATTTTAGATATCACATCAGATATGATAGGATCTAAAATCAAAATATTTAAAATTAAATCTAATGAGATCTAACATGCATGAGATGCATGACATGCATGACTAGACTAGGATTAGTTGAATCCATGAATAGTCTTGTAAGTTTATGTTTTAATGTGATTAAAATATGAATTAAATTTAATTTATTCTTTATTTTTTTGATATTATAAATATTATAATTAGATCAAAAAATAAAAAATAAAATTTTAATTATTCCATAAAATTGATCTGTTGCATACCTAGACTAGTTGTAGAATTATTCTAGTAACTTATCTAGAATAGTTTCTATATTGAATAGTTTAATTTAAATTTTATTTTTTAGATATTACATGTAATGTATTAAATCTGAAAGCATATTAATTAGATCAATTTTTGATACATGAGATGTATGCAAAGCATGTATTAGTTAGATCTTAAATTGTATATGTGATATGTGTTAATTTAGATCTAACTAGTTTTATAGTTAAATTTACATTTCTAGTTAAGGTGTTCCTCATGGTCGTTCGGTCATAAGAATGAAGTAAGGTTTAAAGGCCCTCTCCTCCTATTCAATGGGGTGTTCATATGATGTGTAGGGGTACTGCACGTTCATCTTTAATCAAAAATCAAAACTTACTTTTCTGCAAAACCCTAGATCCTGAAATCCTAAGATTTATTTTACATGCTTTGTTTATAAATCCAAACTTAATTAATGAATTAAGCCTATAAAATTAAGTTAGGTCTAAAATTGAGAATTTTAGATCTAAGATATTTTCATAAAATTGGGTTCGGGCATAGGTAGCTCAATTAGGTCTAGCGGTTGATCAAATCGAATCAAGAGTTGGTTAGGTGGGATCATGAAAGCTAATAATTGACCAGCCTAATAGGATTAAGTCTGGGTCAAGGTCGAATCACATTCAGATGTGACCTGATGAAAGTTAAGATCTAATTTGGCTTAGAGGTTAGAGCCTGGATTGTAGGCTAACCCATTAGTTCTGGTTTGATAATTTGGTGTCTAAGGTAAGTTTGACAGATTCAACCGACTGGTTTTTAATTGGGAGCTACTCGACTCGAATGCATTCTTATCGAGTTAATGGCATATCCCTTCCACCGGTCTCACTTACCTGGCCATATGTGTCTACCCAGTTCTGATTTGAGGTGGCTAACAATTTGAGCTAACCCATGCCACTAGGTTAGTCATAATTGTTATGACTATATCAAGTCAAGTTTAAAGAGATCTAAATCAAATCTTCCTAAGAAAATATTAATTCTAGGTCTTCCACCATTGTGCATGTGCAGGCCCTTCCCAGGGTTGATTGTTCTCGGCTGGTTACAGTGGCTCAGTTGCACCGGGAAGATGCAACCATGTCCATTAGGCATTGGATGCTACGAATTAGAGGATGGGTTGGGCTCAATATTTCAGATATGGTGAGGGACCCAATCAGGAATCTAGTTCGTGCAAATGGTGGGTTTGGCTTAACTAAGAATTGGAGCAATATTCTGGATATGGTGAGCTTCATGAATTAGAGACCAAGTTTTGGATGCACCATGATTAGAGAATCATTGGACAAGAGTTGTCCACTCATCGGTTGACCCATCACCAATAACTGTTAGGTGAGGTGGTGAGCCAGTTGGTGAGACCGCACCACCCACTAGAAATCACTGATCACGGAGATTTTCATCTCTACTCAAGGAGTGTAGGGATCTGAGAAAATAGTGGGAGCCTAATTTGTTTAAAAATAAAAATCTTAAACAAATAGGTTGAGTCTGATTACAAAATCTAACTAGAAACTGTTGACTCTCTACAGGAAACATGTCTGCCTCAAACCCCCTGACCAAAATACTAGACACCCACAGATTGACTGGACCCAATTTCAAGGACAGGTTGAGAAACTATAAAATTATTCTGAATTCCAAAAAATTGACTTATGTCTTGGACCAGGATCCACCTACCATGCCAGCACGTCCGATTGCTGAACAGAGAGCGTCTATGAAAAAGTGGATGGATGATGATAACAAAGTAAGGTACTATATGTTGGGTGCAATGTCTGATGACTTGCAGCGCCAACATGAGAATATTTTGACTACCTGCCAAATATTGGCTCACCTACAAGAGTTATTTGGTGAACAAAGTCGCACAGCCAAGTATCAAGTCTGTCAAAGACTTTTCAAGGCTAAAATACATGATGGGCAGTCAGTCCAAGATCACTGTTTGACAATGATCAAGGACTTTGAGGAGCTTGAGAAGCTTGATGTCATCTTAGACAAGGATTTTTAGACTGATGTGATCCTTCAGTCCTTGTCTGATACGATCCTTCAGTCCTTATCTGATGCATATGGTCAGTTCATCATGAACTTTCATATACATAAGATGCAGTGTACCTTGGTCGAGTTAATGAACATGCTGGTTACGGCTGAGCTTTCTATGAAAGGTTCAAAAGGCTCAGTTCTTACTGTGGAGCGGACTTCTTCCAGGAGAAAATTTTTTGGAAAGAAAAAGAAGTTGTGAAGAAACAGAAGGTGGATGGCAAGAACAAGAGATAAGACTGAAGAAGAAGGCTTCTAAAGAGGGAAAATATTTCCACTGTCAGTCAGAAGGCCATTGGAAGCAGAACTGTCCTCAGTACCTGGCCACCCTGAAGAACAAGAAGGATGGTCCTTCTGGAGGTATGCTCATTTTAGAATCTAATCTTACAATTTTTTCTGCATCCAGTTGGGTGCTTGACTCTGATTTCAATGCTCATTTGTGCACTTCTATGCAGGGTCTTGAGGAGAGCAGGAGGCTGAGGGATGGGAAGATGATCCTATGCATCGGGAACGGAGCAAGAGTTGCTGTTGTGACTGTGAAAATCTATCCTCTGCGATTATCGTTAGGATTAGATTTAGTTCTTAGAGACTGTTATTATGTGCCTGCAGCAAGCAGAAATTTGATTTCTGTTTCATGTTTAGCACAAGAAGGCTATGTAATTAGCTTTCATAAGGACTATTTTAACATATTTTATGAAAATAATAAAGTTGCAGATGGTTTTCTTATTAATGGTCTCTATCAGCTACATATTGATGTATCTGTATTGAATATCGAGCAAAATGTGAATGCCATAAGAATTAAAAGGCCTAGAGATAGTCTAAATGATAGGTATCTGTGGCACCTAAGGCTAGGTCATATAGTAGAAGACAGGGTTAACAAATTGAATAAACAAATTGAAGAAATTTGGACTATTGAGTTCGTTGACTTTCGAGTCATATCCAGTTTGTGAATCATACCTTCAAGGCAAAATGACCAAGTTTCCTTTTATGGGACATGGGGAAAGGGCCACAAACCTACTTGCCCTAGTACATACTGATGTGTGTGGCCCATTCGATGTGCCGGCTAAAGGCAACTATGTCTACTTCATTACCTTTATCGATGATATATCTAAATACGGGTATGTATTTCTGATGAAACACAAGTCTGAAGCTTTTGAAAAGTTCAAAGAATTCAGACATGAGGTAGAAAAACAAATAGGAAAGCTCATTAAGGTTTTTTTATCAGATCGAGGAGATGAATACCTTAGTCGGGAGTTCCTAGACTATCTTAAGGATAATGGCATAGTCTCTCAATGGACTCCACCTGGAATGCCACAACTCAACGAAATTTCAGAACGGAGAAATCAGACCCTATTAGATATGGTCCGTTCCATGATGAGCTTCACAGACCTCCCTGAGTTTCTTTGGGGATATTATCTCATGACAGCAATATATGTATTGAATAGGGTTCCCTCTAAAATCGTTCCTACTACACCGTATGAGATATGGCATGGTAAGAAGCCAAGTCTGAATCATCTCAGAATTTGAAATTGTCCGGCTCATGTCAAGTGATAGCAGGCGGACAAGTTAGAGTTCAGATCTTTTAGAGCTCGATTCATAGGATATCCTAAAGAGTCATTAGGATACTATTTTTATATTTTGAAAGACCACAATGTGATTGTGAGTCAAAATACTATTTTTCTTGAAAAATAGTTTATTCAAGATGGTGACATCGGAAGAATAATTAAGCTCCAGGAGAATGTCTTCCAAAAGCAACGAGCTAAAGAACCTGATGAACCAAATCAATCAGAACTAGTCCTAACACAACCTCTTCCACCTTGTAGATCGACTAAGGTTTTTCATCCTCCTGAAAGGTATTTAGGTACTATACAAGAGGAAATAGAAAAAATATTCCTCATGAGAAATGAGGCTCATGGTGATGATCCCAAGACCTATGACGAGGCGATATCAGATATCGACTCTGAGAAATGGTTAGAGGCAATGAGATCAAAAATTGACTCGATGCACTCAAACTAAGTCTGGACCTTGGTAGATCCACGTGAAGGTATTGTACCTATTGGGTGTAAATGGATCTTCAAGAGAAAGATAGGTGCAGATGGGAATGTGGAGACATTCAAGGCTAGGCTTGTAGTGAAAGGTTATAGTCAGCGTGAAGGCATTGACTATCAGGATACCTTCTCGCCCGTAGCCATGCTAAAATCCATCCACACATTGCTTGCTGTTGCAGCCTATTTCGATTATGAAATATGGCAGATGGATGTGAAAACGGTGTTCTTAAATGGATATCTTGAGAAAGATATCTATATGGAACAGTCGCTTAGCTTCACATCCAGTGATGATGATCACAAGATCTGCAAGCTGCAAAGGTCCATTTATGGACTTAAGCAAGCATCTCAGAGTTGGAATACTCATTTCAATGATGTGATCAAAATATTTGGTTTCATCAAGAACGAGGAGGAACCATGTGTGTTCAAGAAGGTCAGTGGGAGTGCAGTTGTCTTCCTCGTACTGTACGTAGATGACATCCTCCTGATTGGGAATGATATTCTCATGTTGACCTCAGTCAAAGTATGGTTGTCTAAGGAGTTCTCTATGAAAGATCTAGGAGAGGCATCCTTTATACTGGGTATTAAGGTCTATAGAGATAGACCAAATAAAATGCTGGAACTTTCACAAAAGATGTACATAGAGGAGGTGCTAAAGAGGTTTAGCATGAAAAACTCCAAAAGAGGTTTATTGCCTTTTAGACATGGCATTCATCTCTCCAAGAAGATGTGCCCTAGCACACCTGAGGAGATTGAATGCATGAGCAAGATCCCTTATGCATCGGCAATAGGGAGCCTCATGTATGCTATGCTATGTACATGACTTGATATAGCCCATGCTGTAAGTGTCACAAGCAGATATCAGTCGAATCCAGATGAAAATTACTGGACTTCTATGAAATGTATCTTTAAGTACTTGAGAAGGACTAAGGATATGTTTCTAGTCTTTGGGAATGGAGAACTTCAGATTCAGGGATTTACAGACTCAGACTTTATGTCTGATATAGATGATCGAAAGTTGACATCTGGGAGTTTGTTCATTTGTAATGGTGGTACAGTTAGCTGAAAGAGTTCCAAACAGACGGTGATAGCTGATTCCACTATGGAGGTAGAGTACATTGCTGCATCGAAAGCTGCGAAGGAGGCATTCTGGTACAAGAAGTTTGCCGCAGAGCTTGAAGTGATGTCATCGGATGCCATCCCTCTTTACTGCGATAATAATGGCACCATAGCCCTAGCTAAAGAGCCAAGGTCTCATCAAAAATCCAAGCACATCGAGTGGCGATTCTATCTGATCCGTGATTACCTCAAGGGTCATGTCGAGGTGAAGAGAGTCGACTCCACAGATAATGTGGTAGACCCACTGACTAAGCCATTAAGCCAACTGAAGATCGAAGCCCACCTTGAGAAGATGGGACTTAGATATGTAGCCAATTGGCATTAGGTCAAGTGGGAGTTTGTTAGATGTGTGCCCTAGATGTCAGATTGACTGACACATTCATATACAAATCTAAGGACAAATTTGTAATTTTGACTATAAATGAATAAAATGATTATTCTTCTATCACATTATATACATTGTGTCTGTGATACATCCTTTGAGTTAGTGGGAATGTTAATTCATATTTTCAAGAGTTGAAAATTTAAGGCATGAATTTACATAACTAACTCATAAACTACTCCTGACCATAGGATCATCACGAGGATGGTAATTGATCCGAAAGGTTGGTGTACGATCGCTTTCTTAGGGTAGATGAGTCTTGAATCTACGGTGTGGAGACACTGAAGTGAGAGTACAGGTATTCATTGAGAATGAGAGTACTGAGCATGACCACCTCGAGTAGTCATAAAAAAGTCTACCTTCTCGTCGATGACTAGCTCGATGCTGCAGTTGTGTGTCTAGTTCTTTGATCTGAGGTGCATCGATAGTTTACCTTGAGTGTGTTATAGTTTGACTACACCATAACTCGGTCTTCTAGCCATTCGAAACCCTAAGGTGTATGTTGGCTGTAGCATATTCATTGTAAGAACTAGGACGCACCGAGATGGGATCTATCAACCTCAGTAGATGAGAGGAGTAGTCCTATGGTGATCGAAAGATCGAGTCCTTAAGCCCATGGCCATGGCAGAGTGAAATAATGAAAAAAAGTTTTCCATTGGAGTTTCACATCGAACTCGGATCGATCGATTGATTCACATGACTGATGTTGGGTTTGACGAGTTCACCTTAATCCTAATTCAGTCGGGACTCATGTATAGGAACTCAATCACACAGGTAGCTGCACCGAGAGGTTCGTCTTTAGTTTTGATGGGTTGCTATCATATACTGCTAGGTATCATTGATGGATTTTGAGAGTAATTAGAATGATCTTGATGATCGATCATTCTAATTGTATGAATCAGAAGAGTTCTGGTCCATCGAAAGGAGTTTCGATGATGTCGATGATGAGATCATGACATGTCTCATTACCATACAGAATTGAACCTAACTAGGTCACACAAACAAGGGTTAGGGTCTGGATATCATCAATTGAGCTAGCTCAATTGATTTGGATTAGATCCAATTAGGTTCAAAGAAATCGTGCTAGCACATGATTGAGCCTAACTTTCTTCTCATGTAATCTTTTCTATCTCGACTAAGCCAAATATGATTTGACTCACCTAGAGAACCTTGAGAAGATTTCTCTCAGTCTAAGTGAAGCTTGTCCAGCTCAAAAAAAGCTTGTCTTAATTCATGAGATGAATTTAAGACAACACCTGCTAATTCCTGACACCTGCCATTTTCATTTTAGGACAACTATCAAATGTTGACATATGGGTCTTAAACTGAAGGCCACTTGGCAAGGGCTCATTGGAGGATTTTTGTGAAGTATCCACATACCAAACCACATCAGATTGGGTGCCATAATCAGATTATGGCATGAGCCCAATTGGATTAAGTGGGCGCCCCAAGTGGATAAGGATTGGAGGACTCTTGATAAGGTTGGACTGCTTGGCGCCAACTCTCCTTATGCTTATCCAATGTTGGCACCAACTTTTGGAGATAAGGTGGGGTTCTTATCTGATATGATCAAATGACATCACTCCACCAATCAGAATTTTTCTAGATTAAATAGAATTTTTTGATTGGTCCAATGATGTGGCACTGTGCAGCGCAGCAGGGTCTATATAAACCCTGTTTGTGCCTAGGGTTTCAAGTTTTATGCACCAAACCTAATAGCTGCTGCCTCCTCTCCTCTTCTCCATATCCTCCCTGCTCTCCTCTCTCCCCTCTTCACATCTAAGGAGTTGGATGTTCATCTGGCAAAGGTCTAAGGCGTGGTGACGCCTGGAACAGGAAGGCTGCAGGACATCTTCGAAAGGCTGCCGCTCCAACTTTTGAAGGAGTTCTGAAGTACTTCCAAAATAGATAGAGATCTGATTTTTGGAGCATAGATTTGTGAGGAGAAGATGTTCCAGATCCTGCCTAAGTGGATACTGGTAGAGGCTAGGCGATTGCGTGGCTAAATTAGAACCTCAGGCTTGCTGCGATCATCTACAGGGTAATCAGATTACCCTTGACGTATTTCATGTTTCCTCATGCTTTTAGATTTATTTTAGAATTAATATTAGATAATAAAATTAGATCTAGAGATTTAGATCTAAAATAAATGTAGGATAAATTTTTAAAATTATTCCACCCCAAATTTGATGAAATCTGGAAGATCCTACCGGGGAAAAGCAGTTTCCTTCCTTCAGTATCATCATGAGGATAATGATCGATCCAGAAAGATCGATGCATAGATTACTTCAGAGTAGATGAGTCTCTGGTCTATAGTATAGAGATACTAAGTGACAAGTGTAGGTGATTGTTAGAGAACAACTAGAACTAAGCATGACCATATGAGAGATCACATGAATTTTTACTCAATCGTCAGTGATTATCTCGATGCTGTAGTTATGTGAATGATCTTTTGATCTGTGATGGTATGGCTACTCATAGTGTGACTACTAAAATTTGACTGACATATAAACATGGCCTTTTTGAGTCGTTGTAGTGGATATTGGCGATAATTAGTCCACTATAATAGTAGGATGTGCATCTAGATGGATCTATCGATCTTGATAGAAAGAAGTAGTCCTATGAGATTTAAGAAGCTAAGTCCATAAGTTTGTGGCCACAGTAATATGATTGATAGAAAAGAGTTTTCATGAGAATCACAATTGAACTTGAGCTAATCAAATCTATCATATGACTGATGATGAGGTTTGACGATTTATTTATAACCTGCCATCTAGTTGGGACTCACGATAGAGGGACTAAATCACATGAAAACTATACCTTAAGGTTCTATTTTGATTCTATTGGATTATCACTATATACTGCTAGGTATTGCTAGAGGATTGTGAGAGCTCACTAGGGTTGTTCAGGATTGACGATTCCTGATGAGTTGGAGTGAAATTGTTCTGATCCATTGAAAATAGTTTCAATGATACTATGATAGAGATCATAGTATATCTCACTATCAGATAGATTTAAACCTATGGGGTCATACAACAAAGGGATTAAATCTGGATTAAGCAATTAGGCTTATAAAATCTAAATTGGGTTTGAAGAAACCCTATTGGGTTCAAGATAACCTTGCTAGCACAAGGTTGAACCCAATTTTTTTTTGCACTTGAATTTTTTATTTGATAAGTTTAATTTAAGTTAATTACCTGCCAAAGATCTAAATGAATTAGATTTATTGAGCTCCAATTGTTAGGTGCCTAGAATTTTGGATCATATGCATTAGGGGTTCAAACTCCTAATCAATTCCTTGATTAATTTGCATGGGGTGCTGCTTGATTTGATCAAGTTAGGTGTGCCTATTAGGTTGATGGCATAGAGGACCAAACTAGGGCATCCCTTAAGCCCTAGTTGGTGTGTGAGAGAGAGGGCTAGAGGATGCCAAGTGTTGGCGCCCCATGGTTCTCTTAGGCATGGTCAAAGATAGAGGTATACAAAGATTCCTAATATGAGTAGGACTCACATTAAGGGGCTAACTTGATTTTGAATAGGATTCAAATCTCTCCTCTATTTAAAGGATCCTCTCTTAAGGATTATTCATAAGATTTTCAGCAAGCTCCAAGCCTCTCATCATCCCCACGCCTCCCTCCCTCTTCCCTCTCGGTTCCAACACCCAAAGGGTGTTGGCTGTCCCATCATCTCCATGCCCAAAAGGAGTTTGGACATCTATCTTGGTTGCTGATTTTTAAACCTTGGTTGCTACAAAATCAAGAGAAAGAAATTAAGAAAATAAGAGAAAAAAAGGACCAAGGAAGGATCAAAAAGTTGATCGTAATCCAGGCTTCATTCAGATTTGTAGGATGATCATTCTTGAAGAAGAAAGATCTACATTAAAGAGAGCTGTTCCAAGCTAATCCTGAGTGGATATCCATAGAGGTCGGATACTTGTGCAGCTAAAGGAGAACCTACTCTCTTTCAGATCTAGATTCGAAGAAAGAAAAAATAAAACAGGTATATAATTCGATCACATATTTAATTTCAGCATAAAATACAACATGTGTTCTTTATTTTATGCATACATGTATTAGATTAAAAATTATTTTAATCTTAATTCTACTGCATTGTTAAAGAAATCTTTGGAACTATGTATGTATTGTTTAGAAAAGAATATCCCGTCAGAATTTTGACTCTAGCCTTGTCTTTCACTTTCTTCTTGAGACTATGTATGTATCTTTTCAAATGGATATATCCACCTGTACTGTACTGATCCTCTGACCCTAGCTTCATATGCCAGATGAATCGTGAGATACTCCATGGAGTCAAAGAAAATAAGAAGAAATATCTTTTCTAACTTACATATAGTCTCTATACTGCTAACCTCAAAATTGGAGATATGGTCGGCGAATAGTTCGGTAGCACAAATGTCTCTTTAGAAAGGACTAAGCTTAGCCAAAGAAATCCATATAGTGTAGGGAAGGAGATCATGCCAAGCCAATGAAAGTAATCATTGCATGAAGATTTGGCAGTCATGGCTCTTTAGCCCGTACAATCAACAATCTTTGATATTGATGCATTGAGCTAGATTACTTACATAACCATCTGAAAATTTAAGATTTTTATACTATTCACATATGTCCTTCAATTGCTCCCTTATTGAGGTATAAATTGCTTTCAGCTTTAGAAATTTCTTCAGAGACACTTCAACCAACTCTAATAGAGGATGCTTGCATATGTTCTTCATATCTACTTGGACTTTGCGGTTGTTCTTCATCTTGCCCTTGACATCCATAATAGTGTAGAAAATATTATTGAACACATTCTTCTCAATGTTCATGATGTCAAGATTATGATGGATCAAATTGGTTGACAAGTATGGTAATTCTCAAAAGGTGCTATGCTTCACCCAATTATGAGTTCTACCGAGCCCTCGATGTTTCCTGATTAAAAAATTTAGTTATTGCATAATGGTATCTCAATTTTGATGGGATAATCATATTTTTTGGATTTAAAAAAAATATTATCAATTACTGTATATACCCAAAGGATAGTGAGAGTAAGCTCATAATTTTGGTATTATGTAGATAATATTCTACTTGCTAATAGTGATTTTGATCTATTTAAGAAAATCAAGGAGTTTCTATTCCTAAATTTTGAGATAAAAAATATGGATGAAGCCATTTATATTATTGACATTTAGATTCATAAAAATAGATTCTTAAGGCTACTTGGACTATCATAAAGGATTTACATGTCTATAGTACAAAATTTGGGACAAAAAATATTTCTCTTAGTGTGCTCATATTGTAAAAGGTGATAAATTTAATAAAGAATAATATCCAAGAATTAAGATGAAGAGGGAGAAAATAAGGTTCATAGCCTATGCATCTGATGTTGAGAGTCTATGTGCATGCTTATATTGGTCCAAATATTGCTTAAACTGCATCAATGTTTGAACATTATCAATATGATCTAGGAACAGGGCGTAGAAAAGTTGCAAAAAAAGTCATGCATTGTCTGTAAGGTATAAAAGCTTACATATACACATACAGTCGGTCTGATCATCTAAAGTAATAGGCTATTATGATTCACACTTTATTGGATGCACTAATAGTAGGAAGTCAATTATTGAAATATCTTTCTACTTATAGGAGATGCTATGTCATTGATGAGTTTAAAATAACTTCTAGCTCACTACATCCAATATGAAATCAGAGTATGTAGCCTACATCAGACTTCCTCACAAGCTATAATATTGTAAAATTTTATCATAGGACTTATAGTTGTTGACTCTATTAGTAGATTGATAAAGATATACCATGATAATTCTACAATAAAATTATCCTACAATAGGAAGAGTATAAGCACTTGCAAGCATATAGATATGAAATATTGACTCTTCATTAAACAATAAAGGAGAACATAGTATCTGTAAAACATATTAAAAAAAAGTTGATGATTGTAGATCCGCTGACTAAAAGATTCATTTTTCAGATTTTAAGAATCAAATAGATCATATGGGATACAACTTATTTTATGATATATATTGAACACTATGTATAAAGTCATCATATTAGATTTTATGTGTCAGATGTATGCCCTAGAATCCAATTTGACTAATCTATTTATTCTTTTTAGGATATAATTTTATACTTGATCTTTTTATTTATTAATAAAATTAGATAATTTATTTTTATTCATATTATGTATGTATCGATGAATCATCCAAGAAATTAATAAGATGATGACACATATTCTCAAGAGTTAACAATTTGAGGTATGTATCATTGATGATTAATTCTTAAATTACTTTCGATCGATGGATTGTCATGGGGATGATGATTGATCCAATAAAATTAGTACACAGATCATTTCTATTTGGATAGATGAGCCTCAAGTCTACAGTGTGGGAATATTAGAGTGAGAGTATAGGTAGTTGTTAGAGAACAAGGGTATCGAGCATGAGTAACATGAAAAATTACTCAGATGTCTACTCACTCATCAGTGACTTTTTCGATACTGTAGTGGTGTGACTAATTTTTTGATATGCAGTATCTCGACTATATATAATAAGGTTGCTAAAGTTTGACTTTATATATACTTGGTCTCTAACCATATAGATACTTATGGTGCAGATTGACTGCAGTAGGTTCATTATAGGAATAGGATATACACCTAAATGAGATCTATCAATCTTGGTAGATAAGTAGTCCTATGTAATTTATGAGACTGATTTCTGAACACCATGGCCATGGTAGTGTGAATAATTAAAAAGGATTTCCATAAAATTTTACATAATGAACTTGAGTTGAATAAATTTTATATATGACAGATGATGGAATTTGATGAGTTTTTCATAATGTCTATCTTGTCGAAACTCACAATAGAAGATCTGTATTATATGATAACTACACCTAAGAGATTTATTCTTTTTATTCTATTGAGTTGCTACTATATGCGGCTAAACGTCACTAATGGATTATATGACCAACGAGAATTATTTTGATAGTCAATAATTTTTATTTGATGAGTTGAAATTATTCTAATCTATTAAAAAGAGTTTTAATGATATTAGTGATGGAGATCATAATATATCTCACTATCAGATAGAATAAAACCTATAGAATCATATACATAAGAGATCTTGATTGATAGGATAGTTGAATTATGATTTTAAATCACAATACGATTCGATTATGAATATAATTGATAATTGGATTGATTTGTAAAAGTTACATGAGAGGACTCGCTAACAATTAGTGAGTTAAAAGAGAATTTATTTATAATTATTATTATATTATTTAATTTGATCAAATAATTAGGATTGAATCCTATCAAATTAAATAAAAATTTCATTTGATTAGACTTGATCTGAGTTTGACTCAAATTGGACTTCATCAGTCTAAAAAGTTTAGATTCAATAAATAGTTGACTTATTAAGAATCCAAACTACATTGGACTCTATCTGTAAAGGTAATTTGCTTGTAAAAGGACTCTCTCCTACATCTTATGCCTCATGGAATCACCATGAGTTTGTTGGTGCTAGAAATAAGAGAGGCATCCCTTAGAAAGAGTCCTTCTCTCTCAAGACTCTCCACTAAATTCTAATAGGATTAGGATTAGCATTGGACTTTAAGTGTGGGTGCTTCCTCTGGGTTGTTAGCATGAAGACAATGTTAGAAAATATATCCTAAAGCCAATCATCTAGGTTGTAGATGAATTTGCTCTATACAAGTATATGAATTATAAAATAATAAATATTATCTGATAGATTCATCATAAGGAATATATCTTCCTAAATAAAACTCAAATATTATGATAAAATCCTCAGAGCTACTTCTAAAATGATAAAGGAGAATTTATCATATGGTTCTTAAATTCTGCTTGCGATCAAATGATAGAATTATTATAAGGATGATAATTATATTGAGTATAGGTCATTGTGTGCCATATTAGTTGGTTGTCCTCTTAACTAAAGCATGTGATGATATAGGTATGGCATACGGGTGATACATAAGAGTTATTTTACTGAGCGTGATCACTTCTGGAGCACTTTGCTATCAAAGATTGCTCTGATGGGATATGGGTAAAAGTATCTCTCTGATCTGAGGCTGCCTCGATGACTTGTAAGTAACTCACTGTGCTTTGATGTTGGACTATCCGAATTTTTAATTTGATGATGGAATATTTTTGGGTACAGTCAAGTACTTGTGAAGTCTGAGTGTGAGTTAAAATAGGATTAACCGCTTCAAATAAAATTAGAGATGCTGCATTACTGTATTTTAATTCAGTAAAATTTTAGCCAAAATAGTCCTAGTAAGGAGTCACAGGATTTTTAAGGTTGAGACACAATATCGATCACTCTTCTTGGATTGACAGTTTAACCCTTAGTCATCTTTGAGCATCAAGTGTCAAAAGGATGAATTATACGGTAACTCTTTCCATATGGGTTCTAAAGTGTTGTTGGGCATACATTCGGCCTATCCGGATGTCGAAAATCATTGCTAGATGGCAACATCGATTATTACAAGAATTATTTTTGTACTATCAATTTAGGTTCAAACCTATGGAGTCACACATATAGAAGTACCTGTCCGATCAAATGGCTGATCAATGATTATGAATCGTTGAAGGGTTTAATTATCAATATGATTGATGATTAATTCTTTGTAAAGATTGCAATAAATTATTTACTAATGATTGATAAATTAAAGAAATAACTAATTAACAATATGATTGTTAATTAATTCAATTTGATTGAGCAATGGAGATTGGATCAGATCTAATTGAATTGGATTCAATTAAGTTGGCTTTAGATTGATTGGATACATTTCTATTGGATAACAGGACTTGTTCCAATTGATCACATGGATGCAAATCAAATTTTAAGTTGAATAAGATTTAATTAATTTTATATAAATTTTGATTGGATAAAATTTTATTGGATAATAGGCTTGATTGGATCAAGTCCTATTATCAAATAACTTCTCTGATATCCATTAAAAATCTATCCCTGGATCAATGAGATTTTAATCTAACTAATTTTCAATTGGATTGGGACCTAATTGGTTTCATAATTGGACTAGGACCTAATTAGTTAGTTTGTTATAACTAATTTCTAAATTGATTAGGATTGGATCCAAAGATTAGTTAGAGTTGAACCAGGATTCTTGAATCCTATTTGGAATAGGACTTAACCAACTCAAAACCCCCATATGATATTTAATCCTCACACCTCACATCTCTTCACATGGAGTTTCCCATGCCCAAATCAGAAGTGCACCCTTTCTTTTCTGTTGTGCATGAGATAAGAGGCATCCCTCTTTCTTATCGCCAAAAAAAAATAAAATAATGAGGGGCGTTGAAGAGTTGGACGCCTCAATTCTAAATGATGCCAACTCCTCTTTTCCTCCTCTCTTGAAAGGATTTTTGAGAGCTTTTGCTGTTAGTTCTTAGGTATCAAAGAGAGGCTTCTTTGCTGGTTTTACAACAGAAAATTGAGGAAAAAAGGTTCTTCCCAATGAAAGAAAGAGAAGGAAGAAGAAGAGTCTTCTTTCTTATGCGCAACCTTGGAGAAAGAGTTCTTCTTTCAGATTTTTTCTCTATTTTTCTCTAGAATAAAAATTAAATTGAACCTAAATTTTAATATAAAGATTTAGAAAAAAATATCAAAAAAATTTAGTTGGATGTTTGGTGCTTCCTAGAGTTCTAGATTAAGGAGAAAAAGGGAGAAGAAGGGAGAAGAATGATTTTTCTCTTGGGTCTTTCTTTTAGATTTTTTTATAATATAAAAATTTATATTATTTTTAGTATAAAAAAATTATATTAGATCTAATTTTTATCATAAAAAATCAAAAAAAAAGGTTCTTCTTAAAGGTGTGAAAAAAAGAGAGAAAGATTCTCACTTGTGCATGGAAGAATTGAGAAGAAAGGATTCTTCTCATGATCTATATTATAAAGATCTGATGCATGGATCCAAGAAAAAAAGGAGAGGATCTCCTTATTCTTCATCTTCATAATGTTCCTCTTAGATCAGTTAAAGTGTGGTATCTTCATGAGCTAGCACTCCCGAAGAGATCAATCAGTACAAAGACTTCGTGTGGTTATCCGTAGAGGTCGGACATATGTACAGCTGTCGAGCATCATGAAGAACCAACTACTATGAATTTTGGATGTGGTGATCTACTATCCGTGCTCAGATATAGAGTTTTGAATTCAATTCATATTTAGATATGATCTAAATATAGTTTAGATATGATCTAATTATATATAGATATGATCTATACTTGCTAAATTTTAGATTTTAGATTTACATACATACATATTAGTTCATATCATAGATTCTGTATGGTAGTTTTAGATTTGATCTATGCATGTATTATAGATTAAATTATTTAATCTATATATATTTTACTGTAAAATTTTAAAAATGCATGTGCAAAACCACTGCGCTTCCCTTCAAATGGTATCAGAGTGAAGGTTCATTATGATATGAACATATATTCATATAGAGCTGAAATCTAAATTTAGTAATACATGAGATGCATTACAATCTGATTTTAGATATGATCTAATATAAAATCAGATTTAATATAATTTAAATTAGATCTAAATTTTTGCATATATGATATGTGAATTAAATTAGATATTTCGAATAGCAAAGTACTCAGATTGGATAATCACCAGACCGTCCGATCATAAGAGCAAGTAGGGTTACATGATCTTCTTTTCTCATTCAATAGGATGCTCTTATGACGTGTAGGGGTGCCACTGTGAGGTCCCATGAAGAAGAAAGTGAAAAGAGAAAATTTATTTTCTTGCAAAATCCTAGATCTTGAAACCCTAGGTGTTGTTGTATGTAATGCAAATTACAAAGAAACTAGTTACATCTAATCTTGATTAATCAAAATTATTTTGATTAAAAATCATAAAAATTTAGATTTGATCTAAAAAATTTTATAATTTAATATAAAATATTTACATAAGAAATTATTTTGAAATCTTAACCATATTAATGCAAAAACTTAATTAAAAATTAAGTGTTGAACTAAATAAATCTAAAATTGTGATTTAAGATCTAATGATGTTGCATAAAATATAGGGCATGAGTTAGCTCAAATCAGATCTTTCTCTTTAATTGGGTTAGATCTAAAGTTAGAATCAAAGAATTGATTGACTATGTAGAGAAATTGATTAAGTCTAATTAAATATTAAATTAAATTAATCAAGATTTTTCTAATATAATAGTTGTAAATGGTCAAGTTCATATCTTTGATTAAACGAAATAGACCTTAATTGTGGCTCAGTGGTTGAACCCGAATCATTAAGTTAGTCAAATCAAAACTAGTTAACCAATTGATGTCTAAGGTAAGTTTGGCATTTCGATAAGTGATTTTTAATTGAGAGTGGCTTACCTGACTATTTCGATGGTGTCTAAGACAACCTTAGCAAACCCTCCCACCGATCTTACATACCTGGCCAATTTGATAAATTAGATTTTGATTAGATCGCTAAGTGATTCGAGTTAGCCCATACCATTAAGGTTAATTAGTATGACTGATTTAGGTATCTTAGACCAACTTGTCTCTTGTCCTTCTCATGACTTGGTGAAGTCAATGGGAGGATTTACGACGTGTCGATTGGACTCGTTAGTCACTAGTCCTTTTTATGACTTAGTGAAGTCAGTGGGAGAATTTATGACTTATAGATCGACTGATATCTTCTAAAAGATATAATTAAATTCTTTAATTTATTAAGTCCATAAAATAAGCTAGTTATGGGGATAACTAGATCATTACCTCCCATTAAGATGATGGTAATAGATCCATTATTTCAGATTGACATTGCAGGCACCATCCATCTGGTGTTTCTCTGAATAATAGAATTATTATTCATCATATGATGACTCAGTCGAGTCTCTCTGATGGTGGTCAGGTTGGTTGAGTCATCTTCGGGCTTGATCATTCTTTGGTTAGAATCACTGAGTAGGTTCATGTTAATGGTTGGACCTAACCGGAACTTTCAGTAGAGGCCCATCACCTACTGAAATAAAACTTGAGATAAAATTAAATACTAAAAGTTATTTGAAAAAATAATTAGTTAAAAATTTATCCATAAGTGCATATGGGTTGATCGAGCTATCCTTGGGCCTATATACAATCTGTGTAGATTTTAGTACCCGCTAAAGAATTAAGATAATTCTTCGAATTAGAGATAGAGACTACTAATTCATATAAAATAGTGAGAGAACTTTTAGACTAAAGTCCAAGTCTTTAGGCTTAAAATAGTTCATATACTAATAGGTTAATTATTTTTTTTTCAGAAATGGCTAGAATATTGTCATTCTGTTCACTATTAGACAGTGACAATATTATCAGACCTAACTTCTATAGTTAGTATCAGAAGTTAAGTATTATTTTTTTGAGCAAATTGATCAAGAAGTTTCAGGTTAACCCAAACAGGCTTAAAGGAGAAATCAACAAATGATTGCTGGTCAAGATAGTTATATGATAACTTCTTAAAATTTCTCTATTGGTAATACTACTACCTGGGTATAGGATATCAATAGTACAAGTCATGTTTGTAAATAGTTGCAAAAGACTTCAGGATAGTAGAAGATTTGAAAATGATAAGAGATTCTTAATTGTAAGACATGGAAGTTTGTTCCAGTCTTAACATTAGGAATCATCGAACTTGTTTTCAACCTTGACGATGTCATTTTAATTGATTATCACTATTGTTTAATCTTATTGATGGTGTTAATAAGTATGATTGTTGTAATATCATGGTGAATGATACTACAATAGTGTGTGGATAATTGAAAATGACATAAAATTAGTATCATAGTCTATTAGTGTAAAGTACACATCTAACTAGCATCTTAGATTAGATAATATCATAGAAGCCTGCTTTTGGCATAATTGACTTAGTCACCTTTTATTGAAAGGGGTGAATGAGCCGGTGATGTTCTAAGTTTGATACAATTTATGTATTTGCACTCATGAACATAAGTGCCAGAAGAGAGCTTACTACTTCATTAAAATCTTTGACAACCTATCTTGGCATGGGTGCGTCTTGCTTATGAAGCACAAGTTTGAATCAATTGAAATATTCAAATGATTCCATAATAAGGTAGAAAAATCAACTACAAAGAGTATTAGAACTAATCAGTTTGATCGATGAAGTAAATACCTTTTTAGTAAGTTTTGATATATCTAGGAAAAAATTAGATTCTCTCTCAATGGACCTCTCCTGGGACACCATTGATTAAAAGGGTGTCTAAAAGGAGGAATTGAACTTTATTTGACATGGTTCGGTCTACTATAGGTTTGCTGGTCTGTCTAAAGTTATGTTTTAGAGACTACTTGATATGTGCTTAAGAACATTTCGAGCAAATCAGTTATCAAAACACCATATGAGATATGGATTTGGTTAATTCGATACTCTCTTATCTTAGAATTTGAGGTGCCAAACTTATGTGAAATATTCACAAATTGATTAGTTTGGATCTTGGTCTAATAAATATTATTTTAAAGATATTTCTTCTACCTTCTTGATGGATATGAGATGTTCATGAATCGTAAGGTGTTTTTTTTGAAAAAAAAGTTTTTTGGTGAAGAAACTGATGCCATTAAGACCAAGCTTAGTGAAGCTTGATGGGTAGAAGAACCGACTCTGACACAAACCAACAGAATCGAAGTTGATTAGATCAAATTCAGAGCTCAATGTAAAGGCATCTCTAAGTAGATATGGTAGAGTATCATGTCAGCTGAATAGATACTTCAATTCTTAAGTTCAAGATGGGGATTTGATCTCTCATACGGATGCTATACAAGGATCTAGTTTTGAGAAGTGGCTTGGAGCCATTAAATTTGAAATGAGGTCGATGAAGAACGATGATGTATGGACATTCATTGATTCACCTGAAAGGGTAAGACCCATAGGGTGTGAGTGAATTTTAGATGGATAAGAGGCACAGATGGAAAGGTAGAGACCTATTAATTCTATCCGATTGTCAAAGGATTCAATCAAAGTTATAGTATTGACTATGACGAGACATTTTCCTTGTGACAATCTTCAAGTCCATTCGGATTGAATTAAACTTCTTGAAGTTGGAATATATATTTTGAACATATGACTTTGTTGAGAATGAAGTAGAATTCTGTATGTACAATTGAGCTAGTAGTTCTGTAAAAGTATTCTTTATATTATTTGGATGAAATTCTCTTAATCGAGAATGATATTCCTACATTACCGAGAATAAAAGTTTGATTGTCATCTCTGTTCTCCGTAAAGGTTTGGAAGGTTATGAGAATCGTTCTTAGGTATTTATGAAATACTAAGGATCAATGGCTCGTTTATAAAGAATCTAACTTAAAACCTATGGAATATTAATTCCAGTTTCTAGTTGGATCAAAATGATAAAGTTGTGTCGAGTTATATTTTTATCCTAAAAGAAAGAGCAACATGTTGGAAAGGTTCCATGCAGTAGTCAGTAGTCAGTTTTATTTATGATATGGAGTTCTTTGCGGTATTGGTTACTGGTAAAGAAGTTCTTTGGTTATGGAAGTTCATCAGCGAGCTTGGAGTGACACCCTCCATTGATGGTCCTGTCCTTCTGTATTGACAGCAGTACTGGAGCCATAGTTCAAGCTGAAAAACTGATGTTCCATCTGAGGGCCAAATACATTCTGGATTGCAATCATCTTGTTCGATAAAATTGAAATAAGGTCAACCATAGGAAGATCGACTGAAAGAAGAACTTGACCGACCCATAGATTAGAGCAATTGGATCTAATGAGTTCGATAATCTCAAATAGAAGATGGGTATTTGATACTAATCTAATTGGCTTTCATCCAAGTGGGAGTTGTTGAGAAATGTGTCCTAAAGTTAGTCATCTAGGTTGTAGATGATTGTACTCCATACATATATATGAATTATAAAATGATAAATATTATCTGACAGATTCATCATAAGAAATACATCTTTCTAAATAGAACTCAAATGTTATGATGAAGTCTTTAGAGTTACTTCCAAAATAATAAAGAAAGATTTATTATATGGTTCTTAAATCTTACTTTCGATCAAATGATACAATTATTATAAGGATGATAACTGTATTGAGTGTAGATCATTGTGCACCATATTAGTTGGTTATCCTCTTAACCAAGGTGTGTGATGATATGGGTATGCCATACGGGTGATATATAGGAATACATTTCACTGAATATGACCACTTCTGGAGCACTCTACTATCAAGGGTTGCGTTGATGGGATATGGGTATAAGTGTCCCTCTGACCTGAGGCTACCTCGATGACTTGCAAGCAACTCACTATGTTTTAGTGTCAGACTTTCTGAATATTTAATTTGATGATGGAAGGTTTTTAGATACAGTCAAGTACTTGCGAAGTCTGAGTGCAAGTCAAGATGAGATTGACCGCTCCAAGTAAATTGAAGATGATGCATCACTGTATTTCAATTCAGTAAAATTTTGGCCAAAGTAGCCTTAGTGAGGAGTCACAAGATTTTTAAGGTTGAGACACAATATAGACCACTCTTCCTGGATTGATAGTTTAATCCTTAGTCGTCCTTGAGCATCAAGTATCAAAGGGATGAATTATACGGTAACTATATCCACATGGGTTGTAGAGTATTGCTGGGCATACATTCGATCTATCCAGACGTCTAGAACTATTGCTAGATAATAAAATTGATTAGTATAAGAATTATTCTTATGCTACCGGCTTAGGTTCGAACCTATAGGGTCACATACATAGAAGTACCTATCTGATCAAATGGCTGATCGACGATTATGAATCATTAAAGGGTTTAATTATCAATATGATTAATGATTAATTCTTTACAAAGGTTGTAATAAATTATTTACTAATGGTTGGTAAATTAGAAGAACAATTAATTAACAATATGGTTGTTAATTAGCTCAATTTGATTGAGCAATGGAGATTAGATCAGATCTAATTAAATTAGATTCAATTAGGTTGGCTTTGGATTGATTGGATGCATCCCTATTGGATAATAGGACTTGTGTCGATTGATTATAGGGATGCAAATCAAGTTTTAAGATGAATAGGATTCAATTTGTTTTATATAGATTTTGATTGGATCAAATCCTATTGGATAATAGGTTTGATTGGATCAAGCCTTATTATCAAATAACTTTCCTGATATCCATTAAGAATCTATCCCTGGATCAATGGGATTTTAATCTAACTAATTTTTAATTGGATTGGGGTCTAATTGATTTAAGAATTGGGTTAGGACCTAATTAGTTTGTTTGTTATAACTAATTCTTAAATTGATTAAGATTGGGTCCAAGGATTAGTTAGAGTTGGAACAAGATTTTTGAATCCTATTTGAAATAGGACTTAACTAACTCAAAACCCCATGATATTTAATCCTCATGCCCCACATCTCTTCACATGGAGTTTCTCATGCCCAAATCAGAAGTGTGCCTTTTCTCTTCTCTTGTTCATGAGATAAGAGGCGTCCCTCTTTCTTGTCGCCAAAAAAAAATAATAATAAGGAGGGGCATCCAACCAATTCCACATGACGCCAACCCCTCTTTTCCTCCTCTTTTGAAAAGATTTTTGAGAGCTTTTGCTGCTGGTTCTTAGGTGTCAAAGAGAAGCTTCTCTGCTGATTTTACAACAGAAAATTGAAGAAGAAAAATTTTTCCCAATGAGAGAAAGAGAAGAAAGAAGAAGGGTCTTCTTTCTTGTGCGCAGCCTTAGAGAAGAAGTTCTTCTTTCAATTTTTTTTTCTATTTTTTTTAAAATTAAAATTAGATTAGATCTAATTTTTAATATGAAAATTTAGAAAAAGAATATCAAAAAAATTTGGTTGGATGTTTGGTGGTTCCTAGAGTTCTAGATCAAGAAAAAAAGAAGAAGAAGAAGAGAGAAAAATGGTTCTTCTCTTGGATCTCTCTTTTGGATTTTTTTAAAATATAAGAATCCATATTATTTTTAGCATGAAAAATCAGATTAGATCTGATTTTTGTCATAAAAATTTAGAGAAGAAAAGTTTTTCTTAAAGGTGTGAAAGGATGAGAAAAAGATTCTCTCTTGTGCATTAGAGAATTGAGAAGAAAGGGTTCTTCTCATGATCTCTATTGTAGAGATCTGATGCATGGATCTAGGAAGAAAAGAAGAGGGTTTCCTTATTCTTCATTTTCATCATATTCTTCTTAGATCAACTAAAGCATGGTGACTTTACGAGCAAGCACTTTTAAGAAGATCGATCAGCCCAAGGGCTTCATGTGGATATCTATAGAGGTCAGACACGTGTGCGGTTATCGAGCATCATGAAGAACCAACTACTATAAATTTTGGATATGGTGATCTACTACCCATGCTTAGGTATAAAGTTTTGAACTCAATTCATATTTAGATATGATCTAAATATAATTTCGATATGATCTAATTACATATAGATATGATCTATGCTTACTGAATTTTAGATTTTAGATTTACATACATGCATATTAGTTCATGTCATGGATCCTATATGGTAGTTTTAGATTTGATCTATGCATACAATGTAGATTAAATTATTTAATCTATGTTTGTTCTACTGTAAAATTTTAAAAATGCATGTACAAAACCACTACACTTTCCTTCAAACAAGAGAGAGAAAATCTCAAGAAGTGGACATGCATGAGAAAGAAAAATCAGCAAAGAGGGTGGCATGCTACTTCATGGTTGGATGCCACCTCTCTTCTTTTCTTTCTTACATGAGATGTCCAAGAGTTGGACATTCTCAAGACTCTCTTCTTTCTTCTATGCTGTGTCCAAGAGTTGGATATCTCCTAGCCTTCACAAGCCCACATCCAAGAGTTGGACACCCATTTCCTTTCCTATTTCCTCCCTCCTGTTGTTCTCCAACGTTCTCTTGAGAAGAGAAATAGGAGAAAATTTTTAGCATCCAAGAAGCGATCTCTGTAAGAGAGCTAGCATCCCCATAAGATCAAAATCTTCTGATCAAATCAGCTTTGTGTGAATACCTGTAGAGATCGAATATGTGTGCGGCTCAGAGAAATCTTTAAAATATCCACGGATTATCAAATACGGTGAAGATCTACCCTTACAAGGTGAAGATCAGATCTTCCTCTATTTTATTTTATCTTAATGTTAAATCTATGAGAGATCTTGGTATTTTTAAGATGTGATCTCATGCATGCTTGTGTAGATTAAAAGGTTTTAATCTAATTTTATTTTTGCTGTATTTAAAATTTTAATATTGCATGCTACCTATTTTCTTAACAGTAGTATCAGAGTCACCCTCATGTGATTAATATTAAGATATTAAATCTGAGAATAATTATTTATGTTTGCTGATTTTTGTGGTTCTGTTGCTGTGATGGATGATCACAAACAATCACAATCATGAACCGAATGATCAAAAGATCGTTTAAAGCATGCAAATCAATTGTAGTCAGATCTGATTTTATTTTTCATGTATGAGATGCATGAGGTGATGATCATGGATAGATCCTTTTAGATCTGTGATATTCTGTGATGTGATCATGGTGTCTACAAGGACTAATAAATTGATGTATTTGGAGACCTGTGCGTCTCGTTAGAATAGATCTAATGAATGTATATTGGGTGCCTACATGCATCATATGATTCATGTAATTTGGAAATTCATGAGTCTCATAAAAATGATTGTAATAATTATTATTATTTTTGATCTTCTGGGTTGTATTCTGTGATGTGTTTGCATGTCAATAGTTGTTTGAATTGCAAGCCTATCGCACATGATGGACATGGATCGAGATGGATAGTTGATCGATGTCGGATCAAGGAGTTGATCGTGATTGGATCAAGGGTGCTCGAAATTGGATCAAAGAGTTGAAGATGATCAAACTGATTGATGTGCATGTGCTTATAATAGTGACCCTAAGATCAGATTCTAGCTCAGTGGCTCGAGCTTGAATCATAAATCCATAATCATCGCCAGTTAAATATTTTAACCGATTAGTTATTTGCATGAGATGTAGATAATTAATATTAGTGATTAGTTATTTGTATGAGATATAGATAATTAATATTAGTGATTAGTTATTTATATGAGATGTAGATAATTAAGATTAATTAAGACTTAAATTAAATCTTCTCGCATATATTAAGTTGAGCAGTCTTCCATCATTATAGCTATACGGATGTCCTACTGATGTTGATTATTCTTGACTAGTCACAATGGTTCAATTGTATTGGAAAGATGCAATCACTCTATTAGCATGAGATGCTACAGGATAAAGATGGGGTTGGATCCAATAACTGTTAGGTGAAGGACCCAATAATAATTTTGTATTGTGTTGAATGATGGGTCTGACTTAACTAAGAATAGGGCCAATAACTGTCAAGTAAGGCCTACATAACTTAGAGACCAGTTACTGCTGCAACATAGTTGAGAAGTATTGGATAAGAATTATCCATTTATTGATTTGCATATCATCAATAACTATCAGATGAGGTGTGCATAGATCGATGGGACCGTAGTATCCACTTGAAATCCTAGTCACAAAGGATTTTTATCTCTCTACCTGAGGAGTGTAAGAGATTCGAAAAAATAATAGAAGACATTTATTTTAAAAGATCTTAAAATAAATTGTAAAATTAAGTTTGAATATCTAACTAAAATCTTTACTCTTTGTTAGAATAAAATATTTGCTTCTAAGTCTCTAGATCACATACTTAAAATCATTTATCTAATCGAATAAATTATAAAGACTAGCTCAAGAATCTAAAATAGTTTTAAGTTTCAAAAAGTTAAGCTAAATTTATGATCAGGATATCTCTATGTTATCAAACCATCTGACGATTGACCAAAGGGTAGTCTGTTCATGATCATTATTTGACAATGATTAAGGACTTGGAGGTGCTTGAGAAGCTTGGTATGACTATGTAGAAGGAATTGCAAATGAATTTGATCCTGTAATCCTTTACTAGTTCATATGGGTAATTTATAGTAAACTACCATATGAATAAGATTGATTGTATCTTGGTTGAATTGTTGAATATGTTTGTGACAATTGAAAGGATCTTGAAGAGTTCAAGGAGCATAGTTCTCACTATGGAGCAGTCTTTCACTTTCAAAAGAAAATCTGTTTGGAAGAAGAAGAAGTCTGTGAAGAAATAGAAGTCTGAGAGCAAGCCAAAAAAGGAAGCTCTTAAAAAGGCAGCTAACAAGAAAAAATATTTTCAATGTAATGTTGACGGCCATTAAAAAGAACTTTCCTTTATACCTAGAGAGTCTAAAGAAAAAAAAGAGGACACACCTTTAGAAGGCCTATCAAATCTGCTCGATTATTGAAACTAACCTTATGGTTTCTTCTATAACTAGTTGGGTCATAGACTTTAGTTCAAGTGCTCACTTGTGTACTTCAATGCGGATCTAAAAGAAAGTAGAGGGTTGAGGGAAGGTGAAATGACCCTTCAGATTGGCAATAGGGCAAGGGTTGGTGCTATGACCATGGACACCTATCCTCTATGATTACCATCTAGATTTAGTTTGATATTTAGAGACTGTTTTTATGTACCAATTGCTAATAGAAATTTAATTTTTGTTTCATCAGACTACTATATAATTTTTTTTAGAAATAAATTGATTGCATATGGCTTTATGAATGACAGTCTCTATCACTTACATATGGATGTATGGGTGAATGTACCTGAGCAGATAGTTAGTGACGTAGGATCTAAGAGATCCAGAGTTGAGATGAATCTAAAATAAATATGGCACCTCAGACTTGATCATATTGAAAAGGATAGGATAAATAGATTGGAGAAAGATGAGTTTCTTGGCTCATATATCTTATCTAGTTTGCGAATCTTGCCTTTAAAAAAAGATGGCTAAACTATCCTTTGTGGGATATCGAGAGAGGACCACTAAGATACTTATCCTGGTACATACTGATATGTATGGCCTATTTGATGTACAAACTAGGGATGGTTATCTTTGCTTCATTATTTTTATTGAGACTTTTCACGATATGCGTATATGTGTCAGATAAAAATCTGAAGTCTTTGAAAAATTCAAAGAATTTAGATATGAAGTAAAGAAGCAAACTAATTTTTTTTTTTTTAAATTCTTCGATTAGATCAAGGAGGTATATATCTTAGTGGGAGTTTCTAAACAATCTTGAAAAAAAGGACATAGTCTCATAATGAACTCTTCCTGGTACACCTCAACTCAGCAGAATATTGAAGAGGAGAAATAGGACTCTATTGGATATGGTCCAGACCATGATGAGCTTCATTGATCTTTTCTTATTTCTTTGGGGATATGCTTTGCTTTGTCTAATTTACATCCTAAATAGAGTTTCCTCAAAGTCTGTTTCTATCATGCCGTATAAGATGTGACATGGTAAGAAATCGAGTCTTGGTTATCTCAAGATTTAAGGATATATGACCTATGTTAAGTGACAATAGACAGACAAGTTGGAGGCTCGGTCTATGAGAGCTCGTATTATTAGGTATCCTAAGGAGTCTTTGGGATACTACTTTTACTTTTCAGAAGATTACAATATGATTATGAGTTGACATGCTATATTCTTAAAAAAATAGTTTATCCAGGATAGATGTAGTGGGAGAAAAATTAAACTTGAAAAGAGAGTCTCTAAAGAGCAACGAGTCATAGAACCTATAGAACCCATTCATATTGAGCCAGTACATGTAGTACCTCCTTTACTTATTAAATATAGTAGAATGTCCCATCTTCCTAAAAGATACTTGGATATGATTTTAGAAGATGTAGAGAAAATATTTCTTATAGGAGATAAGAAACATGGTGATGATCCCAAAATCTATAATGAGGCGATGTCAACATTGACTCTGAGAAGTGGCAAGAAGCAACAAAGTCAATAGTTGACTTGATGCATTCTAACCAAGTCTGGATCTTAGTAGATCTACCAGTAAGTATCGTATCTATTGGATATAAATAGATCTATAAAAGGAAGATAAGTTTGAATGGATAGGTAGAGAACTATGAGGCAACGCTCATGGTGAAGGGTTATAGTCAATACGAAGGCATTGACTATCAGGATACTTTTTCACCTATCGCTACACCAAAATCTATCCAGACACTGCTTACTACTGCAGCATACCATGATGAGATTGGTAGATGGATATGTAAGCTGTAATGGACTAAAGCAAGTATCTTGGAGTTGGAACATTTATTTCAACAATGTAATCAAATCATTTGATTTCATCAAGAATGAGAAATCGTGTGTTATAAAAAAGTCAGTGAGAGTGCTATCATATTCCTTATATTGTATGTGGATGACATTCTTCTGATTGAAAATAATATTCTCATACTAACTTCGATTAAAATATAATTATCTAAGAAATTCTCTATGAAAGACTTTAGAAAAGCATCCTATATTCTGAAAATAAAGGTCTATAAGATAAATCTAAGAGGATGCTGGCCTCTCGCAGAAGATATATATAGAAGAGATGCTGAAGAGGTTCAGCATGAAAAACTCCAAGAGAAGATTTTTACCCCTTAGGCATGGGATTGATCTCACCAAGAAGATGTATCTCAAATACATTTGAGGAGATACAGCACATGAGCAAGATCCCTTAAGCTTCAGTTTGTGGGAGTCTCATGTATGCCATGCTATATACATGACTTGATATATCCCCTGCTGTGAGTGTCACAAATAGATATCGATCAAATTCAGGCTAAAAGCACCTGATAGCTGTGAAGAACATTCTCAACTGCTTGAGAAGGACTCAGGATATGTTCATAGTCTTCAGAAAAGAAAAGTTGAGGGTAGAAGGATTCACAAATTTAGACTTTATATCTGATATTGATGGTAGAAAGTCTATATCAGGGTATATTTTTATATACAATGAAGGTTTGATGAATTGAAAGAGTTTCAAACAATCGATCATTGCAGATTTTACCATTAAAGCTGAGTAAATCACCGCTTCTAAGGTTTCTTTGGAAGTCTGCTGGTTTAAATAGGTTTGTAGCAGAATTTTGTGTAATCTCATCAAATGGCATAACACTGTACTATGACAATAAAGGTGCCATAGCTCTAGCTAAGGAGTTCGTGTCTCACCAAAAGTTCTAGCACATAGAGCGATAATTTTATATTATATACAACTATCTCGAAGAAAAGTATTTCAAGGTACAAAGAGTAGACCCCACGGATAATGTGGTGGATCCATTGACTAAACCACCTAGCCAGCTGAGGACCAAAGCACATCTTGAGAAGGTGGAGCTTAGATATATGACAGATTGACTTTAATGCAAGTAGAAGATTATTAAATATATGCCCTAAAAGCCAATCTGATGGACACATTTATTCTTTCTAGGATATAATTTTATACTTGATCTTATTATTTGTTAATAAAATTAGTTAACTTATTTTTATTCATATTATATATGTGTCCATGAATCGTCTAGGGAATTAATAAGATGACGACACATATTCTCAAGAGTTGAGAATTTGATGTGTGTATCATTGGTGATTGATTCCTAAATTGCTTCCAATCGATGGATCGTCATGAGGATGGTGATTGATCTGATAAGATTGGTGTATAGATCACTTCTTTTTGAATTGATGAGTCTCGAGTCTACAGTGTGGGGACACTGGAGTGAAAGTACAGATGGTTGTTAGAGAACAAAGATACCGAGCATGACCAACATGAAAAATTACTTAGATATCTACTTATTCATCAGTGACTTTTTTGATATTGTAGTGGTGTAACTAATTCTTTAACTAGCGGTGCCTCGGCTATTCATAATGAGATTGCTATAGTTTGACTATACATACACTTAGTCCCTAGCCATATGGGTTCTTGTGGTGTAGATTGGCTGCAGTAGAATCGTTGTAGGAATAGGATGTATACATAGATGAGATCTATCAATTTTGATAGATAAAGAGTAGTTCTATGTGATTTATTAGACTGAGTTCTAAAAGTCATGGTCATGACAGTGTGAATAATGGAAAAAGATTTTCATGAGATTTTAGATAATGAACTCGATTTGAATAAATCTTACATATGATAGATGAAGGCATTTGATGAGTTTTTCATAACCTTCACTTATTGAAACTCACGATAGAAGAGCTGTATCACACAGTAATGACACTTAAGTGGTTCATTCCTTCCATTCTACTGGATTGCCACTATATGGTGCTAGGCATCATTAGTGGATTGTGAGATCAATAAGAATTATTTTAATGATCAATAATTCTCATTTGGTGAGTTGAAATTATTTCAATCTATTGAAAGGTGTTTCAATGATATTAGTGATAGAGATCACATTACATCTCACTATCAGACAGAATAGTATTAGAATTCAAAGTTTGGTGCATGAATATGTATTTCAAAATTTTATTTTTTAAACACCACCATAGAGCAAAAGATTAAAATATTTTTAATCTAAATAATACATGCATGAAAATATAAAATCACATGGATTTATTTCATTTGCTGAAATTGATGTATGCTGAAATTCAGATTGCGATCAAATCACATACCTATTTCATAATCCTTTTTTTCAAATCTGGATCTGAAAGAGAAGAGGTCTCTCTTAACCACACAAGTATCTAATCTCTATGAGTATCTACTCGGGATCAGCCTGAAATAGCCCTCTTCAATCTAATTTTTTTTTTCCAAAAATTCAACCTACTGAATTTGAACGAAGCCTGGATCACGATCAACACTTTATCTTTTTTCTTGATCTTCTTCTCTCCTCTTTTCTAGAGTTTCTCCTTACTTTGTGCTACTATCAGATGCTAGAAATCAGTAAGGGAGAGGCACCCAACAGCTTTGGGTGTGGAACACCTTGGGATGCATATCCCAAGAGAAGGAGCATCTAGAACGCCCAAGAGAGAGGAAGAGAGGGTGTGGAGACCTTCTATGGGCATGGGGTTGCTAGTTTGGAGAATCTAGGGATCTTAAGGGAGGTCTCTTTAAATAGGTCCAAGGATTGAATCCTATTCAATCATATAATATAAGTCCTATTAACTTAAGTTATCCAACTTATTTTAGGAGATTCTTTAGGTGCCAATAATTGGAGCCCTTGCACCCATAATTAGACACCCCAAAATACACCCAAGAGATGCCGTATAGGAAAACTAAAGGCTCTCTAATCAATGGACATGCCCAACTTGATCAAATCAAGGTGGCGCCCAAGACTAACTATCAAGAAAATTATTAGAGACTTGCACCCTTAATTTATATGATCCATAACCTTAAACATACAATAATTGGAGTCTCATAAATCTTATTCATATAGGTTATTAGTAGATAATTAAGTTAGAATTATCTTATCAAATAAGTAATCCCAATAAAAAGAGAAATTGGGTCCAACCATGTGCTAGTAAGATTATCATGAACCCAATGGGTTTCTCTAAACCCAATTAACACTTCATAAGCTTAATTACTTATTTCAGGCCTAATTTTTTTGTTGTGTGATCCCATAGATTCAATTTGATCTAGTAGTGAGATATACAATGATCTCTATCATCGTATCGTTGAAACTCTTTTCAATGGATCAGAACAATTCCACTCTAACTCAACAAGGATTGTCGATCCAAAATAATCCTAGTGAGTTCTCACAATCCACCAGTGACACCTAGCCGTATGTAGTAGCAACCTAGTAGAACTGAAATAAACCTCTAGGTATAGTAAACATGTAATTCAGTCCCTCTATCATGAGTCCCGACTTGATGGTAGGTCATGGATAAATCGTCAAATCTCAACATCAGTCATATGATAAATTTGATTAGCTCAAGTCTAATTATGATTTTTATGAAAATTTTTTTCTATTAATCATACTGCTATGGCCACTGACATTTAGACTTAGCCTCTCAAATTCTATAGGACTACTCCTCTCTATCAAGGTCGATTGATCCTATCTTGATACGCACCTTACTCCTACAGTGGATCAACTATCGCTAACATCTACTACAAGGACTCATTGAGATCCATGTTTGTGTGTCAGTCAAACTTCAGCAGCCTCATTATGAGTAGTAGCTGAAGGAAATATACATAGTACAGTACATATAATTTTAAAATTTTATACAATAGAAATAATAGATTAAATAATTAAATTTTAATCATATGTATAAGATTTAATCTTAGACTACCACATCAGAATCTTCGATATAAAAAATATATACTTTAGATCTAAAAATAAAAATCACATCGATTTCATCGATACTGAAATTCTAGATCTAACTATTAGATCTATCATAGGAATCAAAATAAGTTAGAGATCATTACCAAATAAATTTTGATCTTGATCTTCTCTAGTCCAATGATTGGAGAGGGTGATCCTCAGTTCACTCACAGCCATACAAAGTTGTCTGGCCTCTATAAAAAAACTCACACAAAGACTAGCATAAATCAGGGGCTCGAAGATGCTAGTCTGCGAACAACTTCGACAGCTGATCTCTTCCTTCTTCTACAAATACCTTGGACACTCCAAAATGATAGAAGATCTGGAGGAGGAAGAGAGGAGGAGAAGAGGAGGCTTTGAGAATAAAAAATCAGCAAGAGAATTGATTATTGGATGTCTAAGAGAGGGGACCCCTTTTTAAAGAATAGGAATTAGGGCTTTCCAAGGAAGGGTGCCATGAATCAATGCCAAAATCTCCTTTTGACATCTCAAAAAAGTTCAAAAAAATTATTAGGAGATAGAGAAAGAATCTGAAGTCTCACATGCTAAAGGATTCTTCAAGAAAAATAAGAAAAAAATAATATGATGCCAATAATATTTTATATATGAAAAATCTCTTTCCTAGTCTGTATCTTATCTCTAATTCGAATTGTATTCGAATTAGGCAAGAGATAATATTATGACTTATCAACTATTTCCACCCACCCTTATTGGATCTTCTCTCATGATGTCAAAAATTATAACTCAAATCTAATTAGGTGTGGAGAAATTGGCATGGATCCAGATGTGGTGCAAAAGATAAGGATAGAGTCCTAGTTTGACTTGGACTCTTCATTTCTAATTCAATTCTTAATACAAATCAAATTTGAATTAAAACCATGGATAGATATAAACCTAATCTAATTAAAAATTTAAATATCTTATCAAATTTTTAATCCAATTAGAAATTAGCTGAGTCCAAATCCTGATTGAATCAAGATCAAATTTTCCATAAAATCGGGTTTGATCCTATCAATCCAAATCTGAGTCGAACTGAATCTAATTCAGTTAGGCTTGTTCCAAAGCTCTTTATTAAATCAAATTAAGTTAATTAGTAATCTAATTACTAATTAATTCTCCATAAATGATAGAGTTCCAGTCTTAGTGGGACTCTCCCACAAAGTCTTAGTCCAAGTAAGACTCTTCACCAGAGTCACAATCCAATTGGACTCTTTCACCCATCAAATCTGATCAAATCTTCTAATGCGTGTGACCTCATAGGTTCGACCCTAAGTCGGTAGTATAAGAATAACTTTCTATATCAATTGATATAACAATCTAGCAATGATGATCCGACGATCGGATAGGTCGAAGTATTTCAAAACAAACTTTTAGAACCTACTAGCATATAGTTACTATATAATTCATCCCTTTGATCCAAATGCTCAAGGTGATCTAGGATTTAATTGTCAACCCTAATTAAGTTGACCACATTATATTTCAACCTTTCAAATCTATCTCATGGATTATCCTGGCCAAGGTTTTGCTAAATTGAAATACACTAATGCATATCTCCCATTAATTTTGAGGGGTCAATTCCATCTTGATTCACACACTGACTTGATAGGTACTTGATTGTATCCAGTATCCTTCCGTCACTAAGTTAGAAATTCAGATGGTTGATACTAAAGTACAGTGAGTTGCGTACAAGTCACCGTGGTGGTCTCAGGATGGAGGGACACTTATATCCATACCCTTCACGAGCTACTCTTGACAGCAGAGTGCTCGGCACATGATCACGTTCGATGCGAATGTACTCCTACATTTCATCTGTATGCCATAACAGTATCTTTATACTCCTTGGTTAAGAGGACAACTAACTCATATGGTACACAATGATCTACACTTGATATCACTATCATCCCAGTAATAGCGTATCGTTTGATCGTGAATATTTTTAAGGACTTAACAACAAATCCTCCATTGTCGTTTAATAATAGTCCTAAAGACTTCATTACAACAAAAGAGTTCAAAGATGGTCAATTTGTAATGAAAATATCAAATAATTTTTATTAATAAAAATTTATATATAATTTACAAGATGAGCACAATCGTCTAACGATTAGCTTTGTGATATATTTTTCAACAACTCCCACTTAGACTAAAGCCAATCGGTACAGTATCGTATACCCATCTTCGATTTGTGATTATCAAACTTCTTGATTCTGAGAGCTTTAGTAAATGGGTCAGCCAAGTTCTCCCTTCCATCGATCTTTTGAAGGTCGACATCACCTCGATCCATGATCTCTCGGATAATGTGATAACAGTGCAGAATATGTTTGGTGTACTGATAGAATCTTGATTCCTTAGCTTAAGCAATGGCTCAAGTATTATCGCAGTATAACAAGACAGAGCCATCAACGAAGGGTGCCACTCTGAGCTTGCTGATGAACTTCTGCAACCATATACTCCGCTTCACAAACAGAGTCTGCCACAGTATTCTACTTAAAATATTTTTAGTAGATTGCTCTATTATTTTGGATAAAAATATGATCCGACACACTCTTACTATCATCATGGTCTGACTGAAAGCTGGAGTCGGTAAACCTCACAAGTTTCAAGTCAGTTTCACCATACATAAGCCATTGATTCTTAGTATTTCTCAAATACTTAAGAATGATCTTTACGATCTTTCAGTAATTTTTTTCTGGATCAGACTGGTATCTACTCACTACCCCTAATAAATATATCACATTTGATCTCGTACATGTCATGACGTACATAATAGAATTCACTGTTAAAGTATATGGAACTTTACTCATACGTTCTTTCTCTTGAGGAGTTGTTGGACAATCTCCTTTCGAAAGAGAAATTTTTTGACCTATCGAAAGATAGCCTTTTTTGAAATTCTCTATGCTGAACTGTTTCAACATGGTATCTATATATGTGGATTGAGAGAGTCCGAGTAGCCTCTTAGATCTATCCCTATAAAACTTTATTCCTAGGATGTAGGCTGCTTCTTCCAGATCCTTCATGGAGAATTGCAATGACAGTCAAACTTTTATTCCCTGTAATATAGGGACATCATTTCTGATTTAGAAAATTTCATCCATATACAACATAAGAAATATAATTATCGAACCATTTGCTCACTTATATATGCAGGGTTCTTCTCCATTCTTAACAAAGCCATACATTCTGATCACTTTATCAAAATGTATGTTCCAACTTCGAGATGTTTGCTTCAATCCATAAATAGATCTTTGAAGCTTGCACACCTTGGACTCATCTGTGGATATGGATCCTTCAGGTTGTATCATATACACCTCTTTGTTTAGCTCTCCATTTAGAAAGCTATCTTCACATCCATTTGCCAGACTTTATAGTCCAAGTATGCTGCTATCAGAAGCATGATTCGAATGGATTTGAGTATTGCCATAGGAGAAAATATCTCGTTATAGTCAATACCATAACACTAACGATAACCATTGACAACCAAATAGGCTTTATAGGTTTTCACCTTTACGTCTGTACCCTTTTTTCTCTTGAAGATCCACTTACACCCTATGGGTTTAACCCCTTCAGGTGGGTCAACTAATGTCCATACATCATTGACCTTCATAGATTCTATTTTGGATCTCATGGCTTTAAGCCATTTATCAGAGTTGGACCTTTATATCGCATCCATGTAGGTGATCAAATTTTCATCATTCTCATTGAGTTTGACAGGATCCCTGTCCTGGATCAAGAAACCTAAGTATCTGTCCTACTGATGCGGTACTCTATTAGATTGCCTTAAGGATGCTTATTCATTGGGCTCCAAATTTGATCTCATCAAATTTGGTGTTGAGAATTGTGTCCTAAAACCAATCGTGTAATGATTGAGTTCATCATTGTATATGAATTATTGATTATTGAATAATAGTTATTTTGGTATTTTTCATCATAAAGTGACTCTTCCTTGAACTCTTATACTGTGATGAAGTCCCTAGAACTATGTTAGTGTACGATAAAGAAAAAATTTATCATATAGTTCTTAAACAAGTTTGTGATCAAATGATATGTCATTACGGGATGATGATGTTTATCGAGTGAAGGTCGTTGTGTGCCATATGGGTTGGTTGTCCTCTTAACCAAGGAGTGTGGTGACACTGGTATGGCATACAGGTGAGATATAAGGGTACATCATCACTGAACAAGTGACTCACCTGCTGAGCATTCTGCTGTCAAGAGCTGCTCGTAAAATACATGGATATAAATATCCTTCAGATCTGATATCACCATAGTGACTTGCAAGAAACTCACTGTTCTTTAGTACCGAACTACTTAGATTTTTAATATAGTGACGAAAGGCTACTGGGTACAGTCAAGTACTTGCAAAGTCTGTGTATGGATCAAGATGGGATTGACCCCTTCGGATTATTAAAGTTGATGTATCACTGTATTTTAATTTAGTAAAGCCCTGGCCAGGGTAATCCATAAGATAGATTTGAAATATTGAAATACAATGTGGATGAAGCAATCTTGGTTGACAGTTAACTTGAGACCATCCTAGAGCATCCAGGATCAAAAGGATGAATTATGCGGTAACCATGAGTATGGATTCTGAAATATTCTTTTGTGATAATTCGATCTATCTGCATGTCGGAAACCATTGCTAGATGGTATCTCGATTAGTGTAGAAATTGGTTCCTGTGCTACCGGCTTAGTGTTTGAACCTATGGAGTCACGCACACAAGTCAGACAAAGTAGAAAGGAATTGACCTATGTTTATATGTCCAATCTGAAAGTACTTGACTTGATTGAACATATAAGCTAACTTGATTAAGAATTGAGTTATGGGTCAAATGAGATTGAAGAGTTGACTATGTCTAGCTAGCACTACACATGAGGTTCAGGTTCAATCCTGGAGATGAACAATTTTTATCTATGATACATGAAACATATGAAAGACTGAATTTAAGTATTAATTAATTTTAGATTAGATCTGAATTAATTAGACTTAAATAGGTTTAAAATCTAAGTTAGACTTGGTATAAAAATCCTAAAGAGTTTAAAATTGACAGCCTTTCAAAATTATTTTGAACCAGCTTCGAATCGAACTCGAATCGGATCTATTTTGGATGAGATATGAGTATTCCTCCTTATACTGAGAATATCCACTCATGAAACATGACCAAAAATTAGTTTGGTGCTTATTTGGGATATCCCAAGTGGGTATGGGAATGGGTGCAAAGTGGATGTCATAAGTGATGGCAATTATATCTCATATAGGAGTCTTTCTTTCATGAGTATGGGACCAATTCAAATCAGATTTGAATAAAGAATCCTCCTCTCATTGGGTCATGAGAATCATCTATAATAGAGATGGTCTCTACCTATGGATGAGAGAAGAGAATAGAATAGCAAATAAATCAAATTGAGAGAAGAGAAAAAGAGAGAGAGACAGGCGTGTGAAGAGAGAGGTCCTTCATCTCTACATCTCTCTCTTTGTTGCTGCCTCCTCTCCTTGGGCATGGATCCTTCTTGGGCATCCTATCTATTGGTGTGAAGTATCACATCATCACATCTCATCCCTCGATTGATTGTGTATGCGAAGCCAATTGGATTGGAGTTCATCCTACTTTCCAGCAGCGTCTGACGTGCATGCAAAGTAGAGAGTCTGCATATCCAGACCTCTGTGAAGGTTTATATCAGATAATTTAAGATTTAATCCTTGGTTCTACTGTGATTCAGGTAAAGATTTCATCCTTAAACAAGTAGAACATTAGAAAAAAAATTTAGATTTAATCTGGGCATTCTGGAGGGAAACTGTTTCCTCCCCTTCAACTGGTATCAGAGCAGACCTAAAATATATGCATGCAAAATAAACTTTTTTATGATTATTTATATGAGATATAATTGAAATTTTTTGTAAAATATTAAATCTCATTTAAATCTATTTATATAAAATTTTTGATCTAATATTGATTGGATTAGAGGTGCCTAATCAATGGTTGATTGAGGTTATTATAAATCTATTATAACAAACTTCTGCTATTGTTGAATTTTTGTTGAAAAATAATGTGAATTAAAAATTTATTTTAAATTTATTTTAATAAAATTTTTAATTTTATTATTTTTTTTATGAAGTGAGAATTATCTCAGATTTAAATTGGATTTATTTCGATGGATATTTAGATCTAAATCCTATCATAATTTAATATTACGTGAAAACAGATTTTACCAAAAATTAATTCCTTATACATTCATATTTATATCTAATTATTTTTCTATTTGATATCATATCTAAAATTAATATTTTATAATCAGTATAAGATAAGTTTTAAATTTGATATGATATATATGATACATCAAATCTAATTAGATTAGATGAAGAATATAATTGATGAGATCAAGGATATGTTTCAGACATAAAATAGTTTTATCAATAATTATATGTTGATGTAATTATATATGAAATTAGATTTCAGATCTTAGTAGCCTAGTACTCAGATTGATGAGATCATCAGACCGTTCGGTCATAAGAGATTGAAGAGATTAATCTCTCTTTTACCTATTCGATGGGTTCTCTTTTGACGTGTAGGGGTGTCGTTGTGATCCAATTTCATGAAAAAAAAAATAAATAGACTTTTATATCTTATTTTGATTATAAATATATTTAGATTGGATCTAAAGTGATTTATAATTCATTATAATAAGATAAAATTTAAATATAAAATTATTTTAGATCTGAATTACATGTTACATATAATGTAATTGGTATTAATCTAAAAGTTGTCATGATACATGACATGTATGAATGAAGTTTAGATCATACCTATGTATGTTTAATTATTAAATATATTATAAAAATTTATTTTCATATGTTGAAACATATGGTATGCTACACTTGAAACCCTTATAGAATAATTCTACAAATAGAAATACACATTTCACACAATTAATTTTGAATTAAGTTTGAATGATCTAGAATTAAGAATTAAAAATTATTAAGATACCACATAATATGATGAGCAAAGGGTTAGCATGAATCAGGTCCTTTTAATGGGTTAGCCTAGGGTTAGGAACACATATAGATCAAGTAGAGAAATTGATTAAATCTATCCAAGTATTAAAATAGATTAGGTTAGTATTTTTCTAAATCAATCTCAATAGTTGAAGTTTGATCAAGTCCATGTGTTTGATCCTAATAAATGGAACATGATCATGGCTTCGTGGTTGTGCCCGAATCTTCTGGTGTGCCAAATCGAAACTAATTAAATAGTTGGTGTCTAAGGTAAGTTTGGCAGATTCGATCAAGTAGTTTTTAATTGGGAGCTATTCACCTAGATACGTCTACGATGAGTTAAGGGCAGATCCCTCCCGCTGATCTCACTTACCTAGCCAACATGGTAGATTATATTTTAATTAGGTCATTAGTCGATTGGTGCAGATCCATGCCATTAAGGTGAATCAGTGTGACTGATTTAGGTGTCTTTAGACCAGCTTGTGTTTAATCCTTTACATGACTTTGTGAAGTCAGTGGAAGGATTTGCAGCTTGTATACAGGTTGACTTCTTCTCTTATTTTCAGATCAATGAAATCAAATCCTCTTAATTATTAGGTCCATAAAGTGATAAAGTTATGAGATAACTTGGTCATTGCCTCCCATTAAGGTGTGTGATAATGAGTCCAATATTCCAAATAGACATTGGAGGCACCACACTTCTGATGCCTATTACATACTGGAATTGTCATTCATCATATGACCATCATGATGTACCTTCAGATCAATGCTCAGATTGACTGAGCCACACTCAGGTCTAGACATCCATTTGTTGGATGTACTTGATGTGTCATGTTAATAATTGGACCTAACCAAGATTTTCAGTAGAGGTGCCACACGCCTACTGAAGGAATGTCTGGGAAAAAACCCAATGCTTGAAGTTGTTTGAAAAAATAATTGGTTATGAATCTACCCATAGATGCACTAGGATTAGCCGAGCTACACTTGGACCCGAATGCAGTTCGTGTGGATTCTAGTACCCGCTAAGAAATTAATGTAATTCCTCGAGTTGGAGGTAGAGGCTACCAATTCACAAAAAAATAGTGAGAGGACCTTTAGACTAAAGTCTATGTCTTCAGGATTAAAAAAATAATTCATATACTAATAGGCTAATATTTTTTTCTTTCAATTATGGCCAACACACTATCCCTCCGTTCACTGTTGGACAGCGACAAGCTTACCAGACCCAACTTCGATAGCTGATATCGAAAGTTGAAGATCGTGCTAGAGCACGAGAGGATTTTATATGTCCTTACAGATCAGGCACCTGAAGAATCTGCAGCCATGCTCCTCGTGCTGTGAGAGACACTTACATGAAGTGGCTCAATGATCGCACGATTGTGTGTTGCATGATGAGGGTAGCTATGAACGATGAACTTAGTCATAAGTTCGAGGATGCGCATCCTGAGGAGATGATTCAAATGATGAATGAGTCCTTCGGTACCTCTGAGGATGTGGAGAGACATAAAACCTCTTGCACAGTGTTCAATACCCGTATGCGAGAGGAAGCTTCAGTCATCGATCATATATTATACATGATTGAGCAGATTGAATGTCTTAGCAAACTTGACTTTTTGTTGCATGAATAGTTAGACAAGGATGCTATTCTCAATTCACTACCGAAATTCTACTTATTTTTTCTCAGTCATTATAAAATGATGAAGCCTATAGTAAATTATCATGATTTTCTAGGATTACTGTAGACTTTTGAAAAGGATCACCAGCTCCAAAAAGAGCTAGTGAATTTAGTGGAAGGTTCATCTATAGGGCGTCGATTCTCTAGAAGAGGAAAGAAGAAAAAGGTGTAAAAATTCCATGCCGCCCATCCCAAGTAGAGTAAACCATCAAAAGTTGATAAGAGTCAGGCAGAGTGCTTCTTCTGTAAGTAGCTGGGTCATTGAAAAAGGAATTATCCTGCTTATATAGCCACCCTTGACCCAAACAGGCCTAAGAACAAGAGCAAGAGGCAAGTTGTTACTTCACAAGATATTTATATGATAATACCTCATAATTTTTTTGTTTGTGATACTACTACTTGGGTATTGGATACTGAAAGTCCTATTAATATATGTAATTTATTGCAGGGATTGCAGATAAGTAAAAAATTTTGAGAGGACGAGCGGTTCCTTAACGTTGGAGATGGAAGTCTTGTTCCAGTTTTGGCCTTGAAAACTTTACAGCTTGTCTTCGAGTCCAGTAGTGTCATATTAGATGATTGTTATTATTATCCCTCCTTTATGATGAATGTCATCTTTGTAGGCCTTTTGGTCAAACTTGGTTGCAAATTTATAATAAAAATGATTTTTGTGATATCATTATGAATAATACTACAATTATGCATGGATAATTAAAACATAACATATACATAATATCACGGTCTGTTAGTATAATGTACATACCTAGCAAATATCCCAAAATAGATAATGTCAGTGAATCCTACCTTTGGTATTGTAGGCTTGGTCATGTGAACAAGAATAGGATTGACAGGTTGATCAAGGAATGTGTCCTTGAGATAGATGATTGTGAATCATTGCCTACCTATAAATCTTATCTACTTGGTAAGATGACTAAGTCACCTTTTAAAGAAAAAAGTGAAAGAGCCAGTGATGTCCTAGGTCTAATACATACTGATGTATGTGGGCCTATGAACATAAGTGCCAGAGGAGGATACTACTACTTCATTATGTTCACAGACGTCCTATCGAGGTATGGATATGTCTATCTTATAAAGCATAAGTCAGAATCATTTGAAATGTTCAAATGATTCCATGCTGAAGTAGAGAAACAAACTAGAAAGAGTATTAAGATCCTTCGATCAGATCGAGGAGGTGAATACCTCACCAGTGAGTTTCTGACATATCTGGAAGAGAATAAGATTCTCTCACAATGGACCCCTCCTAGAACACCACAACATAATGGTGTGTCCGAGAGGAAGAATCGAACCTTGTTAGATATGGTCTGATCCATGATGAGTTTTTTCAGTCTGCCAATATCTTTTTGAGGATATGCTCTAAAGACCGCCTGCTATATTTTGAATAAAGTACCCAGCAAGTCTGTCAATAAAACTCCATATGAGATATGGACTGGAAGTAAGTCGGTGCTCTCACATCTTAGGGTCTGGGGGTGTCCAACTTATATCAAGCATTTAAAGACAGATAAGCATGGACCGAAGTTCGATAGATGCTTGTTCATAGGGTATCCAAAGGAAACTAAAGGATACAACTTCTACCTCGCTGTAGAACAAAAGGTGTTTGTCAGCAATGGGGTAGTCTTTTTGAAAAAAGAGTTCCTTGGTGAAGGAGCTAATGTCGGTAAAATTAAACTTGATGAAGTTCATGAGGTAGAAGGACCAACACATATAGAATTAGATTCGATTGGTGAATCAAATCCAGAGCCAATAGAGGGACCATTAAGGAGATCCGGTAGAGTACCACGTCAGTCGGACAGATACTATGATTTTTTAGTTTGGAATGGTGATCCTATTGAACTTAATGAGAACGATGAGGATCCGATCACCTATAGGGAGGCCATGCAAAGGTCTGACTCTCAAAAATAGCTTGAGGCCATGAAGTCTGAGGTGGAATCCATGGAGATCAATAGTGTCTGGATACTAGTTGATCTGCCCGAAGGGATAAAACCCATAGGGTATAAATATATTTTTAAGAGAAAAAGAGGAGCAGATGGGAAGGTAGAGACCTATAAAGTCCATCTAGTTGCTAAGGGTTATCGTCAGCATTATGATATTGATTATGATGAGACATTCTCTCCTGTGGCAATGCTCAAGTCCATCCAGATTATGCTTGCTGTCACTGCACATTTAGATTATGAGATCTGGCAGATGGATGTCAAAATACTGCACACTTAGATTATGAGATCTGGCAGATGGATGTCAAAATTATTTTTCTTAATGGAGAGCTAGAAGAAGAAGTGTATGTGATACAACCTGAAGGGTTCACATCCACAGACGAGTTGAAAGTGAGCAAGCTGAAAAGGTCAATTTATGGACTTAAGCAGGCATCGAGAAGTTGGAACATGTGTTTTGATAAAGTAATCAAAATGTATGGCTTCATTAGGAATGGAGAAGAGCCTTGCGTCTATAAATGGACTTGCGATTCTGTGGTCATTTTTTTTGTGCTGTATGTGGATGACATATTGTTACTAAAAAATGACATCCCAACTTTACAGAGTGTGAAGCTATGGTTATCATCACAGTTCTCCATGAAGGACTTGGGAGAAGCATCCTACATCTTAGGGATGAAGATCTATAGGGATAAATCTAGAAGGTTGCTTGGATTGTCCCAATCCACGTACATTGATACCTTATTGAAGCGGTTCAACATGGATAATTCCAAGAAAGGCTATCTTTCGATAGGCCATGAAATTACTCTTTTCAAGAAGGATTATCTGACAACTCCTGAGGAGAGAGAGCGCATGAGTAGAATACCATATACTTTGGTAGTAGGATCTATCATGTACGCTATGACATGTACGAGGCCGGATGTGGCCTATTCACTAGGAGTAGTGAGTAGATACTAGTCAGATCCGGGTGAGAAGAATTAGAAGATTGTAAAAGTAATTCTTAAGTATTTGAGAAATACTAAAGACCAATGGCTTATCTATGGAGACTCTGATCTGAAACTTGTGGGATATACTGATTTCAGTTTTCAGTCAGATTGTGATGACAGCAGAAGCATGTCGGGCTACGTACTTACCTTAAACGGAGGAGCTGTTTGCTGGAAAAGTTCTAAGCAACATACTGTGGCCGATTCTATATGCGAAGCAGAATACATTACTGCATCGGATGCTACAAAGGAGGTGGTGTGGTTGTGAAAGTTTATTATCAAGCTGGGAGTTTATTATCAGGCAGAAGAACCTAAGTCGTACCATCGCATTAAACATATTCTGCACCGCTATCATCTAGTGTGAGAGATCGTGAACCATGATGACATCGAGCTTCAAAAAATCGATGGAAAGGAGAACCTAGCCGATCCCTTCACTAAAGCTCTCAAGATCAAAGAGTTCGATGACTTCAAATAGAAGATGGGTATAAGATACTACCCCGATTGGTTTTAGTCCAAGTGAGAGTTGTTGAGAATTGTGTCCTAAAATCAATCGTGTGATGATTGAGTTCATCCTTGTATATGAATTATTGATTATTGAAAAATAGTTATTCTAGTATTTTTCATCACAAAATGACATCTTCTTTGAACTCTTATACTATGATGAAGTCCCTAGAACTATGCTAATGTACGATAAAGAGAAAATTTATCGTATAGTTCTTAAACAAGTTCGCGATCAAATGATACATCATTACGGGATGATGATGTTTATTGAGTAAAGGTTGTTGTGTGCCATATGGGTTGGTTGTCCTCTTAATCAAAAAGTATAGTAACACTGGTATGGCATACAGATGAGATGTAAGGGTACATCATCACGAAACCAGTGACTCACCTGCTGAGCATTCTACTGTCAAGAGCTGCTCACAAAATACATGGATATAAATATCCTTCAGACCTGAGATCATTATAGTGACTTGCAAGCAACTCACTGTGCTTTGGTGCCAAACTATCTGAATTTTTAATACAGTGATGGAAGGCTACTGGGTACAGTCAAGTCTTTGCGAAGTCTGTATGTGGATCAAGATGGAATTGATCCCTCTGGATTATTAGAGTTGATGTATCACTATATTTCAATTTAGTAATACCTTGGTCAGGATAATTCATGAGATGGATTTGAAAGGTTGAAATACAATGTGGATGAAGCAATCTCGGTTGACAGTTAACCTGAGACCATCCTAGAGCATCCAGGGTCAAAAGGATGAATTATATGGTAACCAAGAGTATGAATTTTGAAATATTCCTTAATGATAATTCAACCTATCTGAACGTCGAAAACCATTGCTAGATGATACCTCAATTAGTGTAAGAATTGGTTCCTGTGCTACCGGCTTAGTGTTTGAACCTATGGAGTCACGCACACAAGTCAGACAAAGTAGGAAGGAATTGACCTATGTTTATATATCCAATCTGGAAATACTTGACTTGATTGAACATATAAGTTAACTTGATTTAGAATTGAGTTATGGGTCAAATGAGATTGAAGAGTTGATTATGTCTAGCTAGCACTACACATGAGGTTTAGGTTCAATCTCGGAGATGAACAATTTCTATCTATGATCCATGAAATATATGAAATATTAAATTTAAGTACTAATTAATTTTAGATTAAATCTGAATTAATAAGACTTAAATAGGTCTAAAATTTATGTTAGACTTAGTACAAAAGTCTTAAAGAGTTTAGGATTGACAGTCATTTGAAATTATTTCGAATCGACTTCGAATCGGACTCGAATCGGATCTATTTTGAATGAGATATGAGTATTCATACTTACACAGAGAATATCCACTCATGAAGCACAACCAAAAATTAGTTTGGTGCTTATTTGGGGCATCCCAAGTGGGTGTGGATGCAAAGTGGATGTCATAAGTGATGGCAATTATATCTCACATAGGAGTTCTTTCATGAGTATTAGATCAATTCAAATCGGATTTGAATAAAAAATCCTCTCATTGGGTTATGAAAATTATCTATAAATAGAGAGGGTCTCTACCTATAGATGAGAAAAGAGAATAGAATAGCAAACAAATCAAATTGAGAGAAGAGAAAAAGAGAGAGAGGCGTGTGAAGAGAGAGGTCCTTCATCTTCCACATCTCTCCCTTTGTTGCCGCCTCCTCTCCTTAGATGTCGATCCATCTTAGATACCTACTGGTGTGAGGTGTCACATCATCATATCTCTGTTAGAAATAATGTCCCAAAACCAATCGTCAGCCTGTTGACGGTTGTGCTCATTTTTGTATATGTACATGAATTATGAATTAATAAAAATTATTTTGGCATTTTTCATCACAAAATATTTCATCTTCTAATGAACTCCTATGTTGTGGTGAAGTCCTTAGGACTATTTAGACTTGACAAAGGAGGATTTGTCGTTTAGTCCTTAAATCTGTTCGCGACCAAATAGTACGTTGTTACCAAGGACGACAATATTTATCAAGCATAGGTCATTGTGTGCCATATAGGTTGGTTGTCCTCTTAACCAATGAGTGTGGAGACACTGGTATGGCATACAGGTGGGATGTAAGGGTACATCTGCACTGAACATGACTGACTCCGGAGCTATTTCTGCTGTCAAGATTTGCTCCGATGGAATATGGATATAAATGTCCCTCCTACCTGAGACCGCCACGGTGACTTGCAAGCAACTCACTGCATTTAGGCACTGGACTACCTGAATTTCTAATTCAGTGATGAAAGACTGCTGGGTGTAGTCAAGTACTTGACTTGTCGGTGCATGTGTTAAGATGGGATTGACCACTCCAGTTTAGGAGTTGTGTATAGTCATGTTTCAATTTAGCAAAACCTTGGTCAAGGTAGTCTTTGTGAGGAGTCACAGGACTGTTTGAGTTGAGCACGATTCGGATGATCTAATCAGGGTTGATAGTTTAACCCTGAGTCATCCTAAACACAAAGGTCAAAAAGGATGAATTATATAGTAACCATATTCACGTAGGTTCTGAGTGTTGTGATTGTGACTATTCGACCTATTCGATCATCGGGTACCATTGCTAGATGGTCACTTCAATTAGTACAGAAATTGGTTCCTGTGCTACCGGCTTAGGTTCGAACCTGCGGGGTCACACACATTAGAGGTTCCTATCTGATCTGATGGCTGATGAAGAGTCCTAATGCTCATAGACTATGAGTCCTATGTGTCTGGGACTCTGTGATCGAGAATCAAGATTCTCTGATCACGAGTCCCACACATTTTTGGTACCGGGGTCAAGAGTCCCACTGGTTTGGGACTCTTCGATCAGGGTTACATATCGATGAATTCTGATGCCCGATTATCCATCGAATTTGGACTCAATATTTATAAGAGGTTTAATTAGTGATTTGATTGCTAATTAACTCAATTTGATTGAGTAATTATTTATGGATCAAGTCCAATTGAATTGGATTCAGTTGGGTTTGACCCAATTAGGTTAAGAGTTGATCAATCATTGAGATGGTTTGGTCCTTGATTTGATCAGGGATTGGGCTTAATCAATTCCTGATTTGATTAAGATTTTATTGAGCCTAATTAAGCCTAATTAAGTTGGGTTTAAATTAGTCTAATTGGGCCTAACTTATTTGGTTCAATTAGGTTGGTTTAAATAATGAAACCACCTTGACCCATTCTCCCTGCGCCAACTCACTTCCACTGCGCCCATTTGAATTCACGAGAAGGAAGTTCTCATGCATTTTTCCTCATGCAAAGCCCTCCTCACACCCTACTTTAGTGCGCCAAATGAGTGGGTAAGGATGATTGGTTGGCCATTCAAATTCAAAATAAAGTTTGAATTTGAATGAGCAACTAATCTTAGCGCCTTGACCTTATCCTCTTTTAGCACTCCATTTATTACACAAGAAAATATTTCTCATGAAATCACTCATGCACAAATTAAGCCACGCCCTCCTCTTCTCACGCCCTTAGTGGATAGGGATAAATTGATTTTCATTTGAATTCAAAATTTGATTTGAATTCAAATGTGCAATTACTCATCTTTATCCTTTCACGTGGATAAGACATTTGACATTGTTTTAAAAGGAGGAGAAGAGTGGGGCGTGTGCAAGAAAAATTTTGAAGAGAAAATCTGGGTGTGAGGAATCTTTGTGTGCAAGGTAAAGGTCTATATCCTTCCGAGAGAAAAAGAAAGAAAAGAAAGAAAAAGTGTGCGCAGGATTTCAGTGAGTTCTTTAGGGTTTCAGCCTGGAGTTCGGGAAGTGAGAAGGTGAGCTACGAGTGTCGTGAGCCCACCAAATTTTAGGGAGATCTTCAACGTCCTCTCAAGCATGTCTGCTGATGATCTAGAGTATTTGAAGAATTAACAGACATCGATCGAAGGAGTTCGATCAGCATCGACCGTCGAAAGGGATCTACAATGAGCTAGCACTCGTGAGGAGTCGATCAGATCGGGAGCTTCGTGTAGATGATCTGCAGAGGCCAGACATACTGTGTGACTGCATCATGATGATCAGACTCTCTCGATGGTGATCAGATTGTGGCGATCTACTACTCGCACAAAGGTATTGTGTTCTGAACACATTATAGTAAAGTGTTTACTGTTCAAATTCGAATTTCATATTTAAATGCATGCATGCTATATATCATATTTAGATCCTAGTGTAGGATAAATTTTTATTAATTAATTAGATTAATTAATAATTTTTACTGTAAAATAGTAATTTTGAAAAAGTTTTAAAATTATCATTTTACCCCTGCACTAAATTTTCTCCGCAAATGGTATCAGAGCCAGGTTCTTAGATATGATATATATATTTGCATGCATAGATTAAGTTATAATCTAAAAGTTTAAATTTGAAATTTGAATTTTGAAAGTTGTTCAAAATTCAAAATTCAAAAATTTAAAATTTAAAATTTGAAATTTGAAATTCAAAATTCAAAATTTAAAAATTTAAAATTTGAAATTTGAAATTTGGTTGAAATTTCAAATTTAAAATTTAAAATTTAAAATTCAAAATTTGAAATTCAAAATTTGAAATTTAAAAATTTGAAATTTAAAATTTGTTTGAAATTTAAAATTCAAAATTTAAAATTTAAAATTTAAAATTTAAAATTTGAAATTTAAATTTTGAAATTGGTATATTTAGATATATTTGATCCAAGTAGCAAGTAATCGAATTGGGTTGGTTGCCATGGCCGTCCGGTCATAGGAGAAAAGTAGGGTTTAATGGCCCTCTCTTCCCATTCGATGGGGTCTCCTATGGCGGTAGGGGTGCCGATGCGATTATATCCCATGCAGATGAAGCAGCGAAAGGAATATTCATGATTTATTTTGATTGAGTTATTTTCTGTTATGTAATTAGCAATAGGATTGCTATTTATGAAATGTGCTGATATATTTGTGTAATAAGTCAACATATTTGGTGAACAAAAAATAAAACCTTTCAAATTTAAAAATTATTTTTGAAATGCCAAACCCTGACCCATCAGCCCAAATACTTAATTAAAAGAATTAAGTGTTGTCTTGTAGGTCTAGAATTATGAATTAAGATCTAAGACAATTGCATAAACTTGTGGATCAATGGGTTAGATGGATTAGGTCCATAATTGGGTTAGACCTAAGGTTAGCCTAAAGAAATGGACCAAATTAGAGTAATTGATCAAATCTAATCAAAAGTTGAATTAGATTAGATCAAGGATACTCTAGACTCAACTTCACTAGTTGTAGTTGAATGGGTCCATGTCTTTAACTAGACCAAGATGGACTTAATTCATGACTACACAGTGGAATCCTATTTACTAAGTTGATCAAATTAAAACTAATGAACCGGTTGGTGTCTAAGGTATGTTTGGCAGTTTGACCAGTGGTTTTTAAGCGGGAGCTACTCGCAGTGATTCGATCTCTGACGAGTTAATGGCTTATCCCCACCACTGATCTCACTTACCTGGCCAACCTGATGAATTAGGTTTTGATTAGATCACTTGGTGATTAGGGCTCACCCATGTCATTAGGTAAATCAGTTTGACTGATTTAGATGCTCCTAATGCCAGCTTTAAGTAAATCCTTTTTAATCTGACTTGATGAAGTTAGTGGGAGGATTGAAATTGGCTGGATATTTTCTTCTTATCTATTCTTTAATAAAATCCTCAAAAAAAAAATTTATTAGGTCCTAAAAATGATTAAGTTATATTGATAACTAAGTCATAGCCTCCCATTAAGTGAGTGATAATGAGTCCATTAGTTTAATAATCATTGGAGGCCCAAAGGTCTGGTGCTTATTGACTAATGGAATTATCATTTATAGTATGATAATTTGGTTTGACTCTTTCTGATGGTGGTTAGGTTGGCCGACCAAAGTCAGACTTGATCATTTATTGGTCCGATTCACCAAATCAAATCATGTTAATGGTTGGACCTAACCAGATTTTTTCAATGGAGGTCAAAGCCTACTGATTAGGTTCTGAGGCAAAATTAATTACTAGAAGTTGTTTAGAGAAACAACTGGTTATGAACCTACCCATAGATGCACATGGGTTGACCAACCAAAGTTGGGCTCGTGTGTAGTCTGTGTGGATTCTAGTACCCACTAAGAAATTAAAGTAATTCCTCGAATTGGAGGTTGAGGCTACCAATTCATAAAAATATTGGGAGAAACTTTAGACTAAAGTCCAAGTCTTTAGTATTAATAATTTATGTACTAATATAGGTATATTTTTTCTTTTTGCAGCTATGGCCACTACCCTATCGCTCCGGTCATTATTAGATAATGACAAACTCATGGGACCTAATTTCGATAGCTGGTATCAAAAATTAAAAATCATCCTTGAGCATGAGCGGATCCTTTATGTAGTAACGGATCCGACACCTGAGGATCTAGCCCTGAACGTTAGAGGGACAGTCCGAGATACTTACCAGAAGTGGCTCAACGACCGCACCAACGTCCGATGCATAATGCGGGCAGCAATGAATGATGAGTTCAGTTGCAGGTTCGAGAACGCCCAGCCACAGGAGATGCTTCAAATGTTGAATGACTCTTTTGGAATGCCTGACGACGTTGAAAGGTACAAAACTAGTTATGCCATTTTCAATGCTCGGATGAGGGATGGAGCCTCAGTCACTGATCATGTACTATAGATGATCGAAATGATTGAGCGCCTAAGTAAACTGGATTTTCCCCTGCATGAGCAGCTCGGTAAGGATGTGATCCTTAATTCTCTGCCCAAGTCCTTCCTTCCCTTCCTTACTCATTTTTGAATGACAAAGCCTGCAGTGAACTACCACGGCTTGTTGGGGTTGCTGCAGAACTTTGAGAAGGATCACCAGCTCCATAAGGAATCGGTGAATGTTGTGGGAGGATCTTCTTCTGGTCGTCGACCCTTTAAGAAAGGGAAGAAGAACAAGAAGAAGAAGAATAAGAAGGTGTAGCTGCATGCTGGGATGTCTGCACAGGGTCAGACCAAGAAGCGCAAGCCCGACCAGAGCCAGACGGAGTGCTTCTTTTGCAAGAAGCAGGGGCACTGGAAGAGAAACTATCCTCTATACATTGCCTCACTGGACCCGATCAGGCTAAAGAAGAAACAAGGTACTTATATGATAACACCTTACAACTTTTCCATTTGTGATACTACTGCCTGGGTATTGGATACTGGAAGCATTTATCATATTTGCAATTCGATGCAGGGTCTGCAGGTCAGTAGGAGATTTGATGAAGGCGAGAGATTCTTGAACGTTGGAGATGGAAGCAAAGTTTCAGTTCTAGTATTAGGAATCATGAACCTTGTAATCAATTCTTGAAATATAATTCTAAGTGATTGTCACTATTGTCCAAGCTTTTTATTAAATATTATTTCTGTAGGCCTTTTGGCCATGAACGGTTATCAATTTTTAATAAAAAAAAATATTTGCAATATCATTTTGAATGGTGTTACATTGTTTATTGGACAACTTTATAATAGAATTTACTTTCTATCACAACCTGTTAATGTGGTTCAAACCTTCGGTAAATGCCCTAGAATAGATAATGTGTCAGAAGTCTACCTTTGGCACTATAGGATAGGTCATATCAATAAGAACAAGATAAATAGGTTGGCTCAAGAAGAAATTTTTGAAGTAGGTGATTGTGAATCACTTCCAACCTGTGAGTCCTGTCTTCTTAGTAAAATGACCATGTCACTTTTTACTAAAAAAAGTGAGCGAGCCAGTGAACTCTTGGGTCTGGTACATTCTAATGTATGTGGACCCATGAGCACAAGTGCAAGAGGTGGATATTTCTACTTCATAACCTTCACAGACGACCTATCGAGGTATGGATATGTCTATTTGATGAAGCATAAGTTGGAGTCGTTTGAAATGTTCAAACTATTCCGAAATGAGGTAGAAAAATAAACTGAAAAGTGTATTAAAAATCTTCGATCTGATTGAGGAGGTGAATACCTTTCCAATGAGTTTCTGACATATCTTGGGGAGAATGGGATTCTCTCTCAATGGACTCCTCCTGGAACACCACAGCATAATGGTGTATTTGAAAGGAAGAATCGGACCTTGTTGGACATGGTTCGATTCACGATGGGGTTTGCTAATCTGTCGATCTCCCTCTGGGGATATGCACTCGAATCGATTTATTACCTTCTAAATAGAGTTTCGAGTAAGTCTGTAACCGAAATGCCATATGAGATATGGATAGGACGTAAGCCAGTACTCTCGCACCTTAGGGTTTGGGGGTGTCTGGCTTATGTTAAACATTTAATTATGGACAAGCTAGGACCTAGGTCTGACAAGTGTAATTTTATAGGATACCCAAAAGAGACGAAAGGATATTATTTCTACCTGGCTGATAAGCAAAAGGTGTTTGTCAGCCTCAAGGCAATCTTTTTGAAAAAAGAGTTCCTTGGTGAAGGGATTGTTGCCTCTAAGGTCGAACTTGACGAAGTTCGACAGGTGGAAAAACTGACACAAGTTGCTGAATCTGAATCAGATTTGATTAGATCAGATCCGGAGTCCATTGTTCAAGCACCCTTAAGACGATCTGGTAGAGTACCACGTCAACCGGATAGATACTATGGTTTCTTGGTCCGGACGACGATCCTATCAAACTTGATGAAAATGATGAGGATCCGATCACCTACATGGATGCAATGCAGAGATCCAACTCTGAGAAATGGCTAGAGGCCATGAAATCCAAAATGGAGTCCATAAAGGTCAACGATGTGTGGACATTGGTTGACCCACCCGAAGGAGTAAAACCCATAGGGTGTAAGTGGGTCTTCAAGAGGAAGAGGGGCATAGATGCAAAGGTGGAAACCTATAAAGCCCGTCTGGTTGCCAAGGGATATCGTCAACATTATAGTATAGACTATGACGAGATGTTTTCTCTTGTGGCAATGCTCAAATCCATTCAGATTATGCTTGCAATAGCTGCCCATTTGGACTATGAAATCTAGCAGATGGATGTAAAGACAGCTTTCCTAAATGGAGAGCTGGATGAAGAGGTGTATATGATACAACCTGAAGGATTCACATCCACTGATGAGTCTAAGGTGTGCAGACTACAGAGGTCTATTTATGGACTTAAGTAGGCATCCCAGAGTTGGAACATACATTTTGATAGGACAATCAAGATGTATGGCTTCGTTAAGGATGGAGAAGAGCCCTGTATTTATAAGTGGGCTAATGGTCCAGTAGTGGTATTTCTTGTATTGTATGTGGATGATATTCTCTTAATCGGGAATGATGTCCCTGCATTACAGGGAATAAAGATTTGGCTGTCGTCACAGTTCTCCATGAAGGATTTGGGAGAAGCTTCCTACATCCTAGGGATGAGGATCTATAGGGATAGATCTAAAAGGTTGCTTGATTTATCCCAGTCTACGTACATAGATACTATGCTGAAGAGGTTCAGCATGGAGAATTCCAAGAAAGGCAATCTACCGATAGGCCATGGAATTTCTCTCTCGAAGAGGGATTGTCCAACAACACCTCAAGAGAGAGAGCGTATGGGTAGGATTTCATATGCTTCGACAGTGGGATCTATCATGTATGCCATGACATGTATACGATCAGATGTGGCATACTCACTAAGGGTAGTGAGTAGATACCAATCTGATCCAGAGGAAAATCACTGGAAGGTTGTTAAAATCATCCTGAAGTATTTAAGAAATACTAAGGACCAGTGGCTTATTTATGGTGAATCAGACTTGAGACTTATAGGGTTTACAGACTCTAGTTTCCAGTCTGATCACGATGACAGCAAAAGTATGTCGGGATTTATTTTTACCCTTAATGGTGGGGCTATCTGCTAGAAGAGTTTCAAGCAACACACAGTGGCTGATTCAATTTGCGAGGCGGAGTATGTCGCTGCATCAGATGCTGCCAAAGAAGTGGTGTGGCTGAGAAAATTCATCACCGAGCTCGGAGTAGCACCCTCCCTTGTTGGTCCAGTTTTGCTCTACTGTGACAGCTCTGGAGTCATTGATCAGGCGAAGGAACCCAAGGCACACCAGCGGACGAAGCATATTCTGTGCCGCTACCATCTCATTCGGGAAATTATGGATCGAGGTGACGTCGACCTTCTGAAGATCGACGAAAAGGAGAACCTGGCCAACCCATTCACTAAAGCCATTGCGGTGAAGGAGTTCGACGACTACAAGTCGAAGATGGGTATTAGATACTGCACCGATTGGCTTTAGGCCAAGTGAGAGATTGTTCGGAATAGTGTCCCAAAGTTAATCATCAGCCTGTTAACGGTTGTGCTCATTTTTGTATATGTACATGAATTATGAATTAATAAAAATTATTTTGACATTTTTTATCACAAAATATTTCATCTTCTAATGAACTCCTATGTTGTGGTGAAGTCCTTAGGACTATTTAGACTTGACAAAGGAAGATTTATCGTTTAGTCCTTAAATCTGTTCGCGACCAAATGATACGTTGTTACCAAGGATGATAACATTTATCAAGCATAGGTCGTTGTGTGCCATATAGATTGGTTGTCCTCTTAACCAATGAGTGTGGAGACACTGGTATGGCATACAGGTGAGATGTAAGGGTACATCTGCACTGAACGTGATCGACTCTGGAGCTATTTTTGCTGTCAAAATTTGCTCCGATGGAATATGGGTATAAATGTCCCTCCGACCTGAGACCGCCATGGTGACTTGCAAGCAACTCACTGCACTTAGGCACTGGACTACCTAAATTTCTAATTCAGTGACGAAAGGCTGTTGGGTGTAGTCAAGTACTTGACTTGTCAGTGCATGTGTCAAGATGGGATTGACCACTTCAGTTTAGGAGTTGTGTACAGTCATGTTTCAATTTAGCAAACTCTTGGTCAGGGTAGTCTTTGTGAGGAGTCACAGGACTATTTGAGTTGAGCACGATTTGGATGATCTAATCAGGGTTGACAGTTTAACCCTGAGTCGTCCAAAACACAAAGGTCAAAAAGGATGAATTATACAGTAACCATATTCACGTAGGTTCTAAGTATTGTGATTGCGACTATTCAACCTATCCAATCATCGGGTACCATTGCTAGATGGTCACTTCAATTAGTACAGGAATTGGTTCCTGTGCTACCGGCTTAGGTTCGAACCTGCGGGGTCACACACATTAGAGGTTCCTATCTAATCTGATGGCTGATGAAGAGTTCTAATACTCGTGGACTATGAGTCCTACATATCTGAGACTCTGTGATCGAGAATCAGGATTCTCTGATCATGAGTCCCACACATTTTGGGCACCGGGGTCAAGAGTCCCACTGGTTTGGGACTCTTCAATCAGGGTTACATATCGATGAATTCTGATGCCCGATTATCCATCAGATTTGGATTCAATATTTATGAGAGATTTAATTAATGATTTAATCACTAATTAACTTAATTTGATTGAGTAATTATTTTTGGATCAAGTCCAATTGAATTGGATTCAGTTGGGTTTGACTCGATTAGGTTAAGAGTTGACCTAATCGTCCAGATGGTTTGGTCCCTGATTTGATCAGGGGTTGGGCTTAATCAATTTCTTATTTGATTAAAATTTTATTGAGCCTAATTAAGCCTAATTAAGTTGGGTTTAAATTAGTCTAATTGGGCCTAACTTATTTGGTTCAATTAGGTTGGTTTAAATAATGAAACCACCTTGACCCATTCTCCCTGCGCCAACTCACTTCCATTGCGCCCATTTGAATTCACGAGAAAAAGTTCCCATGAATTTTTCCTCACTCAAAGCCCTCCTCATGCCCTACTTTAATATGCCAAATGAGTGGATAAGGATGATTGGTTGGCCATTCAAATTCAAAACAAAGTTTGAATTTGAATGAGCAACCAATCTTAGCGCCTTGACCTTATCCTCTTTTAGCACCCCATTTGTTACATGAGAAAATGTTTCTCATGAAATCACTCACACACAAATTAAGCCATGCCCTCCTCTTCTCACACCCTTAGTGGATAGGGATAAATTGGTTTCCATTTGAATTCAAAATTTGATTTGAATTCAAATGTGCAATTACTCATCTTTATCCTCTCACATGGATAAGATGTTTGACATTATTTTAAAAGGAGGAGAAGAGTGGGGCATGTGTAAGAAAAATTTTGGAGAGAAAATTTGGGCGTGAGGAATCCTTGTGTGCAAGGTGAAGGTCTATATCCTTCCGAGAGAAAAAGAAAGAAAAGAAAGAAAAAGTGTGTGCAGGGTTTCAGTGAGTTCTTCAGGGTTTCAGCCTGGAGTTCGAGAAGTGAGAAGGTGAGCTACGAGTGTCATGAGCCCACCAAATTTTAGAGAGATCTTCAATATCCTCTCAAGCATGTCTGTTGATGATCTGAAGTATCCAAAGAATCAGCAGACATCGATCGAAGGAGTTTGATCAGCATCGACCATCGAAAGGGCTCTACAATGAGCTAGCACTCATGAGAAGTCGATCAGATCGAGAGCTTCATGTGGATGATCCATAGAGGCCAGACACACTGTGTGGCTACATCATGATGATCAGACTCTTCCGACGATGATCAGATTACGATGATCTACTACCCGCATAAAGGCATTGTGTTTTGAACACATTACAGTAAAGTGTTTACTGTTCAAATTCGAATTTCAAATTTAAATGCATGCATGCTATATATCATATTTAGATCCTAGTGTAAGATAAATTTTTATTAATTAATTAGATTAATTAATAATTTTCACTATAACATAGTAATTTTGAAAAAAAATTAAGATTATCATTTTACCCCTGCACTGAATTTTCTCCACAATCTCATCTCTCGATTGATTGTGTATGCAAAGCCAATTGGATTGGAGTTCATCCTGCTTTCTTGCAGCGTCTGACGTGCATGCGAAGTAGAGGGTCTACATATCCAGACCTCCGTGAAGGTTTATATCAAATAATTTAAGATTTGATCTCTAATTCTACTATGATTCAGGTAAGGATTTGATCCTTAAATAAGTAAAATATTAGAGAAAATTTTTAGATGCAACTTGGGCATTCTGGAGAAAAATTATTTCCTCCCCTTCAATTGGTATCAAAGCAGGCCTAAAATATATACATATAAAATAGAATTTTTTATGATTATTTATATGAGATATAATTAAATTTTTTTATAAAATATTAAATTTTATTTAAATCTATTTATATAAAATTTTTGATCTGATATTGATTGGATTAGAGGTGCCTAATCAATGATTGATTGAGATTGTTATAAATCTGTTATAACAAAATTCTACTGTTGCTGAATTTTTGATGAAAAATAATATAAATTAAAAATATATTTTAATAGAATTTTATTTTTATTTTTTTTTATGAAGTGAAGATTATCTCAAATTTAAATTAGATCTATTTCGATGGATATTTAGATCTGAATCCTATCATAATTCAGCACTGTGTGAAAATAATTTTTATCAAAAATTAATTCCTTATGCATTCATATTTACATCTAATTATTTTTTTATTTGATATCAAATCTAAAATTAATATTTTATAATCAGTATAAGATAAGTTTTAGAATTGATATGATGTATATGATATATCAATTCTAATTAGATTAGATGAAGAACATAATTGATGAGATCAAAGATATGTTCAAGATATAAAATAGTTCTGTCAATAATTATATATTAATATAATTATATATAAAATTAGATTTCAGATCTTATTAGTCTAGTACTTGGATTGATGAGATCACCATATCATCTGGTCATAAGAGATTGAAGAGATTAATCTCTCTTTTGCCTATTCGATGGGTTCTCTTATGACGTGTAGGGGTATCGTTGTGATCCAGTTTCATGAAGAAAAAAATGAATAGTCTTTTATATACTATTTTAATTATAAATATATTTAAATTAGATCTAAAGTAATTTATGATTCATTATAATAGGATAAAATTCAGATATAAAATTATTTTAGATCTGAATTATATGTTACATATGAAATAATTGGTATTGATCTAAAAGTTGTCATGATACATGAGATATATAAATGAAGTTTAGATCAAACATATACATGTTTAATTATTAAACATATCATAAAAATTTATTTTCATATGTTAAAATATATGATATGCTTCACTTGAAACCCTTGTAGAATAGTTCTACAAACTGAAACATACATTTCACACACTTAATTTTGAATTAAGTTTGAATGATCTAGAATTGAAAATTGAAGATCATTAAGACACCACATAATATGATGAGCAAAGGGTTAGAAAAAATCAGATCCTTTTAATAGGTTAGACCTAGGATTAGGAACACATATGGATCAAGTAGAGAAATTGATTAAATCTAATCAAGTGCTGAATTAGATTAGGTCAGTATTTCTCTACATTAATCTCAATAGTTGAAGTTTGATCAAGTCCATGTGTTTGACCCTAATAAATGGACCATGATCATGGCTCCATGGTTGAGCCCGAATCTTCTGGTATGCCAAATCGAAACTAATTAATCAGTTGGTATCTAAGATAAGTTTGGCAGATTCGATCAAGTGGTTTTTAATTGGGAGCTATTCACCTAGATGCATCTATAGTGAGTTAAGGGCAGATCCCTCATGCTGATCTCATTTATCGGGCCAACATGGTAGATTATATTTTGATTAGGTCAATAGTCGATTGGTGCAGACCCATGCCATTAAGGTGAATCGGTGTGATTGATTTAGGTGTCTTTAGACCAGCTTGTGTTTAATCCTTTACATGACTTGGTGAAGTCAGTGGAAGGATTTGCAGCTTGCAGATTGACTTCTTCTCTTATTCTCAAGTCAATAAAATCAAATTCTCTAAATTATTAGGTCTATGAAGTGATAAAGTTATGAGATAACTTGGTCATTGTCTCCCATTAAGGTGTGTCATAATGAGTCCAATATTTTAAATAGACATTGGAGATGCCACATGATTGGTGCCTATTATATATTGAAATTGTCATTCATCATATGACCATCATGATGTACCTTCAGATCAATGCTCAGGTTGGTCGAGCCACACTCGGGCATGGACATCTGTTTGTTGGATGCACTTGATGTGTCATGTTAATGATTGGACCTAACCAGGATTTTTAGTGGAGGCGCCATACGCTTGCTGAAGGGATGTCTGAGGCAAAATCCAATGCTAGAAGTTGTTTAGAGAAATAATTGATTATGAACCTACCCATGGATGCACTAAGGTTAGCCGAGCCACACTCGAGCCTGAATGTAGTCCGTGTGGATTCTAGTACCCGCTCAAGAATTAATGTAATTCCTCAAGTTGGAGGTAAAGGCTACCAATTCATAAAAAAAATAGTAGGAGGACCTTTAGACTAAAGTCCATATCTTCAGAATTAAAAAAATAATTCATATACTAATAGGCTAATATTTTCTCCTTTCAGTTATGGCCAACACACTATCCCTCCGTTCGCTGTTGGACAGCGACAAGCTCATCGGACCCAACTTTGATAACTGGTATCGAAAGTTGAAGATCGTGTTGGAGCATGAGAAGGTTTTGTATATCCTTATGGTCAGGCACTTGAAAAACCTGCAGCCAATGCTCCTCGTGCTATGAGAGACACTTACATGAAGTGGCTCAATGATCGCATGACTGTGCGTTGCATGATTAGGGCAGCTATGAATGATGAACTTTATCGTAAGTTCGAGGATGTGCAGCCTGAGGAGATGATTCAAATATTCAATAAGTCTTTTGGCACTCCTGAGGATGCGAAGAGACATAAAACCTCTTGCACAATGTTCGATGCCCGTATGCGAGAGGGAGCTTCAATCACCGATCATGTATTATACATGATTGAGCAGATTAAATGCCTTAGAAAATTTGGCTTTTCGTTATATGAATAGTTAGGCAAGGATGCTATCCTCAATTTGTTACCGAAATCCTACCTATCTTTTCTCGGTCATTATAGAATGATGAAGCCTACAGTGAACTACCATGGTTTGCTAGGGTTACTACAGACTTTTGAGAAAGATCACCAGCTTCAAAAGGAGTCAGTAAATTTAGTGAGAGGTTCATCTGCAGGGTGTCGATCCTCTAGAAGAGGAAAGAAAAAAAAAGTGCAAAAATCCCATGCCGTCGATCCCAAGCAGAGCAAACTATCAAAAGTTGACAAGAGCCAGGCAGAGTGTTTCTTCTGTAAGAAGCTGGATCATTGAAAAAAGAATTATCCTGCTTATATAGCCACCCTTGACCCAAACAGGCCTAAGAATAAGAGAAAGAGGCAAGTGGTTGCTTCACAAAGTATTTATATGATAACACCTTGTAATTTCTCTGTAAGTGATACTACTACCTGGATATTGAATATCAAAAGTTTTATTAATATATGCAATTTGTTGCAGGGACTGCAAGTAAGTAAAAAATTTTGAGAGGAAAAGTGGTTCCTTAATATTAGAGATGGAAGCCTTGTTCCAGTTCTGCTCTTGAAAACTTTATAGCTTATCTTTGAGTCCAGAAGTGTCATGTTAGATAATTGTCATTATTGTCTCTCCTTTATGATGAATGTCATCTCTGTAGGCTTTTTGACCAAACTTGATTACAAGTTTATAATAAAGAATAATTTTTGTGATATCATTATGAATGATACTATAATTATGCATGGACAATTAAAACATTGCATATACATAATATCATGACCTGTTAGTGTAATGTACACACCTAGTAAATGTCTCAAAATAGATAATGTCAGCAAATCCTACTTTTGGCATTGTAGGCTTGGTCAGGTGAATAAGAATAGGATTGATAGGTTGATCAAGAAATATATCCTTGAGATAGATGATTGTAAATCATTGCCTACCTGTGAATCTTGTCAACTTAATAAGATGACTAAGTCACCTTTTAAAGAAAAAGGTGAAAGAGCCAGTGATGTCTTAGGTCTAATACATACTGATATATGTGAGCCTATGAACATAAGTGCCAGAGGAGGATACTACTACTTCATCACGTTCACAGATGACCTATCGAGGTATGGGTATATCTATCTTATAAAGCATAAGTCAGAATTATTTGAAATGTTCAAATGATTCCATGCTGAAGTAGAGAAACAAATTGGAAAAAGTATTAAAATCTTTCAATCAGACCGAGGAGGTGAATACCTCACCAAAGAGTTTCTGACATATCAAGAAGAGAATGAGATTTTCTCACAATGGATCTCTCCTGGAACACCACAACATAATGGTGTGTCCGAGAGGAAGAATCGAACCTTGTTAGACATGGTCTGATCCATGAAAGGCTTTTTTAATCTGTCAATATCTTTTTGGAGATATGCTCTAGAGACCGCCTGCTATATTTTGAATAAGGTGCTCAGCAAGTCTGTCGATAAAACTCCATATGAGATATGGACTGGATATAAGCCGATGCTTTCACATCTTAGGGTCTGGGGGTGTCCAGCTTATGTCAAGCATTTAAAAACAGATAAGCTTGGATCGAAGTCTGATAGATGCTTGTTCATAGGATACCCAAAGAAAACTAAAGTGTACTACTTCTACCTTGCTACAGAATAAAAGGTGTTTGTTAGCAACCGGATAGTCTTTTTGGAAAAGGAGTTCCTTGGTGAAGGAGTTAATGCCCGTAAAATTGAACTTGAAGAAGTTCATGAGGTGAAAGAACCGACACATATAGAATTAGGTTCGATTGGTGAATCGAATCCAGAGCCAGTAGAGGCACCATTAAGGAGATCCGATAGAGTACCGCATCAGCCAAATAGATACTATATTTTTTGATCTGGGACGGTGATTTTATTGAACTTAATGAGAATGATGAGGATCCGATCACCTATATGGAGGCCATGCAAAGGCCCGACTCCCAAAAATAGCTTGAGGCCATGAAGTCCGAGATGGAGTTCATAGAAATCAAGTGTCTGGATACTAGTTGATCCGCTTGAAGGGATAAAATTCATAGGGTGTAAATGGATTTTTAAGAGAAAAAGAAGAGCGAACGGAAAGGTAGAGATCTATAAAGCCCGTCTAGTTGCTAAGGGCTACCATCAGCATTATAGTATTGACTATGACGAGACATTCTCTCCTATGACAATGCTCAAGTCCATCTGAATTATGCTTGCTGTCGCTGCACACTTAGATTATGAGATCTAGCAGATGGATGTCAAAATTATTTTTCTTAATGGAGAGCTGGAAGAAGAGGTATATATGATACAACCTGAAGGATTCACATCCATAGACAAGTCGAAAGTGTGCAAGCTGAAAAGGTCAATTTATGGACTTAAGCAGGCATCGAGGATTCGAAACATGCATTTTGATAAAGTAATCAAAATGTATGGCTTCGTTAGGAACAGAGAAGAGCCTTGCATCTATAAATGGGCTTGCGATTCTGTGGTCATTTTTTTTGTATTGCATGTGGATGACATATTGTTACTAAAAAATGACATGCCGGCTTTGTAGAGTGTGAAGCTATGGTTATCATTACACACATCCTACATCTTAGGGATGAAGATCTATAGGGATAGATCTAGAAGGTTGCTTGGATTGTCCCAATCTACGTACATTGATACCTTGTTGAAGTGGTTCAATATAAATAATTTCAAGAAAGGCTATCTTTTGATAGGCCATGGAATTACTCTTTTCCAGAAGGATTGTCCGACAGCTCCTGAGGAGAGAGAGTGAATGAGTAGAATACCATATACTTCGACAGTAAGATCTATCATGTACGCTTTGACATGTACGAGGTCGGATGTGGCCTATTCACTAGGGGTAGTGAGTAGGTACCAGTTAGATCCAAATGAGAAGCATTAAAAGATTGCGAAAGCAATTCTTAAGTATTTGAGAAATACTAAAGACCAATGGCTTATCTATAGAGATTTTGATCTAAAATTTGTGGGATATACTGATTTCAATTTTCAGTCAGATTGTGATGATAGCAGAAGCGTGTCGTGCTACGTATTTACCTTGAATGGAGGAGCTGTTTGCAGAAAAAGTTTCAAGCAACATACTGTGGCTGATTCTGTATGCAAAGTGGAATACATTGCTGCATCGAATGCTGCAAAGGAGGTGGTGTGGTTGCAAAAGTATATTATCGAGCTGAGAGTTGTACCTTCCATTGATGGTCCTGTCTTGCTGTATTGTGACAGCTCCAGTGCTATAGCTCAGACGAAAGAACCTAAGTCACACCATCGCACTAAACATATTCTGTGCCGCTATTACCTAGTGCGAGAGATCGTGAACCGAGATGACGTCGAGCTTCAGAAGATAGATGGAAAGGAGAACCTAGCCGATCCCTTCACTAAAGCTCTCGAGATCAAAGAGTTCGATCACGTCAAATGAAAGATAGGTATAAGATACTGCCCCAATTGACTTTAGTCCAAGTAAGAGTTGTTGAGAATTCTATCCTAAAACCAATCATGTGACGATTGAGTTCATCCTTGTATATGAATTATTGATTATTGAATAATAGTTATTCTAATATTTTTCATCACAAAATAACATCTTCCTTGAACTCTTGTACTATGATGAAGTCCCTAGAACTATGCTAGTGTACGATAAAGAAAGGATTTATCGTATAGTTCTTAAATAAGTTCACGACCAAATGATATGTCATTACGGGATGATGACATTTATCGAGTGAAGATTGTTATATGCCAAATGGGTTGGTTATCCTCTTAACCAAAGAGTGTGGTGACACTGATATGGCATACAGATGAGATGTAAGGGTCCATCGTCACTGAATAATTGACTCACTTGATGAGCATTCTGCGGTCAAGAGCTGCTCGTGAAACACATGGGTATAAATATCTTTCAGACTTGAGATCACCATAGTGACTTGCAAGCAACTCACTGTACTTTAGTACCGAACTACCTGAATTTTTAATGCAGTGACGGAAGGCTACTGGATACAGTCAAGTACTTGCGAAATCTGTGTGTGGATCAAGATGGGATTGACCCCTTCAGATTATTGGAGTTGATGTATCACTATATTTTAATTTAGTAAAATCTTGGTTAGGATAATCCATAAGACAGATTTAAAAAGTTGAAATACAATGTGGATGAAGCAATCTCGGTTGATAGTGAACCTGAGACCATCCTAGATCATCTAGGGTCAAAAGGATGAATTATGCGGTAACCATGAGTATGGGTTCTAGAATATTTCTTTTCAATAATTTGACTTATCTAGATGTTAAAAATCATTGCTAGATGATATCTCAATTAGTACAAAAATTGATTCCTGTGCTACTGGCTTAGTGTTTGAACCTATGGAGTCACGCACACAAGTCAGACAAAGTAGGAAGGAATTAACCTATATTTATATGTCCAATCTGAAAGTACTTGACTTGATTGAATATATAAGCTAACTTGATTGAGAATTGAGTTATGGGTTAAATGGGATTGAAGAGTTGACTAAGTCTAGCTAACACTATACATGAGGTTCAGGTTCAATCCTGGGGATGAACAATTTCTATCTATAATCCATAGAACATATGAAAGATTAAATTTAAGTCTTAATTAATTTTAGATTAGATCTGAATTAATTAGATTTAAATAGGTCTAAAATCTAAGTTAGACTTGGTACAAAAATTCTAAAGAGTTTAGTATTGACAGTCTTTCAAAATTATTTCGAACCGACTTCGAATCGGACCTGTTTTGGATGAGATATGAGTATTTCTACTTGCACTGGGAATATCTACTCATGAAGCATGACCAAAAATTAGTTTGGTACTTATTTAAGGAATCCCAAGTGGGTGTGGGAGTGGGTGCAAAGTGGATGTCATAAGTGATGGCAATTATATATCATATAAGAGTCCTTCTTTCATGAGTATTGAACCAATTCAAATTAGATTTAAATAAAGAGTCCTCTTTTCATTGGATCATGAAAATTATCTATAAATAGAGAGGGTCTCTACTTATGGATGAGAGAAGAGAATAGAATAGCAAACAAATCAAATTGAGAGAAAAAAAAAGAGAGAGAGACAGGTGTGTGAAGAGAGAGGTCCTTTATCTTTTATATCTCTCCCTTTGTTGTCGCCTCCTCTCCTTGGGCATAGATTTTTCTTGGGCATCCTACCTACTGGTGTGAGGTGTCACATCATCACATCTCATCTCTCAATTGATTATGTATGCAAAGCCAATTGGATTGAGGTTCATCCTACTTTCCTACAGTGTCTGACGTGCATGCGAAGTAGAGGATCTATATATCCATGCCTCCGTGAAGGTTTATATCAATAATTTGAGATTTGATCCCTGATTCTACTATGATTCAAGTAAGGATTTAATCCTTAAGCAAGTAGAATATTAAAAAAAAAATTAAATACAACCTGAGCATTTTGGAGGAAAATTGTTTCCTCCCCTTCAACTGGTATCAGAGCAGGCTTGAAATATATGTATGTAAAATAAAATTTTTTATGATTATTTGTATGAGATATAATCAAAATTTTTTGTAAAATATTAAATCTCATTTAAATCTATTTATATAAAATTTTTGATCTGAAATTGATTGGATTAGAGGTGCCTAATCAATGGTTGATTGAGATTGTTATAAATCTGTTATAACAGAATTCTATTGTTGCTAAATTTTTGATGAAAAATAATATGAATTAAAAATTTATTTTAAATCTATTTTAATAAAATTTTAATTTTATTTTTTTTATGAAGTGAGGATTATCTCAGATTTAAATTGAATCTATTTCGGTGGATATTTAGATCTGAATCCTATCATAATTCAGCACTGTACAAAAATAGATTTTATCAAAAATTAATTTTTTATGTATTTATATTTATATCTAATTATTTTTTTATTTGATGTCAAATCTAAAATTGATATTTTATAATCAGTATAAGATAAGTTTTAGATTTGATATGATGTATATGATACATCAAATCTAATTGGATTTGATGAAGAGCATAATTGATGAGATCAAGGATATGTTCAAGATATAAAATAGTTTTGTCAATAATTATATGTTGATAAAATTATATATGAAATTAGATTTCAGATCTTAGTAGCCTAGTACTCGGATTGATGAGATCATCAGACCATCCAATCATAAGAGATTGAAGAGATTATTCTTTCTTTTGTCTATTCGATGGGTTCTTTTATAACATGTAGAGGTGTCGTTGTGATCCAATTTCATGAAGAAGAAAAAAGAATAGACTGTTATATACTATTTTGATTATAAATATATTTAGATTAGATCTAAAGTGATTTATGATTCATTATAATAGGATAAAATTCAAATATAAAATTATTTTAGATCTGAATTACATGTTACATATGATGTAATTGATATTGATCTAAAAGTTGTCATGATACATGAGATGTATGAATGAAGTTTAGATCATACCTACGTATGTTTAATTATTAAACATATTATAAAAATTTATTTTCATATGTTAAAATATATGGTATGCTTCACTTGAAATCCTTGTAGAAAAGTTCTACAAATCGAAAGAAACATTTCACATACTTAATTTTGATTTAAGTTTGCATGATCTAGAATTAAGAATTGAAGATCATTAAGACACCACATAAAATGATGAGCAAAGGGTTAGCATGAATCAAGTCCTTTTAATGGGTTAGACCTAGAGTTAGGAACACATATGGATCAAGTAGAGAAATTGATTAAATCTAATCAAGTGTTGAATTAGATTAGGTCAGTATTTCTCTAAATCAATCTCAATAGTTGAAGTTTGATCAAGTCCATATGTTTGACCCTAATAAATGGACCATGATCATGGCTCCATGGTTGAGCCCGAATCTTCTGGTGTGCCAAATCAAAACTAATTAACCAGTTAGTATCTAAGGTAAGTTTGGTAGATTCGATCAAGTGGTTTTTAATTGGGAGCTATTCACCTAGATGCATCTACGGTGAGTTAAAGACAGATCCCTCCCACTGATCTCACTTACCTAACCAACATGGTAGATTATATTTTGATTAGATCACTAGTCGATTGGTGCAGACCCATACCATTAGGTGAATCAGTGTGACTAATTTAGGTGTCTTTAGACCAGCTTGTGTTTAATCCTTTACATGACTTGGTGAAGTCAGTGGAAGGATTTGCAGCTTGCAGGTCGACTTCTTCTCTTATTCTCAGGTCAATAAAATCAAATCCTCTAAATTATTAAGTCTATAAAGTGATAAAGTTATGAGATAACTTGATCATTGCCTCCCATTAAGGTGTGTGATAATGAGTCCAATATTTCAAATAGGCATTGGAGACACCACATGCCTGGTATCTATTACGTATTAGAATTGTCATTCATCATATGACCATCATGATATACCTTCAGATCAATGCTCAGGTTGGCGGAGCTACACTCGGGTCTAGACATCTGTTTGTTGGATGCACTTGATGTGTCATGTTAATGGTTGGATCTAATTAAGATTTTCAGTGGAGGAGCCACACACCTGCTGAAAGGATGTTAGGGGCAAAACCCAATGCTAGAACTTGTTTGGAGAAATAATTTGTTATGAACTTACCCGTGGATACACTAGGGTTAGCCGAGCCACACTCGGACCTGAATGCAGTCTGTGTGGATTTTAGTACCTGCTAAGGAATTAATGTAATTCCTTGAGTTGGAGGTAGAGGCTAATAGGTTAATATTTTTTTCTTTCAGTTATGGCCAACACACTATCCCTCCATTCGCTGTTGGACAGTGACAAGCACATCAGACCCAACTTCGATAGCTGGTATTAAAAGTTGAAGATCGTGTTAGAGCACGAGAAGATTTTGTATGTTCTTACGGATCAGGCACCTGAAGAACCTACAGCCAATGCTCCTCGTGCTGTGAGAGATACTTACATGAAGTGGCTCAATGATCGTACGACTGTGCGTTGCATGATGAGGGCAGCTATGAACGATGAATTTTTAGTCGTAAGCTCGAGGATGCACAGTCTGAGGAGATGATTCAAATGTTGAATGAGTCCTTTGGCACCCCTACGGATGTGGAGAGACATAAAACCTCCTGTGCATTGTTCAATGCCCATATGTGAGAGGGAGCTTGAGTCACCGATCATGTATTATACATGATTGAACAGATTGAATGCCTTAGCAAACTTGACTTTCTGTTGTATGAACAATTAGACAAGGATGCGATCCTCAATTCACTATCGAAATCCTACCTACCCTTTCTCAGTCATTATAGAATGACAAAGCCTACAGTAAACTACCATGATTTGCTATGATTACTGCAGACTTTTGAGAAGGATCACCAGCTCCAAAAGGAGCCAGTAAATTTAGTGGGAGGTTCATCTGCAGGACATCGATCCTCTAAGAGAGGAAAGAAGAAAAAGATGCAAAAATTCCATGCCGTCGATCCCAAGCAGAGCAAACCATCAAAAGTTGACAAGAGCTAGGCAGAGTGCTTCTTCTGTAAGAAGCTGGGTCATTGAAAATGAAATTATCCTGCTTATATAGCCATCCTTGACCCAAACAGGCCTAAGAACAAGAAAAAGAGGCAAGTGGTTGCTTCACAAGGTATTTATATGATAACACCTTATAATTTCTCTGTTTGTGATACTACTATCTGGATATTGGATACCGAAAGTACTATTAATATATGCAATTCATTGCAGAGACTGCAGGTAAGTAAAAAATTTTGAGAGGACGAGCGGTTCCTTAACGTTGGAGATGGAAGCCTTGTTCTAGTTCTGACCTTGAAAACTTTGCAGCTTATCTTCGAGTCCAGTAGTGTCATGTTAGATGATTGTCATTATTGTCCCTCCTTTAAGATGAACATCATCTCTATAGGCCTTTTGGCCAAACTTGGTTACAAGTTTATAATAAAGGATGATTCTTGTGATATCATTATGAATGATACTACAATTATGCATGGACAATTAAAACATGGCATATACATAATATCACGGCCTGTTAGTGTAATGTACACACCTAGTAAACATCTCAAAATAGATAATGTCTGCGAATCTTATCTTTGGCATTGTAGGCTTGGTCATGTGAACAAGAATAGGATTGACAGGTTGATCAAGGAATGTATCAATGAGATAGATGATTGTGAATCATTGCCTATCTGTAAATCTTATCTACTTGGTAAGATGACTAAGTCACCTTTTAAAAAAAAAGGTGAAAGAGCTAGTGATGTCCTAGGTCTAATACATACTGATGTATGTGGGCCTATGAACATAAGTACCAGAGGAGGATACTACTACTTCATTATGTTCATAAACGATCTATCGAGGTATGGATATGTCTATCTTATAAAGCATAAGTCAGAATCATTTGAAATGTTCAAATGATTCTGTACTGAAGTAGAGAAACAAATTGGAAAGAGTATTAAGATCCTTCGGTCAGACCTAGGAGGTGAATACCTCTCCAGTGAGTTTCTGACATATCTGAAAGAGAATGGTATTCTCTCATAATGGATCCCTCCTGGAACACCACAACATAATGGTGTGTCCGAGAGGAGGAATCAAACTTTGTTAGACATGGTCCGATCCATGATGGGCTTTTTTAGTCTGTCAATATCCTTTTGGGGATATACTCTAGAGATCACCTGCTATCTTTTGAATAAGGTGCCCAGCAAGTCTGTCGATAAAACTCCATATGAGATATGGACTGGACGTAAACTAGTGCTCTCACATCTTAGGGTGTGGGGTTGTCCGGCTTATGTCAAGCATTTAAAAGTAGATAAGCTTGGACCGAAATCTGATAGATGCTTGTTCATAGAGTATCCAAAGGAAACTAATAGGTACTACTCTACCTCGCTGCAGAACAAAAGGTGTTTGTTAGCAGTCGGATAGTCTTTTTGAAAAAAAAATTTCTTGGTGAAGGAGCTAATGCCTGTAAAATTGAACTTGATGAAATTCATGAGGTGGAAGGACTGACACATATAGAATTAGGTTCGATTGGTGAATCGAATCTAGAGCCAATAGAGGTACCATTAAGGAGATCCGATAGAGTACCGCATTAGCCGGATAGATACTATGATTTTTTGATCCAGGATGGTGATTCTATTGAACTTAATGAGAACGATGAGGATCCGATCACATATATGGAGGCAATGCAAAGGTCCGACTCCCAAAAAAGGCTTGAGGCCATAAAGTCCGAGATGGAGTCCATGGAGATCAATAGTGTCTGATACTAGTTGATCCGCCCAAAAGGATAAAACTCATAGAATATAAATGGATTTTTAAGAGAAAAATAGGAGCGGACGGAAAGGTAGAGGCCTATAAAGTCCATCTAGTTGCTAAGGGTTACCGTCAGTATTATGATATTGACTATGACGAGACATTCTCTCCTATGACAATGCTCAAGTCCATTCGGATTATGCTTGCTGTCGCTGCACACTTAGATTATAAGATCTGACAGATGGATTTTAAAATCACTTTTCTTAATGGAGAGCTGGAAAAAGAGGTGTTTATGATATAACCTGAAGGGTTCATATCTATAGACGAGTCGAAAGTGTGCAAGCTGAAAAGGTCAATTTATGGACTTAATCAGACATCGAGGAGTTGGAACATGCATTTTGATAAAGTAATCAAAATGTATGGCTTCATTAGGAACGGAGAAGAGACTTGCGTCTATAAATGGACTTGCGATTCTGCGGTCATTTTTTTTGTGCTGTATGTGGATGATATATTGTTATTAGAAAATGACATCCTGACTTTTCAGAGTGTAAAGCTATGGTTATATCATAATTCTCCATGAAAGACTTGGGAGAAGCATCCTACATCCTCGAGATGAAGATCTATAGGGATAGATCTAGAAGGTTACTTGGATTGTCCCAATGCACGTACATTAATACCTTGTTGAAGTGGTTCAACATGGATAATTTCAAGAAAGGCTATCTTTCTATGAAGGATTGTCCGACAACTCCTGAGGAGAGAGAGCGCATGAGTAGAATACCATATGCTGTTGGAACCAGATCTAGGGTTTCAGGGTTATATCTTGAAACTTTTTCAAGATCATACAGCGGAAGACTAAAATAAATCAAAATTTATTTTCTAAGATCAGAAGATCCCTAGATCTAAGATCCTATTACATGATTATTACATAGTATTAAATCAAAAATTAAAATATATATAAATATAGTATGAACTACATGTTGATCATATCAACATGTTTCTATACTAGCTACATCTAATGTATGTATTAAATAATAGATCAGATCTATTACCTTGCAAGTTAGATGCTCTAACCTCGCTGATCTGGGCTTAAGGATGATGTTGCAAGCCGCACACATGTCCGGCCTCTAGGAGTCATCCACACGAGCCCACGAATCTCGATCAGAAGTCCTGCTTCAGGAAATCAGCACAGTATGCTAGTACTGCGCTGATCCTTCTTTGATGGTTGATCAGGTGCCTCCTTCTTCTTGATTTGGACTCTTCCAAAGATGGAAAGTAGAAGGAGGAGTTTCAGATCTGAGACGCTCTCAGGAAACTCAAGATGGAAGGAGGAAAGATATGAAAATAAAAACCCTAGAAGAAGATCCTCTTCTTCTTCACGTTTTTCTCTCTAGACACCCAAACTTGCATCTTTTATATCTCCACGATCCAAAGGTATTTCTCTCTGATTTTTGGTTGGCAGAAAGGTATCTCAAATATCTATCTCTCCTTAAAATTTTATGAAGAAACTCATCTTATATAGAGAGATATGATAGAGTCCTTGTCTAGGTCAAACACCTAGTCAAGGCTTATCCAAACATGGCAAGTTAAGGGACGCCCAACTCTTGAGCACCTCCTCCATATTTTCGTGCATGGATCACAAGAAAAGGGTGTACAATATAAACCCTAAAATCCACAAAAATTTCAAAAAAAATTTGGATAAATTCAGTGCAAAATTGAAAGAGTTTTGGATTTCTAAAACTCTATCTCATAGAATTCGAAATCCAAACTTATTCCTTTTAGATTTGATCCAAATCACCTTCCATGTAAGAAAGAAGAGAGGAGACCTTTTGTGAACGTGGGAGAGATCTGGGAGAGGGCTTTTGTCACACAAAATAAGTGGAGATTGGCGTTGAATAAGAGAGAGGGCGTGGAGAAGGTTTATGTGGCGCAAGGTGGAATCCTAGTCCTACTAGGATTCTGTCTCATAACTTGTTTTAATTTGGTTTCCCAAACCAAATCAAATCAAAATTAGATCAACCCAATTAAAATAGGTCTTAACCCAATTAAGAACCTAATTTAATCAGATTAAATTATATTTAAATCTGATTTAATTTTCTAATCAAATTAGAAATTAGATTGACCCAAGTCCTAGTTGAACTAGGACTAGTCTTTCCTTGCACTTGGCTTATCCAATAAACCAATTGGACTTGATCCAATCAAGCCCAAACCAAATCTAATTAAATAATATTTAATTAGACTTAATCTCAGCCCATTGGCTTAATCAAATTAAGCCAATTAGCAATCGAATTGCTAATAGATCCTCCTGCAACACTTGCACTGGGTTAAATGTCAATCGTATTGATCATTTAATCCTAGAACGATTCTTAATCGTTAATCAACCATCTGATCGGATCATGAACTCTAATGTGTGTGACCTCATAGGTCCGAACCTAAGCCGGTAGCATAGAAACAAATTTCTATACCAATCAAAGTGACCATCTAGCAATGGTACCCGACGACCGGATAGCTCGAATGTGTAGAACAACATCCTTAGAACCCATGCGGATATAGTTTTCATATAATTCATCCCCTTGACCAAAATGATCATAGGACACCCCAGAGCTCAACTGTCAACTCTGATCAGGTTGTCCACATTGTATTTCAAAATATCAAATCCATCTGATGGATTACCCTGGCCAAGGTTTTGCTAAATTGAAATACAGCGACTCATTCTTCTCCAACTCTTGGAGTGGTCAATCCCATCTCGATCACACTCTGACTTCGTAAGTACTTGACTGTGCCCAGAAGCCTTTCGTCCCTGAATTAGAAATTCAGTTAGTCCAGTACCAAAGCACAGTGAGTTGCTTGCAAGTCAATGAGGCGATCTCAAGTCTAAGGGACATTTATACCTATATCCCATCAGAGACATTCTCGACAGCAGAATGCTCTGGAGTTGGTCACGTTCAATGACGATGTACCCTTACATCTCACCTGTATGCCATACCAGTGTCTCCACACTCCTTGGTTAAGAGGACAACCAACCCATATGGCCTACAGCGACCTATGCTCGATAGAAGCTGTCGTCCTTATTAACAGCCTATCATTTGGTCGTGAACAGTTTTAAGGACTAATCGATAAATCCTCTCTTTATCAAACTTAAATAGTCCTAAGGACTTCATCATAACAACGGAGTTCATTAGAAGATGAAAGCTTATGATGAAAATGCCAAATATATTTTATTTATTAACAAATCAATTACAATACTTGGTTGCTCAACCGTCAACAGCTTGACGATTGGTTTTTTGGGACACATTTCCCAACAACTCCCACTTGTCCTAAAGCCACTCGGCACAGTATCTAATACCCATCTTCGACTTGTGGTTGTCGAACTCCTTTATTGCCAGGGCTTTAGTGAAGGGGTCGGCTAGGTTCTCCTTTCCGTCGATCTTCTGAAGGTCGACGTCATCTCGATCCACGATCTCTCAGACCAGTGGAAGCGGTGCAAGATGTGCTTCGTCCGCTGATGTGCTTTGGGTTCCTTCACCTGAGCTATGGCACCAGTGCTGTCACAGTAGAGCAGGACTGGACCATCGAGGGAGGGTGCTACTCCGAGCTCGTTGATGAATTTTCTCAGCCACACAGCTTCCTTCGCGACATCTGATGCTGCGATATACTCCGCTTCACAAACAGAGTCTGCCACAGTATGCTGCTTGGAACTCTTCCAGCGG
>NC_026006.2:38929167-39106374 GCF_000442705.2 Elaeis guineensis | reverse complement strand
AATAAAAACCTAGAAGAAGACCCTCTTCTTCTTCACGTTTTTCTCTCTAGACACCCAAACTTGCATCTTTTATATCTCCACGATCCAAAGGTATTTCTCTCTGATTTTTGGTTGGCAGAAAGGTATCTCAAATATCTATCTCTCCTTAAAATTTTATGAAGAAACTCATCTTATATAGAAGATATGATAGAGTCCTTGTCTAGGTCAAACACCTAGTCAAGGCTTATCCAAACATGGCAAGTTAAGGGACGCCAACTCTTGAGCACCTCCTCCATATTTTCGTGCATGGATCACAAGAAAAGGGTGTACAATATAAACCCTAAATCCACAAAAATTTCAAAAAAAATTTGGATAAATTCAGTGCAAAATTGAAAGAGTTTTGGATTTCTAAAACTCTATCTCATAGAATTCGAAATCCAAACTTATTCCTTTTAGATTTGATCCAAATCACCTTCCATGTAAGAAAGAAGAGAGGAGACCTTTTGTGAACGTGGGAGAGATCTGGGAGAGGGCTTTTGTCACACAAAATAAGTGGAGATTGGCGTTGAATAAGAGAGAGGGCGTGGAGAAGGTTTATGTGGCGCAAGGTGGAATCCTAGTCCTACTAGGATTCTGTCTCATAACTTGTTTTAATTTGGTTTCCCAACCAAATCAAATCAAAATTAGATCAACCCAATTAAAATAGGTCTTAACCCAATTAAGAACCTAATTTAATCAGATTAAATTATATTTAAATCTGATTTAATTTTCTAATCAAATTAGAAATTAGATTGACCCAAGTCCTAGTTGAACTAGGACTAGTCTTTCCTTGCACTTGGCTTATCCAATAAACCAATTGGACTTGATCCAATCAAGCCCAAACCAAATCTAATTAAATAATATTTAATTAGACTTAATCTCAGCCATTGGCTTAATCAAATTAAGCCAATTAGCAATCGAATTGCTAATAGATCCTCCTGCAACACTTGCACTGGGTTAAATGTCAATCGTATTGATCATTTAATCCTAGAACGATTCTTAATCGTTAATCAACCATCTGATCGGATCATGAACTCTAATGTGTGTGACCTCATAGGTCCGAACCTAAGCCGGTAGCATAGAAACAAATTTCTATACCAATCAAGTGACCATCTAGCAATGGTACCCGACGACCGGATAGCTCGAATGTGTAGAACAACATCCTTAGAACCCATGCGGATATAGTTTTCATATAATTCATCCCCTTGACCAAAATGATCATAGGACACCCCAGAGCTCAACTGTCAACTCTGATCAGGTTGTCCACATTGTATTTCAAAATATCAAATCCATCTGATGGATTACCCTGGCCAAGGTTTTGCTAAATTGAAATACAGCGACTCATTCTTCTCCAACTCTTGGAGTGGTCAATCCCATCTCGATCACACTCTGACTTCGTAAGTACTTGACTGTGCCCAGAAGCCTTTCGTCCCTGAATTAGAAATTCAGTTAGTCCAGTACCAAAGCACAGTGAGTTGCTTGCAAGTCAATGAGGCGATCTCAAGTCTAAGGGACATTTATACCTATATCCCATCAGAGACATTCTCGACAGCAGAATGCTCTGGAGTTGGTCACGTTCAATGACGATGTACCCTTACATCTCACCTGTATGCCATACCAGTGTCTCCACACTCCTTGGTTAAGAGGACAACCAACCCATATGGCCTACAGCGACCTATGCTCGATAGAAGCTGTCGTCCTTATTAACAGCCTATCATTTGGTCGTGAACAGTTTTAAGGACTAATCGATAAATCCTCTCTTTATCAAACTTAAATAGTCCTAAGGACTTCATCATAACAACGGAGTTCATTAGAAGATGAAAGCTTATGATGAAAATGCCAAATATATTTTATTTATTAACAAATCAATTACAATACTTGGTTGCTCAACCGTCAACAGCTTGACGATTGGTTTTTTGGGACACATTTCCCAACAACTCCCACTTGTCCTAAAGCCACTCGGCACAGTATCTAATACCCATCTTCGACTTGTGGTTGTCGAACTCCTTTATTGCCAGGGCTTTAGTGAAGGGGTCGGCTAGGTTCTCCTTTCCGTCGATCTTCTGAAGGTCGACGTCATCTCGATCCACGATCTCTCAGACCAGGTGGAAGCGGTGCAAGATGTGCTTCGTCCGCTGATGTGCTTTGGGTTCCTTCACCTGAGCTATGGCACCAGTGCTGTCACAGTAGAGCAGGACTGGACCATCGAGGGAGGGTGCTACTCCGAGCTCGTTGATGAATTTTCTCAGCCACACAGCTTCCTTCGCGACATCTGATGCTGCGATATACTCCGCTTCACAAACAGAGTCTGCCACAGTATGCTGCTTGGAACTCTTCCAGCGGATGGCTCACCATTCAGAGTAAAGATATAACCCGACACGCTCCTGCTGTCATCATGGTCAGATTGAAAGCTTGAGTCTGTGAACCCCACAAGTTTCAGATCTGACTCACCATAAACCAACCATTGGTCCTTAGTATTTCTCAAATACTTAAGGATGGATTTAACCACTTTCCATTGGTTTTCTCCAGGATCAGATTGGTATATCTACTCACTACTCCTAGTGAGTATGCCACATCTGGTCTTGTACATGTCATGGCGTACATGATAGATCCCACGGCTTTAGCATATGGGACTCTACTCATACGCTCTCTCTTTTCAGGAGTTGTCGGACAATCCTTCTTAGAGAGAGAAATTTCTTGGCCTATCGGTAGATAGCCCTTCTTGGAATTCTCCATGCTGAACCTCTTCAGCACAGTATCTATGTACATGGACTGGGATAACCCAAGCATCCTTTTAGATCTATCCCTATAGATCTTCATCCCTAGGATGTAGGATGCTTCACCCAAGTCCTTCATGGAGAACTGTGATGACAACCAAACTTTTATTCCCTGTAGTGCGGGGATGTCATTCCCGATTAAGAGAATGTCATCCACGTACAAGATAAGGAATACCACAACTGGACCATTTGCCCATTTATAGATGCAGGGCTCTTCTCCATTCTTAATGAAGCCATACGTTTTGATCACCTTATCAAAATGCATGTTCCAACTCCGAGAAGCTTGCTTCAATCCATAAATGGATCTCTGAAGCTTGCACACCTTGGACTCATCTGTGGATGTAAACCCCTCAGGTTGTATCATATACACCTCTTCGGTCAGCTCTCCATTAAGAAAAGCTGTCTTTACATCCATCTGCCAGATCTCATAATCTAGATGGGCAGCTATTGCAAGCATTATCTGAATAGATTTGAGCATTGCCACAGGAGAAAATGTCTCATCATAGTCAATACCATAACGTTGATGATACCCCTTGGCAACCAGACGGGCTTTATAGGTCTCCACCTTTCCGTCTGCGCCCCTCTTCCTTTTGAAGACCCATTTACACCCAATGGGTTTAACCCCTTTAGGTGGGTCAACCAATGTCCATACATCGTTGACCTTCATGGACTCCATTTCGGATTTCATGGCTTCAAACCATTTCTCGAAATCAGGTCTCTGCATAGCATCCATATAGGTGATCGGATCCTCATTATTCTCATCAAGTTCGATGGGATCACCATCCCGGACCAAGAAACCGTAGTATCTGTCCGGCTGACGCGGTACTCTACCGGATCGCCTTAATGGTACAGGTATATTGGGCTCCGGATCTGATCTAATCATATCCGACTCAGGTTCAGCTATTGGTGTCGGTCCTTCTACCTGTTGAACTTCATCAAGTTCAACCTTAGAGGCAACGGTTCCTTCACCAAGGAACTTCTTTTCTAAAAAGATTGCCTTAAGGCTGACGAACACCTTTTGTTCATCAGCATGGTAGAAAAAATATCCTTTTGTCTCTTTGGGGTACCCTATGAATGAGCATTTGTCAGATCTAGGTCCAAGTTTGTCTGTGACTAATCGTTTGACATAGGCCGGGCACCCCCAGACCCTAAGGTGTGAAAGTGCTGGCTTACGTCCCGTCCATATCTCATATGGAGTCTTAATTACAGACTTACTTGGAACCCTATTTAATAGATAACAAGCCGATTCGAGTGCATATCCCCAGAAGGATATCGGCAAGCTAGCAAAACCCATCATGGATCGGACCATGTCTAACAGAGTCCGATTCCTCCTTTCAGACACACCATTATGCTGTGGTGTTCCTGGAGGAGTCCATTGGGAGAGAATCCCATTCTCTCCTAGATATGTGAGAAATTCACTAGAAAGGTATTCTCCTCCTCGATCAGATCGAAGAGTTTTAATACTCTTCCCAGTTTGTTTTTCTACTTCACTTCGGAATCGTTTGAACATTTCAAATGAATCCGACTTATGTTTCATCAGATAGACATATCCATATTGGGATAGATCATCCGTGAAAGCTATGAAGTAGAAATATCTACCTCTAGCACTGGTGCTCATGGGCCTGCATACATCAGTATGTACTAGGTCCAAGAGCTCAGTAGCTCTCTCACCTTTTCCAGTAAAAGGTGACTTGATCATTTTACCAAGAAGACAGAACTCACAGGTTGGAAGTGATTCACAATCACTGACTTCGAGGATTCCCTCTTGAGTCTACCTGTTTATTCTGTTCTTGTTTATATGACCTAGCCTATAGTGCCATAAGTAGATATCTGACACACTATCTAATCTAGGGTGCTTGCCAGTAGAATAGACTCTTATCAGGCTTGATCTTTTTGGTCTGGCTCTGCACTGATGTCCCAGCCTGAACTTGCACCTTCTTCACTTTCTTCTTCTTGTTCTTCTTTCCTTTCTCAAAGGGTCGAGAACCAGAAGATGAACCTCCCACTGAGTTCACTGAGTTCACCGACTCCTTGAGGAGTTGGTGATCCTTCTCAAAGTTCTGAAGCAACCCCATTAACCCATGGTAGTTTACTTTAGGCTTTGTCATTCTATAATGAGTGAGGAATGGGAGACAAGACTTGGGCAGCGAGTTCAGTATTGCATCTTTCCCAAGCTGCTCATGCAAGGGAAAGCCGAGCTTGCTCAATCGTTCCATCAGCTCGATCATGTACAATACATGATCAGTGACAGAGACTCCATCCCATATTTTGGCGTTGAAGATGGCACAACTAGTCTTGTGCCTCTCTACATCATCGGGTGTGCCAAAGGTATCCTACAACACTTGAAGCATGTCCTTTGGCTGAGCCGTCTCGAATCTGCGACTGAACTCATCGCTCATGATAGCAGCCAGCATGATACAGCGCACCGTGGTCCGATTATTGAGCCACTTCTGATAAGTGTCTCTAACTGTTCCACGTGCATTGACAGCTGGCTCCTCAGGTGCAGGATCCATTATCACATATAGGATCCATTCATGCTCCAGGACTATCTTCAACTTTCGGTACCAGCTACCGAAGTTGGGTCCCACCAACTTATCATTGTCCAATAATGATCGGAGCGATAGGGAAGTGGCCATATTTGCACAAAGGAGAACCATAACCTAATTAGTAATTGATTCATTAAACCTAAAGATTTGGACTTTAATCAAAAGGTTTCTCCCATTATTTTATTCGAATTGGTAGCCTCTACCTTCAATTCGAGAAATTACCCTAATTCCTTAGCGGGTACTAGAATCCACTTAGACTGCACACAAGCCCAACTTTGGTTGGCCAACCCATGTACATCTAAGGGTAGGTTCATAACCAATTATTTCTCTAAATAATTTCTAGTAATTTTAATTTTATCCCAGAAACCTAATCAGTAGGCTTTGGCCTCCACTGTAAGGATCCGGTTAGGTCCAACCATTAACATGATCATACTTGGTGTATCTAACCAACGAATGATTAAGCCCAACTTTGGTTGGCTCACCTAACCACCATTAGAGAGACACTTCCAAGTCATCATATGATGAGTGATAATTCCATTAGTCAACAAGCACCAGGCCTTTGGGTCTGCAATGATTATTGAGTTCATGGACTCATTATCAAACACCTTAATGGGAGGCTATGACTCAGTTATCTCCAAAACTTTATCATTTTAAGGACCTAATAATTTTAGAGGATTAAATAATATAGAGGATGAGGTCAGATGAACCAGCTTATCATGATCCTCCCACTGACTTCACCAAGTCAGCTTAAGGGAGACCATTAAAAGGGCTGGTCTAGGAGCACCTAAATCAGTCACACTGATTTACCTAGCTGACATGGGTCAGCTCGAATAGTCAAGTGATCCGATCAAAACATAATTTCACCAAGAGGCCAGGTAAATTCGATCAGTGGGAGGGTCTGCCAAAGCTTGCCTTAGACACCATCATGAATGGCCAGGTAAGCGGGCTCCCAATTAAAAACCACCGGTCTGGTTTACCTTAGACACCAACTGGTTTAATTAGTTTCGATTAGATCAACCTAACAGTTCGTGCTAGACCGCTTAGCCAAGAATCAAGTCCATTTGGTTCTCGTTAAAGACATGGACTTGACCAACTACAACTATTGTAATTGATCTAGAGAATCCTTGACCTAATCTAAAACAACAATTGATTAGATCTAGTCAATTCTCTAATTAAGTCCATCTTTAATCTAACCATAGGTCTAACCCAATTAATGGACCTAATTTTCACTAACCAATTAACCCAATGTGTTATGATTTGTGTCTTAGGTTCTTCAATTCACAATCCTAGAACCTAATCAAACAACTTCTTAATTCTTAATTAAGTTTTGGGCTGAGGGTTGGGTTCGGCTTTTCAAAAAATAATTTTCATATTTGTAAAACAATTTTACAATATGATTCTACCAATCATATTGCATGTTTGATTCATAATCAAGATGCAAGTGAAATAAACATGAAACTACTTTAGATCTAATCTAAACAGGTTCATGTAATTGAAACAATTTCAACTTTAAATAATTTCTTTGCATAAAAATTATTAACAAAGAGATTTTATTTCAGATTTAAATATCTTTTAAATCTAATAAATCATAAATTTAATCTAGATCATATCTAACAAATTTATGATTAAAGATAGATCTACACAAACTAGGACAACCTTTGCACTGTAAGGGGTAAACCTTACAGCAGGACAACCTTGCAGTTTGTGATTGATCTAAAATTTTAATTTTAGATTTAATAATTAGATTATAAATTAGATCTAATCTAAAAAATAATCTAAGCATGTATAAATAATCATGTAATAAAGAACCTAGGCTCTGATACCAATTGTTGGAACCAGATCTAGGGTTTCAGGGTTATATCTTGAAACTTTTTTAAGATCATACAGCGGAAGACTAAAATAAATCAAAATTTATTTTCTAAGATCAGAAGATCCCTAGATCTAAGATCCTATTACATGATTATTACATAGCATTAAATCAAAAATTAAAATATATATAAATATAGTATGAACTATATGTTGATCATATCAACATGTTTCTATACTAGCTACATCTAATGTATGTATTAAATAATAGATCAGATCTATTACCTTGCAAGTTAGACGCTCTAACCTCGCTGATCTGGGCTTAAGGATGATGTTGCAAGCCGCACACGCATCCGGCCTCTAGGAGTCATCCACACGAGCCCACGAATCTCGATCAGAAGTCCTGCTTCAGGAAATCAGCACAGTATGCTAGTACTGCGCTGATCCTTCTTTGATGGTTGATCAGGTGCCTCCTTCTTCTTGATTTGGACTCTTCCAAAGATGAAAAGTAGAAGGAGGAGTTTCAGATCTGAGACGCTCTCAGGAAACTCAAGATGGAAGGAGGAAAGATATGAAAATAAAAACCCTAGAAGAAGACCCTCTTCTTCTTCACGTTTTTCTCTCTAGACACCCAAACTTGCATCTTTTATATCTCCACGACCCAAAGGTATTTCTCTCTGATTTTTGGATGGCAGAAAGGACTCTCAAATATCTATCTCTCCTTAAAATTTCATGAAGAAACTCGTCTTATATAGAGAGATATGATAGAGTCCTTGTCTAGGTCAAACACCTAGTCAAGGCTTATCCAAACATGGCAAGTTAAGGGACGCCCAACTCTTGAGCACCTCCTCCATATTTTCGTGCATGGATCACCAGAAAAGAGTGTACAATGTAAACCCTAAAAGCCATAAAAATTCCAAAAAAAATTTGGATAAATTCGATGCAAAATTGAAAGAGTTTTGGATTTCTAAAACTCTATCTCATAGAATTCGAAATCCAAACTTATTCCTTTTAGATTTGATCCAAATCACCTTCCATGTAAGAAAGAAGAGAGGAGACCTTTTGTGAACGTGGGAGAGATCTGGGAGAGGGCTTTTGTCACATAAAATAAGTAGAGATTGGCGTTGAATAAGAGAGAGGGCGTGGAGAAGGTTTATGTGGCGCAAGGTGGAATCCTAGTCCTACTAGGATTCTGTCTCATAACTTGTTTTAATTTGGTTTCCCAAACCAAATCAAATCAAAATTAGATCAACCTAATTAAAATAGGTCTTAACCCAATTAAAAACCTAATTTAATCAGATTAAATTATATTTAAATCTGATTTAATTTTCTAATCAAATTAGAAATTAGATTGACCCAAGTCCTAGTTGAACTAGGACTAGTCTTTCCTTGCACTTGGCTTATCCAATAAACCAATTGGACTTGATCCAATCAAGCCCAAACCAAATCTAATTAAATCATATTTAACTAGACTTAATCTCAGCCCATTGGCTTAATCAAATTAAGCCAATTAGCAATCGAATTGCTAATAGATCCTCCTGCAACACTTGCACTGGGTTAAATGTCAATCGTATTGATCATTTAATCCTAGAACGATTCTTAATCGTTAATCAACCATCTGATCGGATCATGAACTCTAATGTGTGTGACCTCATAGGTCTGAACCTAAGCCGGTAGCATAGAAATAAATTCCTATACCAATCGAAGTGACCATCTAGCAATGGTACCCGATGATCGGATAGGTCGAATGTGTAGAACAACATCCTTAGAACCCATACGGATATAGTTTTCATATAATTCATCCCCTTGACCAAAATGATCATAGGACACCCCAGAGCTCAACTGTCAACTCTGATCAGGTTGTCCACATTGTATTTCAAAATATCAAATCCATCTGATGGATTACCCTGGCCAAAGTTTTGCTAAATTGAAATACAGTGACTCATTCTTCTCCAACTCTTGGAGTGGTCAATCCCATCTCGATCACACTCTGACTTCGCAAGTACTTGACTGTGCCCAGAAGCCTTCCGTCCCTGAATTAGAAATTTAGTTAGTCCAGTACCAAAGCACAGTGAGTTGCTTGCAAGTCAATGAGGCGATCTCAAGTCTAAGGGACATTTATACCTATATCCCATCAGAGACATTCTCGACAGTAGAATGCTCTGGAGTTGGTCACGTTCAATGATGATGTACCCTTACATCTCACCTGTATGCCATACCAGTGTCTCCACACTCCTTGGTTAAGAGGGCAACCAACCCATATGGCCTACAGCGACCTATGCTCGATAGAAGCTGTCGTCCTTATTAACAGCCTATCATTTGGTCGTGAACAGTTTTAAGGACTAATCGATAAATCCTCTCTTTATCGAACTTAAATAGTCCTAAGGACTTCATCATAACAACGGAGTTCATTAGAAGATGAAAGCTTATGATGAAAATGCCAAATATATTTTATTTATTAACAAATCAATTACAATACTTGGTTGCTCAACCGTCAACAGCTTGACGATTGGCTTTTTGGGACACATTTCCCAACATATGCTTCAGCAGTGAGATCTATCATGTATGCTATGATATGTATGAGGCTGGATGTGGCCTATTCACTAGGGGTAGTGAGTAGGTACCAGTCAGATCCAGATAAGAGGCATTGAAAGATTGCAAAAGCAATTCTTAAGTATTTGAAAAATACTAAAGACCAATGGTTTATTTATGGAGACTCTGATCTGAAACTTATGGGATATACTGATTCTAATTTTTAGTCAGATTGTGATGACAACAGAAGCGTGTCTGGCTACGTATTTACCTTGAACAGAGGGGCTATTTGCTAAAAAAATTTCAAGCAACATACTGTGGTTGATTCTGTATATGAAGTGAAATACATTGCTGCATCGGATGCTGCAAAAAAGGTGGTGTGGTTGCGAAAGTTTATTATCGAACTGAGAGTTGTACCTTCCATTGATGGTCCTGTCCTGCTGTATTGTGATAGCTCCAATGCCATAGCTCAAGTGAAAGAACCTATGTCGCACCATCGCATTAAACATATTTTGCGTCGCTATCACCTAGTGCGAGAGATCATGAATTGAGATGACATCGAGCTTCAGAAGATCGACGGAAAGGAGAACCTAGCCGACCCCTTCACTAAAGCTCTCAGAATCAAAAGTTCGATGACTTCAAATGGATGATGGGTATAAGATACTACCCCGATTGGCTTTAGTCCAAGTGGGAGTTATTGGGAATTGTATCCTAAAATCAATCATGTGACGATTGAGTTCATCCTTGTATATGAATCAGTGATTATTGAATAATAGTTATTCTAATATTTTTCATCATAAAGTGACATCTTCCTTGAACTCTTGTACTGTGATGAAGTCCCTAGAACTATGCTAGTGTACGATAAAGAGAGGATTTATTGTATAGTTCTTAAATAAGTTTACGACCAAATGATACGTCATTACGAGATGATAATGTTTATCGAGTGAAGATCATTGTGTGCCATATGGGTTGGTTGTCCTCTTAACCAAGGAGTGTGGTGACACTGGTATGGCATATAAGTGAGATATAAGGGTATATCATTACTGAACAAGTGACTCACCTGCTGAGTGTTCTGCTGTCAAGAGCTGCTCATGAAATATATGGGTATAAATATCTTTCAGACCTAAGATCACCATAGTGACTTGCAAGTAACTCACTGTGTTTTGGTGTCGAACTATCTAGATTTTTAATGCAGTGATGGAAGGCTATTGGGTATAGTCAAGTACTTGCGAAGTCTGTGTGTGGATCAAGATGGGATTGACCCCTCCATATTATTGGAGTTAATGTATTGCTGTATTTCAATTTAGTAAAGCCTTGGTCAAGGTAATCCATGAGATGGATTTGAAAGGTTGAAATACAATGTGGATAAAGCAATCTCGGTTGACCGTTAACCTGAGACCATCCTAGAGCATCCAGGGTCAAAAAGATGAATTATATGGTAACCATGAGTATGGGTTCTGAAATATTCTTTTGTGATAATTCGATCTATCTAGACGTCGGGAACCATTGCTAGATGGTATCTCGATTAGTGCAGAAATTGGTTCCTATGCTACCGGCTTAGTGTTTGAACCTATAGAGTCACGCACACAAGTCAGACAAAGTAGGAAGGAATTGACCTATGTTTATATGTCCAATCTGGAAGTACTTGACTTGATTGAACATATAAGCTAACTTGATTGAGAATTGAGTTATGGGTCAAATGGGGTTGAAGAGTTGACTATGTCTAGCTAGCACTACACATGAGGTTCAGGTTCAATCCTGGGGATGAATAATTTCTATCTATGATCCATGGAATATATGAAAGATTGGATTTAAGTACTAATTAATTTTAAATTAAATTTGAATTAATTAGACTTAAATAGGTTCAAAATCTAAGTTAGACTTTGTACAAAAATCCTAAAGAGTTTAAGATTGACAGCCTTTCAAAATTATTTCGAACCGGCTTCGAATCGGACTCGAATCAAACCAGTTTTGAATAAGATATGAGTATTCCTACTTGCACTGAGAATACCACTCATGAAGCATGACCAAAAACTGGTTTCGTGCTTATTTGGGGCATCCCAAGTGGGTGTGGGAGTGGGTGCAAAGTGGATGTCATAAGTGATGGCAATTATATCTCATATAGGAGTCCTTCTTTCATGAGTATTGGATCAATTCAAATCTGATTTGAATAAAGAGTCCTCCTCTCATTAGGTCATGAGAATCATCTATAAATAGAGAGGGTCTCTACCTATGGATGAGAGAAAAGAATAAAATAGCAAACAAATCAAATTGAGAGAAGAGAAAAAGAGAGAGAGACAGACATGTGAAGAGAGAGGTCCTTCATCTTCTACATCTCTCCCTTTGTTGCCGCCTCCTCTCCTTGGGTGTGGATCCTTCTTGGACATCCTACCTGCTGGTGTGTGGTATCACATCATCACATCTCATCCCTCAATTGATTGTGTATGCGAAGCTAATTGGATTGGAGTTCATCCTACTTTCCTACAGCATCTAATGTGCATGCGAAGTAGAGGGTCAGCATATCCAGACCTCCATGAAGGTTTATATCATATAATTTGGGATTTCATCCCTGGTTCCACTATGATTCAAGTAAGGATTTGATCCTTAAACAAGTAGAACATTAGAGAAAAATTTTAGATGCAACCTGGGCATTCTGGAGAGAAATTGTTTCCTCCCCTTCATTTGGATCAGATTCAATCATTGATGTCTGTTCTTCTACCTATCGAACTTCGTCAAGCTCAATTTTAGAGGCACTTATTCCTTCACTAAGTAATTTTTTTTTCAATCAGTGTGCCTTACTGCTAACAAACATCTTTTATTCAGCAGGTAGATAAAAGTAATAACCCCCTTATTTCCTTGGGGTATCCTATGAAATTATACTTATCGCATCTAGGACTAAGCTTATTAGTTTGCAATCATTTAACATAAGCTGGACAACCCCAGACCCTAAAGTAAGAGAGGTTCAGCCTACGTGCTGACCATATCTCATATGGTGTCTTACTAACTGACTTGCTCGAAATATTATCGAGCACAAGACAGACTATTTCAAGTGCATATCCTCAAAAGAAGATCGACAGAGTTGCAAACCCCATCATGGACCGAACCATGTCCAACAAGATTTGATTCCTCCTTTCTGAGATGCCATTATACTGTGGTGTCCCTAGAGGAGTTCATTGGGAGAGAATCTCATTCTCTCCTAGATGTGTCAGAAATTTACTGGAAAGGTATTTACCTCCTCTGTCAGATCGAAGAGTTTTAATACTTTTTTTTAGTTTATTTCTCTACTTCATTATGGAATCATTTGAATATTTCAAATAATTCGGACTTATGTTTCATCAAGTAGACGTACCCATACCTAGATAAGTCATCTGTGAACATAATGAAGTAGCTATACCCTCCTCTGACCCATGTGCTCATGGGTCCACATACATCAGTATGTATCAGACCCAGCATATCACTGGCTCATTCATCTTTTTCAGTAAAAGGTGACTTGGTCATCTTTTCAAGCAAACAAGACTCACAGGTAGGTAACGATTCATAATCATCTTAATCAAAAATTTTTTCCTGAGCTAACCTATTTATCCTATTCTTGTTGATATGACCCGACCTACAATGCCAAAGATAGGCATCTGTGACATCATCTATTCTAGGGTGTTTATTTGAAATGTACATTACATTAGGCCTAGATACAATATAGATACCATTGTTCAACTATCCACGTAAAATTGTAACACTATTCAAAATGATATTATAAAATTTTTTTTTATTGATATTTCATAATTAGAATTGACCAAAAGGCCTACATGAATAACATTTAAAAGAAAATTAGGATAGTAATGACACTCATCAAGAACAATGTAAGGAGACTCAAATATAAGCTTGATGATTCCTAAAGCTAGAACTAGAACTGATCTTTCATCTCCAACATTCAAGAATCTCTCACCTTTTTCAAATCTCCTAGTGATCTGAAGACCCTGCAATGAATTGTAAATATGAATAGGACTTTTGGTATCCAATTCCCAGATCATTGTATCTATAAGAGAGAAATTACAAGGTGTTATCACATAGGTACCTTGTCCAATAACTGATTGCTTCTTCTTCTTTGACCTGTTCAGGTCAAGAAAAGTGATATATTAAGGATAGTCTCTTTCAATGATCTTATTTTTTTTAAAAGAAGAATTTTGCCTGACTTCGATCAACCTTGAACTCAAGTTTTTGGGACTGACTCCCAGCACCAGGCACCTTCTTATTCTTCTTCTTTTTTTCTTTTTTAAAGGGATGATGACTACTCAAAGAAGATCCTCCCACTAGATCCACCATCTTCTTTTGGAGCTAATGATCTTTCTCAAAAGTCTATAGCAACCCCAATAGACCATGATAGTTGACTATAGGCTTCATCATTCTGAAATGATTGAGAAATGGTAAGTAAGACTTGGGTAGAAAGTTCAGGATCGCATCCTTCTCCAGCTATTCATGCAAAGGGTAGCTGAGTTTGCTTAATTTTTCAATCTACTCGATCATGTACAATACATGATCGATAACATATGCACCCTCCCTCTTTCGAACATTGAAAATGGTGCAACTAGTCCTGTGCCACTCAACATCATCAGCTGTATCAAAGGAATCTCTCAACACTTGAATCATTTCCTCTGATTGAGTCTCTTCAAACTTTTGACTGAACTCATCATTCATGGAGGCCTGCATGATGCAACGAATCATGGTGTGGTCGTTGAGCCACTTCAAATAAGTATCTCAGACTGCTCCTCGAGCGTTAGGAGCAGTCTCTTCAGGTGCCGGATCTGTTATCACATAAAGAATCTGCTCGTGCTGTAGGATAATCTTTAATTTTTGATACCAATTATCGAAATTCGATCCGATAAGCTTCTCACAGTCCAATAGTGGTCGAAGTGACAAGTTTGAGGCCATATATGTACACATAAGAAAAATATAAAGCCTAATTAGTATATGAATTTATTAATCCTAAAGACTTAGATTTTAGTCTAAAGGACTTTCCACTATTTTATACGAATTGATAGCCTCTACCTCAAATTTAAAGAATTATCTTAATTGCTTAGTAGGTACTAAAATTCACACAGACTACAGATAGGCCCAAGGATGGCTCGATCAACCCATAAGCACCTATGGGTAGGTTCTCAACTAATTATTTCTCCAAACAACTTTTAGCATTTAATTTAGCCCCAGATTTGATTTCAGTAGGCGATGGGCCTCCACTGAAAGTTTTGGTTAGGTCAAACCATTAACATGAACCTACTCAGTGATTCTACCTAATGAGTGATCAGGTCCGAAAATGGCCCGATCAACCCAACCATCATCAGATACTTCAATAGAGTCATCATTTGATGAATGATAATTCCATCATTTAGAAAGAACACTAGATGGATGGTGCCTGCAATGTCAATCAAAAATAATGGATCCATTATCACTCATCTTAATAGAAGGCTATGATCTAGTTATCATCATAACCAGCTCATTTTAGAGACCTAATAATTTAGAGGATTTAATTGATTTAGAGAAGAGAGAAGAGAAGAAAAGATCAATCAGTAGACCATAATCCTCTCACTGACTTTACAAAGTCATTGAATCAAGTTAGGTCATACTGATTGAACTGGCACCTAGATCAGTCACATTGATCAACCTTAATGGCATGGGCTAACTCGAATCACTTAGCAATCTAATCAAAATCTAGTTCACCAAATTGACCAGATAAGTAAGATCGATGGGAGGATTTACTAAGCTTGCCTTAGACACCATCAAAATGATCAGATAAGCCGCTCTCAATTAAAAATCCCCAGTTGAAATGTCCAACTTACCTTAGATACCAATTGGTTAACTAGTTTCGATTTGACCAACCTAATGATGCGGGTTCAACTACTGAGCCACAATCAAGGTCCATTTGGTCTAATCAAAGATATGGACTTGACCATCTACATCTATTGCACTAGAGAAACTCTGATTAATCTAATTCAATATTTGGTTAGATTTAATCAATTTCTCTATATGGTCAATCAATTCTTTTATTCTAACCTTAGGTCTAACCTAATTAAAGAGAAGGATCTGATTTGAGCTAGCCCATACCTCATATTTTATGCAATGTCATTAGTTCTAAATCATAATTCTAGATCCAATCAGCTTGATACTCAATTTTCAATTAAATTTTGCATCAACATGGTTAAGGTTTTGAAAATAATTTTTCATGTAAACTTTTTACATCAGATCATAAAATCTTTTAGATCAAATCTAAATTTTTATAATTTTAAATCAAAATAATTTTGATTAAACAAGATTAGATGTAATTAACCATCTTCACAACTGGCGTCACATACAACAACACTTAGAGTTTCAAGATCTAGGGTTTTGCAAGAAAGTAATTTTTTTCTTTTCACTTTCTTCTTCATGGGACCTCACAGTGGCACCCCAACACACCATGAAGAGTACCCCATTGAATGGGAGAAGAGTGTCATGAAACCCTACTTGCTTCTATGACCGGACGGCTTGATGATTACCCAATATGAGTACTTTGCTACTCAAAATATCTAATCTAAACAGATAATAATCAGATCTAAAAATAAACTAATTTAAATCTAATATAAATTATAAATAATCAGATCTAATAATAAAAATCAGATCTAAAGTCATATTAATTCATATCAAAATAATCTTGTTCTGATACCAGTTGAAGGAAATATGTAGTAGTGCAGTATATGTAATTTTAAAATTTTATACAATAAAAATAATAAATTAAATAATTTAATCTTAATTATATATATAAGATCTAATCTTAGACTATCACATCAAAATCTTTGATATAAAAAATATATGCTTTAGATCTAAAAATAAAAATCACATCGATCTCATCGATGCTGAAATTCTAGATCTAACTATTAGATCTACCATAAGAATCAAAATAAGTTAGAGATCGTTACCAAACAAATTTTGATCTTGATCTTTTCTGATTGAATGATTGGAGAGGATGATCTTCAAATCACTCATAACCACATCAAGTCATTTGACCTCTATAGAAAAATTCATGCGAAGACTGGCACAGATCAGGGGCTTAGAGATACTAGTCCGCGAACAACTTCGATAGCTGATCTCTTCCTTCTTCTATAAATACCTTGGATACTCCAAAATGATATGAGATCTAGAGGAGCAAGAGAGGAGGAGGAGAAGAGGCTCTAGAAATCAAAAATGAGCAAGAGAATTGATTGTTGGACATCCAAGAGAGGGGACCCCTTTTTATAGACTAGGAATTAGGGGTTTTTAAGGAAGGGTGCCATGAATCAATGCCAAAATTTCTTTTTGGCATTCCAAAAAACTCCAAAAAAATTATTAAGACATGGAGAACAAATCTAAAGTCTCACAAACCAAAGTATTCTTTAAGAAAAATAAGAAAAAAAATAATATGGTATCAATAATATTACATATACGAAAAATTTTTTTCCTGGTCTGCATCTTATCTCTAATTCGGATTGCATTCGAATTAGGCAAAAGATAAGATTATGTCTCATCAGCTATTTTTGCCCACCCTTATTGGATCCTCTTTCATGATGCCAAAAATTACAACCCAAATTTAATTAGGCATGGAGAAATTGGCATGAATCCAGATGTGGCACAAAAGATAAGGATAGAGTCCTAGTTTGACTTGGACTCTTCATTTCTAATTCAATTCTTAATCCAAATCAAATTTGGATTGAAACCACTGATATAAATGAACCTAATCCAATTAGAAATTCAAATATCTCATCAAATTTTTAATCTAATTAAAAATTAGCTGAGTCCAAATCCTGATCGAATCAGGATCAAATTTTTCTTATAATCAGGTTTGATCATATCAATCCCAATTTGAGTCGAACTGAATCTAATTCAGTTAGACTTGTTCCAAAGCTCTTTATTCAATCAAATTGAGTTAATTAGTAATCTAATTACTAATTAATTTTCTATAAATGATAGAGTCCTAGTCCCAGTGGGACTCTCCCACAGAGTCCTAGTCCAAGTAGGACTCTTTATCAGAGTCACAATCTAATTGGACTCTTCCAGCCATCATATCTGATCAAGTCTTCTTATGTGTGTGACCCTATAGCTTCGAACCTAAATCAGTAGCATAAGAATAACTTTCTATACCAATCGATGTAACCATCTAGCAATGATGACCTGATGATCGGATAGGTCGAAGTATTGCAAAACAACCTTCTAGAACCTACTGGCATATGGTTATCGTATAATTTATCCCTTTGACCCAAATGCTCAAGGTGACTTAGGGTTTAACTGTCAATCCTAATTAAGTTGACCATATTATATTTCAACCTTTCAAATCTATCTCATAGATTATCCTGTCTAATGTTTTGCTAAATTAAAATACACTAATGTATATCTTCTACCAATCTAGAAGGATCAATTCCATCTTGACTCACACACTGACTTGATAAGTACTTAATTGCATCCAATATCCTTCTGTCACTAAGTTAGAAACTCAGATAGTCCAGTACTAAAGTACAGTAAGTTGCTTACAAGTCACTATGGTGGTCTCAAGTCAGAGGGATACTTATACCTATACCCTTCACAAGCTACTTTTGACAGTAGAGTGCTCGATACATGATCACGTTCGATGCGAATGTACTACATTCTATCTGCATGCCATAATAGTGTCTCTATACTCCTTGGTTAAGAGAACAACCAACTCATATAGAACACAATGACCTACACTTGATATCGCTATCATCCTAGTAATAGCATATCATTTGATCGCGAATATTTTTAAGAACTTAACGACAAATCTTTCTTTATCGATTAATAATAGTCCTAAGGACTTCATTACAATACAAGAGTTCAAAGATGATTAATTTGTAATGAGAATGCCAAATAATTTTTATTAATAAAAATTTATATATAATTTACAAGATGAGCACAATTGTCTAACGATTGGCTTTGGGACATATTTCCTAATAGTAGCACCATCTCAAGTCAAAGGACCAATCACATAACTACAGCATCAAGATAATCACTGATGATCGAATAGAAATTCAAATAATCTCTCGTATGATCACACTCAGTACTAATTATTTTTTAACAACTATCCACACTTATCGTCCAGTGTCTCTACACTGCAGACTAGAGATCCGTCTATCCCAGAAGAAGCAATTTGTGTGTCAATCTATTTAGATCTATCACCATCCTCATGATGATCCTATGATCGAGAGTATTTAAGAATCAAATACATATCTCTAATTCTCAACATATTGAGAATATATATCAAAACTAATTCCATGGATGATTCAAGGACACATTACGCTTGAATGAAAAATAAACTTATCCTTTTATTGATCATATTAATGTATTAAGAATAAAATTATACCCCAAATTTATTATAATGTGTCAGCCATATTGGCTTCTAAGACATACATCTAACAATCTCCCACTTGGACTAAAGCTAATTGATCATAAATCTAAGTCCCATCCTCTCAAGGTGGACTTCCATTTTCGATTGGCTCAACTGCTTTGTCAGTGGGCCTGTCATGTTGTCCGCAGAGTTTACTCTTTGCACCTCAACATGAGGTAGTTGCGTACACTGCTGCTCTATAGTTTGGACTTCTGGTGAGACTTTGGACTCCTTAGCAAGGGCTACGGTGCCAATGTCTTTGCAGTACTATATCAGGGTATGACATCCAGTTCTACAACTAACATTAGAGGTAGAATTCATCCTACACATCTATAGCATGCTCAGCCTCTATTGTTCGATTACTCAGAACCCTTTCAATATATCGAATAAGAATACACCCTGATGTAGACATTCTAGCATTAATGTATCTTCTCACTCTTAGCTTTTCTCCAAAGATCAAGAATAAATCTTTAGTGCTTCTCAAGTACTTAAGGATGCTCTTCACAGCTATCTAGTGCTTCTCGTCTAGATTTGACTGATACCTGCTTGTGACACTCACAGCAAGGATAATATCAGGTCGAATACATAGTATGGCATACATGAGGGTCACTATGGCCAAGGTGTAAGGAATTTTACTCATACATTGAATTTTCTCAGATGTGGTCAGACACATCATCTTCAAAAAACTAATACCATGCCTAAGAGGTCAAAGACCTCTATTGAAGTTTTCTATGCTAAATCTCTCCAGCACCTTCTCTATGTACAGCTTTTATGACAGGCCAAGCATCTGTTTACGTCTATCCCTATAGACCTTTATTTCGAGAATATAGGATGCTTCTCCTAGATTTTTCATAGAGAAATCCTTGGACAACCATCTTTTGACCGTGGTCAGCATGAGAATATCATTCTCAATTTGAAGAATATCATCCATGTATAATACAAGGAAGGTGATCGCACTCCCACTGATCCTCTTGTATACACAAGGTTCCTCTTCATTTTTATGACATCAAATGATTTGATTGCCTCATCAAAATGATGGTTCCAACTTCGAGAAGCTTACTTTAATCCATATATGGATCTTTACAGCTTACAGACTCTGTGATCACCATTACCAGATGTAAAATCTATAGACTGCTCCATATAAATATCTTCATCAAAATATTCATTCAGAAAAGCAGCTTTCACATCCATCTGTCAGATTTTATAATCATAGTAAACCGCAATAGCAAGCAGAGTGTGGATCGATTTTAGTATGACTACGGATGAGAAGGTTTTCTAATAGCCAATGCCCTCATACTGACTATAATCTTTAGCCACAAGCCTAGCTTTATAGGTCTCTACCTTACCATCAGCATCTATTTTCCTTTTGTAGATCCATTTACACCCAATAGGTACAATACCCTCAGATGGATCCACTAAGGTTCATATTTGGTTCGAGTGTATTGAGTCAATTTCTGACTTCATAGCATCTAACTATTTCTCAGAATCGATGTCAGACATCATCTCGTCAAAGGTGGTAGGATCATCACTATGACCCTTATCTCCCATAAGGAACATTTTCTTTACTTCCTCTATAAACATATACCCATGTATCTCTTAGGAGGTCGGAAGATCCTGCTAGATCTATGAGGTGGTAGAGGAACATCAACTACTGGCTCGTGGATTACGGGTTCTTGAGGATCTATAGCTCTTGGCTCTTCAAAGATTTTTTCTTCGAGCTCTACTAACCTCCCACTACCACCATCTTGGATAAACCATTTTTCTAGGAATACGGCATTTTGACTCACAATCACATTGTGGTCTTGTGAAAAGTAGTAGTATCCCATGGATTCTTTTGTATATCTTATAAAGTGAGCTATAATAGATCTATCATCTAACTTATCCATCATCTGTCTCTTGACATAGGCTGGATATCTCCAAGTCTTAAGATAACCTAGACTCGGCTTCTTATCGAATCATATCTCATATGGTGTGGTAGGAATGGACTTTGATGGAACTCTATTCAACAAGTAAATGACAGTTAACAAGGTATATCCTCAAAGAAATAAGGGTAGATCAGTGAAGCTCATCATGGACCTGACCATATCCAATAGGGTCCTGTTTCTCTTTTCGGATATTCTGTTGAGCTGAGGTATTCCAGGAGGGATCCACTGATAGACTATGCCATTGTCCTTAAGATATCTCAAAAATTTTTGACAAGGTATTCACCTCCTCGATCAGATCGAAGAACCTTAATGGGTTTGCCTGTCTGCTTTTCTACTTCATACCTAAATTTCTTAAACTTTCAAAGGCCTCAGACTTGTATTTCATGAGATACATATACCCATACCTAAATAGATCATCGGTAAATATAATGAAGTAGGGATAACCATCACTAATCTGCACATCAAATGGCCCACATACGTCGGTGTATAACAGGGCAAGTAACTCAGTGGCCCTTTCTCCATATCCTATAAAGGGTAACTTGACTATTTTTTTTCGAAGGCAAGATTCACAAGCTGGATATGACTCTAGGTTAAGAGAGCCAAGGATCCCATCCTTTTTCAATCTATTTATCTTGTCCTCTACAATATGGCCTAGTTTATGATGTCGCAAGAACTTCTAGTTAATTTCATCTCTGGATCTTATTTTGCCTACAACACTCACTATTTGCTTGTTTAGATTTACATTCGCATCAACATGCAAGTGATAAAGACTATCAATTTAAAGACCTCGTGAAGCTAATTTATTTCATAAATAAATGAAATAAAAATCTTTATTAAAATAAATTTCAAAAGCTTCCTATGTTAGTACAGACATAGAAATTAAATTTCAACTAAGAACATAATAACAGTCCTTTAAATCTAATCTAACACCAGATGATAATCGAAGAGGGTAAGTGCCAACAGCCTTTGCAGTAACTTTTGCTCTATTGCTGATCCAAAAAAATATGCCACCTTCTCTCAACCTCCTATTTTTTATCAGACTCAGCATTGAGGTACATATATGAGCACTCGAGCCAGAGTCTAATATCCAACTAGAAGTAGAATAAACCGTAAGGTTAGATTCTATTACGAGCATACCTTCGAAATATTTATCATCCTTTTTTATCTTTAGACTCTCCAGGTATTTAGGACAGTTCTTTCTCTAGTGGCCTTCAGCATGACAGTGGAAATACTTTTTCTTTACCTCAATCACCTTTGGACCATCCTTCTTCGGCTTGCTCTCTTTCTTCTGCTTCTTCATGGATTTAACCTTCTTCTTTCCAGTAGACCTTTTCTTGGAAGAAGAAGTCTGCTTCACAGTGAGAACAGTGCCCCTTGAACTCTTCAAGATACCCTTTGTAGTGATCAACATGTTGATAAGTTCGAAAATAGTGCAGTCAAGTTTGTTCATATAAAAATTCACAATGAATTGACTATATGAACTAGTAAGAGATTTAATGATCAGATCCATCTGCAATTCCTTTTGCATATCTAGCCCAAACTTTTCAAACTCTTCAATATCCTTGATCACTGTCATACAGTGCTCATGGACAGACTGTCCCTTGCGTATCTTTAGATTGAAGAGTCTCTTAGATACTTCGAAGCATGCAGTATTGATCTGCTTACTATATAACTCTTGTAGGTCAATGATCATAGCCTGAGTGGTGGGTATATGCTCGTGCTGGTTTTGCAACTCATTTGACATGGACGCCAGCACATAGCACTTGACCCGACTATCTTCATCTGTCCACTTCTCAAAAGTAGCTCTCTGCTCAGCAATAGGATGGTTTGGTAGCACTATGGGTTCCTATTGAGAATATGGCTTAATATTTTTGAGCTCAAGACAATCCTGAGATTTTTGAGCCAGTCTTTGAAATTATTATCGATCAAACGATTGGTTTCAAGGATACGAGCCAGAGGATTTGAGGCTGACATCATGGTTTAACTACGAGAGTAGAGATTCAAGTTAGATTTTTATACTTAATGTTTAATTTGCTTCTAGAGATTTTAAGATGTAAATAATAACTTTCACTAATTTATCGAATCCTTCCATTCTCTGAGAAGAAAATGAAAACCCTAACGCAACAAAGGATTCTTAGTAGGTGCTGCAGTCTCACTGATGATATGCACCTCACCTAACAGTTATTGGTAACATGCACATTGATGCGTAAGCAACTATTTATCCAGATGCTTCTCTAAGTATATTGCAGTAACTTAATCTTGAAGTCATGTGGGCTCACCTAACAGTTATTGTCCACACTCCTTAGTTAAGCCTAACCCATCATTCACAAGCAGGTGCAAGGCCATTATTGGATCCCTCACCTAACAATTATTGGGTTCAATTTCATCCTTATCTTGGAGCAACTCTTTACTAATAGAGTGATTGCGTATTTTCGATGCAACTAAACTACTGTGACCAGCTGAGAACAATCAACGCTAGTAGCACGTCTGCACTTCTACAACAGTGGAAGACCTATGGACTTAATATTTATGAGGAGATTTAAATTTAGGTCTCATCTAATCAGTCATCATATGACTAATCTAACTGACATGGGCTAAACCAAACCGCTAAGCAACCTAATTCAAGATTCAATCTTCCAAATTGACCAGGTAAGTGGAGATCAGTGGGGGTTCCCCCGTTACCTTCCTTAGACATCAATAAATTGATCAGAATGGCTAATAAAATCAATTAAATAACCATATCTCATTAACTTACCTTAAGCACCAATAGATCAATTGATCAAAATTGATTAGCTTAAGCGAATCAAGCTCAAACCAACGAGCCAAATTAGGTCCTTAGGTTAATCGATTCTACATATAGGATTTAATCGATTTGATCAACAATAATTATATGATCATTAACTTAATTAATCTGATTCTAATCAATACTTGACTCAGTTTGATCAATTACTTAATCAAATTAGACCCATATGACTCAAATCAAAAACCTTAAATGCAATCCTATTACATGACCTAATTTATGATTTTTTCATGACCAAAATCTTCATGCACAAACATAAATTTTAGATTCTAAAATTATATTTTAGATTTAAATTTTTGTATGAAAGTAAATTTTAAAATATAAAATTAAATTTTAAATTTTAACACATAAACATATATCATATATATGCATGTAAAATTAGATCTAAACAAAATTTTAGATCTAAACATGATATTATATATCTCATATACTAATCATGGATCAGATTAAAAGTAAATTTATGATCTAAATATATAATCATATATTATATATATGAATCAAAATTTAAATCACATAAAAATTTTAGATTTTATGCATGTACCTATGTATCACATGAATATGAACTAGAACTCTTTCAAGATCAAAATTCAGATCTATGAATGCAATCACATATCAACTATATATTCTGAAAGTAAATCTAAAATTAAATTTTAAATTAGAAGATCTATCTATACATCTCATGTATCAAAAAAAATTAATTTTGAAATCTTTTCAAAAATATGTATATCAAAATTTAGTATATAAAAACTATGGCTCTGATACCACTATTGGAATTCGAGATTTGGTGCATACATATATGTTTCAAAACTTTATTTTTTAAATATCATAGTAGAGAATAAGATTAAAATATTTTTAATATGAATAATATATGTATAAAAATATAAAACCACATGGATCTATTTCATATGCTGAAATTGATGTATGCTGAAATTCAAATTGTAATCAAATAATATACATGTTTCACAATCTTTTTCTTCAAATCTAGATCTGAAAGAGAAAATATTCTCTTTTAGCCACATAAATATCCGACCTCTATGAGTATTCACTCAAGATCAGTTTGAAATAGCCCTCTTCAATCTATTTTTTTTTTCAAAAATTCAGCCTACTGAATCTGAACAAAGTCTAGATCACGATCAACACTTGATCTTTTTTCTTGATCTTCTTCTTCTCCTCTTCTCTAAATTTTTTTCTTGCTTTGTGCTACTACTAGATGCCAGAAACTAGCAAGAGTGAGGCACCCAACAGCCTTGGGTGTGGAACACCTTGGGATGTGCATCCCAAGAGAAGGGACGTGTAGAACGCCCAAGAGAGAAGAGAAAGAGAGAGGAAGAGAGGGTGTGGAGACCTTTTATGGGTGTGGGGCTGCTGGTTTGGATGATCTAGGGACCTTAGGAGAGATTTCTTTAAATAGGCACAAGGATTGAATCCTATACAATCACATAATACAAGTCCTACTTACATTGAGTTTCTTATTAACTTAAGTTATCCAACTTACTTTAGGAGATCCTTTAGGTGCCAACAATTGGAGACCTTGCACCTATAATTAGACATCCCAAAATACATCCAAGAGATGCCCCATAGGAGAACTAAAGGCTTTCTAATCAATTGACATACCCAACTTGATCAAATCAAGGTGGCGCCCAAGAATAACTATCAAAAAAACTAATTAGAAACTTGCACCCTTAATTTATATGATCTATAACCTTAGATACTCAATAATTGAAGTTTCATAAATCTTATTCATATAGATTATTAACAGATAATTAAGTTAAAATTATTTTATCAAATAAGTAATCCCAATGAAAAGAGGAATTAGGTCCAATCATGTGCTAGCAAGGTTATCATGAACTCAATAGGTTTCTCTAAACCCAATTGATGCTTCATAAGCTCAATTACTTATTTCAGGCTTAATCTCTTTGTTGTGTGACCCCATAAATTTAATTCTATCTGGTAGTAAGATATATAATGATCTCTATCATCGTATCATTGAAACTCTTTTCAATGGGTCGAAATAATTTCACTCTAACTCCATCAGAATTATCGATCCAGAATAATCCTAGTGAGCTCTCACAATCCACCAATGACATCTAGCAGTATGTAGTGGCAACTCATAGAACTAAAATAAATCTCTAGGTATAGTTAACGTGTAATTCAGTCTCTCTATCATGAGTTCCGACTTGATGGCATGTCATGAATAAATTATCAAACCTCAACATCAGTCATATGATAGATTCGATTAGCTCAAGTCTAGTTATAATTTCTATGAAAACTCTTTTCTATCAATTACACTACTGTAGCCATAAATTTTTGGACTTAGCATCTTAAATCCCATAAAATTATTCCTCTCTATCAAAGTCGATAGATCCTATCTTGATGCGCACCCCACTCCTACAGTGGAACAACTATTGCCAACATCCACTACAAGGGCTCATTAAGATCCATGTTTATGTGTCAGTCAAACTTTAGCAGCCTCACTGCGAGTAGCAGCACCATCTCAAGTTAAAGGATCAGTCACACAACTATAGCATCGAGGTAATCACTGATGATCGAATAGAAATCTAAATGATCTCTAGTATGGTCATGCTCAATACTAGTTATTTTTTAACAACTATCCACACTCATCGTCCAGTGTCTCTACACTGTAGACTAGAGACTGTCTATCTCAAAGAAAGTGATTTATGTGTCGGTCTATCTGGATCTATCACCGTCCTCATGATGATCTGATGATCGAAAGTATTTAGGTATTAAATATATTTTTAATTCTCAACACCTTGAAAATATGTATCGAAACTAATTTTATGGATGATTCAAGAATACATTACACTTGAATAAAAAATAAACTTACCATTTTATTGATCATATCAATGTATTAAGTACAAAATTATATCCTAGATTTATTATAATATGTCAGCCATATTGGCTTCTAGGACATACATCTAATAAATAGAATATATGGGATCACATACATAAGAGGCCCTAACTAATTGAATAATTGAATTGTAATTTTGAATCGCAGTAGGATTTGGTTATCAATACAATTGATGATTGGACTGATTTGTAAAAGTTACATGAAAGGACTCACTAATAGTTAGTAAGTTAAAGAACTTATTTGTAATTATTACTATATTATTTGATTTAATCAAATAATTGAGGTTGAGTCCTAGTCAAATTAAATAAAGATTTAATTTGATTGGACTTAGTCTGAGTTTGACTCAGATTGGACTTCATAAGTCTAAAAGGTTTAGACTCAATAAGTAGTTGACTTATTAAGAATCCAAACCATATTGGACTCTATCTATAAAGGTGATTTACTTATAGAAGAACTCTTTCCTACATCTCATGCCTCATGGAATCACCGTGAGTTTGTTGGTGCAAGAAATAAGAGAGGCGGTCCTTAGAGAGAGTCCTTCTCTCTTAGGACTCTCAACTAAACCCTAATAGGATTAGGATTAGCATTGGGATTTAAGTGTGGGCACCTTCTCTTGGTTGTTAGCATGAAAATAAGAGAGAGAAAATAGCAAGAAGTGAGCAGGCGTGAGAAAAAAAAATTAGAAAAAAGGGTGGCGTGCTACTTCATGGTTGGATGCCTCCTCTCTTCTTTTCTTTCTTACATGAGATGTCCAAGAGTTGGATATTCTCAAGACTCTCTTCTTTCTTCCATGCTGTGTCCCAGAGTTGGATAGCCCCTAGCCTTCATCCTTCTGCAAGCCCACGTTCAAGAGTTAGACACCCGTCTCCTATCCTATCTCCTCCTTCCAGTTGTTCTCTAACATTCTCTTGAGAAGAGAAACATGAGAAAAATTTTAGTATATAAGGAGCAAATTTTGAAAGGATGCTAGCACCTGATGAGATCAAGATCTTCTGATCAAATCAACCTCATGTGGATACCTGTAGAGACTGGATGCAAGTGTGGCTTCAAAGGAACCTTCAAAATATTCACGGATCATCGAATCGTGATGAAGATCTACCCATACAAAGTAAAGATCAGATCTTCTTCTATTTTATTTTATCTTAATCTTAAATCTATGAGGCATCTTAATGTTTTTAAGATACGCTCTCATGCATGCATGTGTAAATTAAAAAGTTGTAATCTAATTTTATTTCTACTGCATTTATAATTTTAATGTTGCGTGCTATTTGATTTTCTAACATTATGATAAAGTTTAGTTTGTTTTATGTTGATCAGCTTTTTACCGTATGATATAAATAGGCATAAGATTTCATCTATTCATAAAATAAAATTCACATAAAGAATTTGGTTATGAGGTGTCATTAGTGTTGTGGTATATAAAAGATTATGTATTGATTGATAATGCATTTTGATTCCTACTGGTGATAATTTTGTAATCAAGTATGTAGTGTATATCCTATAGAAGAATTAAGTTTTGTAAAATATGATTACATCAATTTTTTTAATTATCGATCCAGATAAGATATTGTTAAAAATTTTTGAAAAGCTTTAAATAATTAAAATAAAGATGCTTGTATTAGATTGGGCCAAGTGGAAGAATATTATAATTAATCTGATTAAACTCATCTGGATGTGGCCCACACTAACATGCATCGAGATTTATTTTATATATTTTAATTGATCTGGACTCTAACTAAAGTAAACCTCTGATAAAGTGATAGGAATATATTTAATGATTTAATAAAGTTGACCTCTATATAATCATTGTGGATAATATCATTTTTCAGTCAATGTGACTGATTCAGATACTGTCTCTGATGGATGAGATATGTTATAAAAGATCTTCTATGGATTTGATCCTCGACTCATCCGAAAGCTTGTAAGATCGTCTCCATGGAGTATATTCAGATTAGGGATTGAGAAGCCATGGTGCAACTCGACGACAATGAGAAGCATCCAGCTTGGTTCTGTTATGGTTGTAGGTCATTGCAGACTTTAGAGATCATTCATTCGATTGGGCTTGAACAACAATGGTTGAAGGTACATTAATTTCTGCATTTAGATTAAAATTTTCTACATATTCTAGTTTCTCTAACTTCTCTTGGAATCATGTACTTTGGAATGCTAACCAAGTAGTAGACTGTCTGAACACCATTGCAAGCTTAGAACAAGTCAAAAGGATTTGGCTTGAAAACTTTCCTCTCTGCTTATCTCATTATATTGGAGCAGATATAGGAGGCATCCTTTTTATTCGATTGTAGTAAGTTATCTCACTTCCTTGTTACACCACCCCCATCCTCCAAAAAAAGGGAAAGTCAAAGGTATGAGTGGACAAAGATGTCAGCATTTATTCGAATGTAATCCAACAAAAATATAATTAGTGTTTGGGTATAAAACTATAGTCTTTAAGAATCTTAATCCAATAATTTTTCATGAAAGGTATGGACCATGCCTTTTCATTGGTCTGGTCATCCTATGATCTAGTCCTATAATGAAACTACTTGCAAGACAAGACACCAGTAGAAGTGAGAATGTGACATAGACATCTTAGCTGATCAGTACCTAGATTCGAGAGATAGGATCCTTAAGAATCGAAAATCTAGCTAACTACACTAGAACCTATCGATTTTAATACTGTTGAGCTAGAACTAGCATAACTATTTTATCCGATGTCAGAATCGCTATTATGACTTCAATTTGGAAAGCTCTTTTCAAGCCCTATAGGCCAAGTAGCTTTGCTACCTCTCTAAATTTTGGAGCCTAATTTTATTGTTTGATAGGTTAATGGGAGCGTGCAAGAATCTTGAACAAATTGGGACTTTCAATCATAGGTTTAGTCTTTTTTTAATTTATTTTAAATTACTTTTATTATTTAGTTAAGACTTTTACTCTATAAATAAGGCCCTTTAGCCAACATTGTAATCAGTTAATTTGAGATTAATGAATAAAATTTCAAAGAAGAGAGTTCTTCCTTTGCTCTTTTTTCTTTATTTCATGCATCTTCTTTCTCTCTCCATTGAAATGTGGCCTAGGCTGCATCAGAATGGCTCAAAGATAAGGATGGCAATTTATAGCATGACTTGTCTATCTGACCCATGAATAACTCATTTTAAGTAGATTTGGATTTAATATAAATGGATTTAGATTATAGATGGATTTACCCATCTAGACCTACTTATTAGATAGGTTGCATTCAGATTTAAACTTTTGATCCATTTAATCGATTTTGATCTATGTAACAATTAAATCGGATTATAACTAGAATTATTTGATTTGTTTAATCTATATAAAATCTGTTTAACCTATTTTTGATCTATTTAACCCAACCCATTAACCCGTTCAATCTATTTAACCTGATTTGATCTATGTAATGAATGGATTTTGTGGGTCGGATCAGTTACCTATTTAATAAACAAATCAGATTCAGATATAAATCTTTCACCCGTTAAATTAACAAGTTGGATTTGGACCAACAAATTTTTGATCTGACTTATGTTCGACTTGATCTATATCTGACCTAGCTTGATCTGATTGCCATTCCTACTCAAAAGTAGAATTGATCATCAATAAAATACTCAAGAAGAGGCCAAGGACTTGGAGTTTTTTTTTTTTATAGACTTGGTCTGGACAATCCCAAATGAGGCCCATAAGATCTTAATGATTACTAGCACTGACACCATATAATGGCCGGATGGTGCATGCATGTTTAGATTCGTAACACGCACGATACTATGTGTAGGTCAGTCGAGAGTTTGACTTTGCAAATTTCAAATTTAAATTTAAACTAAATCATTTAACATCAATGCTTTTGAAATTTGTATGATTAAGTTAAAACTCACTACATAACAATTATGTCAAAGATCCAAAATCAAATTTCAAATTTAATCGAGCTAGAGTATGTAGCAAAATGTGCTAGCCATGTATGTTTATGCATCACGCACACCACACCTATATGCATGCCTTGCCATGCCATAAGCATGTTCATGGCATAGCCTACTGAGCTAGACCAAGTGAGCAAATAAGCTCATGTAGTCACTAGTCCACATCTCCGAAGCCTCACTGTGCCTAAAACAACTGGACATTAGTAAATGTGTGATGGCCCGATCTATTGGACCAGCCCATCACCAAGTCAACCCAAAACCCCACTACAAAACAAAAATAAAAAAAGAAAGCTAGAGGAAGACTCCCAAGCTAGAGGAAGACTTCCAATGGGAGTCTTCTTCTCTGATGAGCTCGACTGAAAAATGGACTCCTAAGGTCATCGGACTCAAGTGAAACCCTAGGAAGTCCTCCATAAATAGACTTCTCTCTCTATAGCTATCCATCGAAGAAAAAGGCAATCATCTCACCTCCTCCTCTTTCTTTCTCTGGTTTATGTTCATGGCTTCATGTCATTGTGTCCGATGGAAATTGGAGTCAAATATGCTGTCGGAACTGACGTAAAGCCCTAGCATTTCTCTCCTTTGTTTCTTCCCCTTTCCATGACCTTGAAAGACCCCTTACCGGCTTGTACTTGGCTAGAAATCTATCAAGTTTCACTTCTCTTGTTTTTTAGCCTTGATTTCTTCCTTTTCCAGCTAGTGATGTCACCACCCCTTGGTGCCAGAGTCCTGGTCGAATAGCCTGATGTCAGTCCTAGAATTGATTTTGGTGATGTCAAAGGTGTTTGAGTACCAGTCATATTTGTTGATAATATTTTTGAGAGTGATTGTAGGATTTCTCAATATACTCAGTTGATTTATTCAAAAAGAAGTCCTTTCAAGGAAATTTATATTTCCAAGTTAAAGACCTTTAGTTGGAAGCAAAGAAACTAAATTCATAATGGAAAGACTAATCTAAAAAGATCTCTCGATAAACTTACATATGCACAAATTAAGTTTGAGAAGGCAAGTCTAGCATAGAATAAATTTAATTAAGAAAAGTTATCTAAAATCCTTTTTGATGTGCTTGGCACACCACTGAGTCGATCAAGTGAAAAGCTTAGCTGACCCATTCTCAGTATGAGGAAAAGATAAAAAGAAAAAAAAATTAGAAGAACTCTCTTAGCCAACCAAATTTACATCTTAGTCGATCAAAATAGGATCTTAGCTGACTCAAATTTTGAATGGCCGATCAAGTTTCAAACTTAGGATGAAGACAGAAAGATAAAGATTTAAGGTATTTTCTTAAGCCAATCGTATAATCAACTTAGTCGATCAAGACTGGAGCATAGCCGACTCATGAAGGAAGATAGTCAGTGTTGGTGTAGAATTCTGCCGAAGCCGGAGTTGCTGGAGTCGAGAAGACCGTGACCACCATCGGGACCTACAAAGGAAGTCTAAATCGGAGTTGAGGGTGCTCCGGCAAGACCCTCCGATGCTCAAGGCAGTACTCTGCTTCAACAGAAATGGAGTGCTCGAGCAAAAATTTTGGCAGAGTTTCGAGATAGAGTTTTTGAGCTTAGAAAAGAACGTATCTGAGGATCCTTATTTATAGACAGAGAGCATAACTGACCGACAGCAACATCTGTAACTATCTGGTAGTGGGCCATTCAGAGCCATGCAGAGTTTGTTACGGAGAGTAGTGGCGTCAGAGGTCGTTCAGGGCCACGTGGAGCTTATTGCAGAGAGTGGAGTGGTGTCCATTGTCGTGACTTGCCAGAGAGTGGTGGAGCTACGTGGAATCTATTGCAGAGAGTGGAGCAGGGTGGCGGTTCTTGTCGTGGCTTGTCAGAGAGTGGTGGAGCCACGTGGAATCCGTTGCAGCGAGTGGAGCAAGGTAGTGGCCCTTGTTGTGGCTTGCCAGAGAGCTTGGATCTGTCGGCGGAAGCTCGACTGGGATGACTGATGGAGCAGAATGGCCCTTTACATCATCGTTCTAGGAGAGGCTCGGATGTTCTGAGGTCACTGACGAATCTGCTATTGTCGGATGCTTCGGGTGCTGACATCTCAGGCGGGAGTCACCTACTGTAGGAGCTCGGAGATTTTTTGTTGGTGAAGTCTGGGGAAGTTCGATCGCTAGAGAAGTCTGTCTGGGATTTATCTGATGTGGAAGCTCGTTCGAAGATCGTCCATTGGAGAAGTCCAGTTTTATGGGAAGCCTAATAGGAGGTCGACCGACGATGGACTTCGGATAGCACTGGGGAGGCTCGATAGACTTTAGAGGCAATCGACTATCGCAGGGACCCAGCTGCTGGAGCTCGTCCGAAATTCATCCACCGGAGTAGCTCGACTGAAGTCTACCTGTAATAGAAGTTCGAAGGAGATTCGTTTATAGTAGAGATTTGAATGGAATTTGCTTATAGTAGATGTCTGGGATAGACAGCCCGCTGTAGGAGTTCGGAGTAGACCATTCGTAGTAGAAGTTCGGCTCTCACGGGAGCTCGATTGGGATCCGAAAGGTGGTCGACCACCGTGAAAACTTGGATGAAGTCTGGTTACCGTAGAAATCTCGCTGTCGGGGAAGCTCGGATGCAGACGAAGTCCAGAAGAAAGTCAAAAAATAGTTGGTTGCTGTAGAAGGTCGGCTAACAGTGGAGCCCGGAGGGCCTTTGGGGTGGCCCAGTGGATGAGTGCAGAAGTTCATTGTCGGAGAAGTTCGGACGATCGAGGGGGTTCGGAGAGATGCCACACATAAGGTCGGGAGCTGGAAGAGCCCTGGAAGGATCGGTCTTTTACAAACTTTGATCGGAGGGTATTTTATACCCAACACCAGTCCCCCTACTTCCAAGTTCGGATTTCGAATGAAGGAAGTACAGAGAAATTCTCATGACCGAAGCTGCTCCCTTCGATTTTCGCACTCGGCGGTTGCCAGATATTTTGATATCCGGCACACTGGTACTGGAGTCTTTTCGAAAAAGATTTCTTCTTTTCAAAATTCCCACCAAGGCATGGCTCTAGGTACGACGTGATAATGACTTTGTCAGCTGCCTGCCGTTTCCAACAGTCTGTCAAGGTGGGTGAGACATGCGGCAAATGTAGACTAGCTAGAGAAGATCTGCAATCATTATTGCACCAGATCTCGAAGTCTATTTAAACACATTCTCCTCCTTCAGGGGTTTCACTTTGCTTAAGAGAATCCCTCGGTTCCCCTCCTCTTTTTTGAGAGCTCCAGCTTCCTCTAGCATCCTTCCCGATCTTAGGCATCCTCCGGGTCGACCTCCATCATCCTCGCCGTCTCCCTGTACTCCTGAGGTCAATCTAGGTTAGTTCCGAAACTTCCTGTCATTTTTTTGTCCTTTCTTCTTCGTATTCTGTTTATTTAGCTTTCTCGGGGGCCTGTTTGCTATTTTTCCTGATTTTTCAGGATTTTTATGGCTTCCATTTGATCCAAAATATCCTTTGATATCTCCTCTTCTAGCAGTTCTAGGAGTTCGTCAGCCCCGGTTCTCCACAGTACTGGTACCGTAGACGAATCCGTAGCTAGGACCGAACCTCGTCTGGCCTTTGTGCCGAACACCATCCCCGGCTCCTTGACTCTGAATGAACTCTCACTGATAAGGATTCAGTATGGAGTTCCTCTGGAGTACGAGCTGGAGCTTCTCGGGCCATCTGATCGGGCTAGCGCCCCTCCTCTCGACTGCTTCTGTCTGTACCAGGAGGCTTTCTGTGTCGGACTTCGGCTTCCACTGCCGTCTTTTGTCATTGCTCTCTTTCATTTTCTGAACATTTCTCTAATTTCTGTCGTGCCGAACTCCTTTAGGTTTTTGATAGGGTTGCTTTCTCTTTGTAGTTTAGCCAAAGTTCGGCCCACTCTTTCCTTGTTTAAAAACTTCTACACCTTCAAGCACCATCCCTCGACAAAGGATTGGTGGTATTTCTCTCCCTAGTTCGGTAGAAAGGGGTTGCTGAAAGGCGCCCCCTCTTCTATCCATAACTGGAAGGAGAGGTTCTTCTATGTCCGATGCCCAACCTTAGAGCTAGGATTACCCCCTTGGGGTTCTCTGAGGGATTCCGCCTGTCGGGCCTCTAACCTGGAAAGGGACGACCTCGAAGCCTCAAAAAAGCTCAAGGCCTATCGAGCCCCCCTCCTCCCCGAACTTCTGAGGGAACAATTTTTGTTCAACGTCGGCCTGAGCCCCCTTAACCCTGCCAGTATCTCTCCCTCTCTTTTTTTTTTTTTTATGCTTCCCCTTCTTCTTGCTCTATTTCGGAGCCATGCTGATTTTCTTTTATCACAGACATGGATGCAAGCGTGGCTCGGAGGTTAGCCCAGGGTCTCAAGACCCACAAAAGAAAAGATACTTCAACTTCGGGGTTGATGAAGAAAGCCAGGACAGAAGGGACAAGCTCGGCCACGCCTGCTCCGATGCCCGTCGCCGTCGAAGCCCCTTCCGATGCCGAACCTGAAGTCCCCCGAGCCCCTTCACAGAGCCCCCCAGCTGAGGGTCCTATTTCGGAGGTTCGTCCCGAGGGGGCACCCGAGGCTGAAGGGAGGAGGAGAAAGAAGACCCTGACCCGGAGAAGCCGCAGTCACAGGGCTGCCGCCGAGGGGGCCGATGGGTCCGAGGAAGACCTAGAGGAAAATCCCTTCAACAACAGAGACTTAATAAAGAGGCTGGTCGAAGGGTGCATTCTGCCCGAGGTAGTCGAGAGGATCATCCTCGCCGATCCAGAGCTGCGAGTCTGGGACTCTCTGGGATCTTTCCTCGAAGTAGGTTAACTCATCCTTTTCCTCCTTTTCGCTTCTTTAATTTATTCTTCAGCCCTTATGTCGACTCCCCGACGTTTCTTGCAGATTGGGTACCAGCTCGTCACCAACGTCGAGGCAGTGAAGATCGCCAAGAGGGAGGCAGCTCGGGCAGAAGAAGGTCACCTAGCCAGGGCCGCCCGCTTTGAGGAGAAAATCATCGAGGTCCTTAGTCTCTAGGAGGTGCTGGAAAAGGAGGGACAAACCTCGTCCGATCTGAGGACCATCTTGGAGGAGGAGAGAGGGAAGGCTGAGGCCGAGGTCTCTACATTGAGGGTGCAGGTTTTCGAGTGGAAGGAGCAGGCTTTCGAGTTGAAAGAGCAAATTTTTGAGCTGAAAGCGTGGATTCCATCTCTGGTCTCGGAGGCAAGGGCTCGAGCAGTGGAGGAGTTCAAAGCCTCTTCTGAGCTGGAGGATCTAAAGGTCCAATTCAGCCAGGATGCCTTCATCAAGGGGTTTGAGCTCTGCCAAGAGAAGGTGGCTGGGAGGTTTTTCGAATTGGATCTCGACTTATTGAATGAGACATCCGATGATGAAGCTGGACCATCCGAAGTCACTGTCGATCCTCTTCCAATCGGGACCTCGTCGACTGCCGTGGCCACCGCTGATGATCTTCCGAGGATGCTGACCCTCTCTACTTCTGTCCCAAAGGTCCGAAACCTCTAGTTTTGTATTTTTCCTTTGTGGTGATTTTTTTCTCATTCTCTTGTACTTGAAATTTATTTGATCAATGAAGCTGGGTTCGTCTTTACGGAGGGTCTGCCCCCTTTTTTTTGTATTCTTTTCCTCCTTTTTGTCTTCTTGCATTAATTTGAGTCGTGGCGCTCTTGTCCTCCAACGATAGTGTCCTGTCGAAGCTCTTCCCCTATCGGAGGGTATTCCCTTGAAGTCGACGATACGAGACCTCCAAAGGGAAGTTCATCAGTTGACAAGGAAATCCAAGAAGCTGGAAGATGAACTTCACCGACTGAAGGAGAGCCATTCAGAGGCCACCGCAAAGGCTACTCGCTTTCAGGACCTCCACAAGAAAAGTTTCATGGAATACACCAAAAGAAAAGCTGACTTCATTATGGAGCTTGAGGAACTACGAAAATGTGCCAGCGACCGGTCTTGGACTCAGGCTTCCAAGATCAGCTTCCTTAAAGTCGAGCTGGCGGACTCACGGGAGAAGATCGGCCGGCTGGAAGGCAGCTCATCCCGACTTACAGTCCAGACTAACCACGACCAAGACTGGTCGAAGAAGTTCTCCGACCTTCAAAAGCAGCTGCAAGACGTCGAGGCTAATTACGATGCCTACCGAGTCGGCTAGAGCAGACAAGTGGAGGACTACCGAAGGAGGCTCCAAACGGTGACTGACGAAGTTGCCCGCCTTCAGAGGCAGCTATCCGAGAGAGTCCAGCCTGTCCCTGCACAAGGTTCTGACGAGCTTTGCTCCTTGAGGAGAACTATGGCGGAACTGTCTGTAGCCCTTGGGTGGGAGGAAGCCGAATTACGGTGGCTGAAAGTTCAGCTGGTCCACGAGCAGCAGGCAGTCAAGGATGTCGAGGCAGAGTCCGAGGTCTTGAGGAGGAGGTTTCGAGAGTCGGAGGACGAGCACCGATGGTTCCACCGGATGTACCAGGATATGCTGCTAAAAAAGATGAAACTAGAAGAGGAAGTCAAAAATTTAAGGCGATCCATAGTAAGGGCCGGAACTGAGAGCTCGAAGTCAAAAAAAACTGAGCTTCCTTAGAGCCTCCTCTCCCTCTCTTTTTTTTTTTTGTTTTTGGCCTTTAAGGCTTTGTAACGTGTACTTCACCAATGAAATGAAAATGAAATTATCAATTACCTTGTCCATTCTGGTATTAAATGGTTGTTTACCAAACTCCATCTGTCTTCCGTCTTGTTCAATGCTGAAGTTGTCTGAAGGTTTTAGACCGTCGCTGTGTCGATTCACCCTTAGGGACTAGAGATTTTCGCCAAGGATATTCTCTCTCATCGAGATGAGGTCCCTAGTGCCTTTGATGTAGTTCATTTTTCACCTATCACCGGTGTAGTTCGTCGCTTTTTCTTTTCGTCTCTCTTTTTCTTCTGTGTTCGAGTGAGGGTCTTTCCTCTGCTCTTGACGGGGTCGTCAGAGTGTAGAGGAGTCATTGAGGAAGCTTTCCTCCTTATCGATCAACCGAGTCTTTGTTCCCATTGGGATGAGGTCCTCCCCTTATTCTCGATAGTTGGTTTCAGCTCGTGTTAGGATGAGGTTCTCCTCCTGTTCCTAACAAGGCTGTGGGGGCACATAAGGGCCGTTGTGAGGGTCTCTCCTCCCATCCGATCTTTAGAAAATTGAGTCTTCGACTTTGCTCATGTTAGGACGAGATTCTCCTCCTGTTCTTATCAAGGCTGTGGGGGCACATAAGGGACGTTGTAAGAGCCTCTCCCCCCATCCGATCTTTAAAAAATTGGGTCTTCGACTTTGCTCATGTTAGGATGAGGTTCTCCTCCTGTTCCTAACAAGACTGTGGAGGCACATAAGGGCCGTTGTAAGAGCCTCTCCCCCCATCCGGTCTTTAGGAAATCGGACCTTCGACTTTGCTCATGTTAGGATGAGGTTCTCCTCCTATTCCTAACAAGGCTGTGGGGGCACATAAGGGCCGTTGTAAGGGCCTCTCCCCCCATCCGATCTTTAGAAAATCGGGCCTTCGACTTTGCTCATGCTAGGACGAGGTTCTCCTCCTGTTCCTAACAAGGTTGTGGGGGCACATAAGGGCCGTTGTAAGGGCCTCTCCCTCCATCCGATCTTTAAGAAATCGGGCCTTCAACTTTGCTCATGTTAGGACGAGGTTCTCCTCCTGTTCCAAACAAGGCTATGGGGGCACATAAGGGCCCTTGTAAGGATCTCTCCCCCCATCTGATCTTTAGAAAATCAGACCTTTGATTTTGCTCATGTTAGGACGAGGTTCTCCTCCTGTTCCTAACGCGCTTAATTCCATTTGTATGGGGGAGTTATCTCCTGTCGTTATAAGCTCATACCAAAAGAAAAAATGCACAAATATGAAAAGAATTTTTATTCAGGGCAAAGTTGTCAGTAATCATTTGTAGATTTTTCGAACCCTATAACCGTGGAAGGTCTGCTCCCCGTCGGGGTCCCCCTGAGACAGAGTTGATAATCCCAATCGGAGGCCGATCTTCAGGCTATTCCTCCCTCCTTGGTGGTTCCGACTGCGGTAGGGCCCTAGGCCGATCTTCCTTTCCTTCAGGTCGGCGTCGAATGAATCTGTCGAGCTGACCTCGTCTAATGAGCTCCTTGATCTCATCTCGAAGCTGAATACACTCCTCTGTGTCATGGCCGTGGTCACGATGATAGAGACAAAATTTGTTTGGGTTGCACTTCCCAGGATGCGAGTGCATCCTCTCCGATCTCGGGAGCTGCTCCCTAACCTCCATCAGCACTTGAGCTTTTGAGGTGTTGAGAGGGGCGTAGCTGTAGAATCTTCCAAGAGGAGAGCCTCGTCGAACTCGACGGTCTGGGCTTCTCTGCTTGCGAGCTCGGGGAGGAGTCCGGACATGCCCATGTCCGGGAGGAGTTTGAGAATGTGGCCGAGCTTCACTCTATCCTTTTTCAACTACGGGCTTGCTCGAGTCTCCCACCTGCTGCTTTCTCGCGGTCTCCTCGTCCTTCATCTTGAAGGCTTCTTCTACTCGGGCATATCCTTCAGCCCGAGCCAGCAAATCAACAAAATTCCTGGGGTACTTCTTTTTCAAGGAGAATAGAAGGTCATTCTTTTGAAGGCCGCCTTTCAGAGTAGTCATCACGATCGATTGGTCCAAGTTTCGAACCTCCAATGCAGTGATGTTGAAATGGTTGACGTAAGCCCGGATGGATTCTCCCTCCCTTTGCTTGATGTTGATGAGGGACTCCGAACCTCTCCGGGGATGCCGGCTGCTAACAAAATGAGCCACAAACTGGTGGCTCATCTGGTCAAAAGAAAAGATGGTACCCGGCTTCAACATCGAACACCAGTTCCTTGCTGCTCCCTTCAGGGTGGATGGAAAAGCTCGGCACAGAATGGCGTCTGGCGTGCCATGGAGTAGCATCATTGTTCGGAAGGCCTCCAGGTGGTCAACCGGGTCCGAGGTCCCGTCATAGCTTTCGAATTGGGGGAGCTTGAAGTTAGGCAGGATCAGTTCCTGCATGATCATTTGAGAGAAGAGTGGGTCAGTACAGATGTCCTCACCATAAGCAGGGGGAGCGTGGTGGAGTTCTTCGATCTGTCGGTTCATCTCTTGGAGCCTTCGATCTAGGAAGTCCTCTCGACTGCGGGTCTCGAGGGTCTTTGGGCAGAATGGAGGTAGAGATCCTTCGGGAGTAGAATCATGATCGGACTGAGGGCTCCCCACCCTCGAATTTGTCTTTCCAGGAAAGACGGGGCGACTGGCCCAAGTGGCCCGCCCTACTATCGAATTTTGAAATTCTGACGACGTTCTCTCCAACGCACTGACGCCTGCGGCTGTTGTTGCTATTGCATGGCCTACACCGCTTCAATGAGGCCTCTGACCTACTGAACCAGCAGGTCGAATTGCTCCATGCCGACCGCCATTGTCGGAGGAGGAGGGGGAGCCTAGGAAACTGGAGGTGAGGCCGGAGCCTGAGATCTGGCCGCGGAGGCCGTGGATCGCCTGGTGGATACTTTGTGGGGAGGCATCGGGTGAAGATCTAGTAGGAGAAGGAGAAGAGGATGTCGGAGAAGATGATCGGAATCAGTCCCCTTGAGCACTCTTTTAAGAACAAGGGTACTGCAAAGACACACCCCTTCTTCTAGCGCCAATTCTGTTGGTGCAGAATTCTGCCGAAGCCGGAGTTCCTGGAGTCGAGAAGACCGTGGCCGCCATCAGGACTTGCAAGGGAAGTCTAAATCAGAGTTGGGGGTGCTCCGATAAGATCCTCCGATGCTCAAGTCAGTACTCTGCTTCAATAGAAATGGAGTGCTCGAGCAAAAATTTTGGCAGAGTTTCGAGATAGAGTTTTTGAGCTTAGAAAAGAACGTATCTAGGGATCCTTATTTATAGACGGAGAGCATAACTGACTGACAGTGACGTCTGTAACCGTCTGGTAGTGTGCCGTTCAGAGCCATGCGGAGTTTGTTACGGAGAGTAGTGGCATCAGAGATCGTTCAGGGCTACGTGGAGCTTGTTGCGGAGAGTGGAGTGGTGTTTGTTGTCATGACTTGCCAGAGAGTGGTGGAGCTGCGTGGAATCCGTTGTAGAGAGTGGAGCAGGGTGGCGGTTCTTGTCATGGCTTGTCAGAGAGTGGTGGAGCCGCATGGAATCCATTGCAGCGAGTGGAGCAAGATAGTGGCCCTTGATGTGGCTTGCCAGAGAGCTTGGATCCATCGGCTGAAGCTCGGCTGGGATGCCTGATGGAGCAGAATGGCCCTTTACATCATCATTCTAGGAGAGGCTCGGATGTTTCGAGGTCGCTGACGAATCTGCTGTTGTCGGACGCTTCGGACGCTGACATCTTAGGTGGGAGTCACCTGCTGTAGGAGCTCGAAGATTTTTTGTTGGTGAAGTCCGGGGAAGTCCGATCGCTAGAGAAGTCCATCCGGGATTTATCTGATGTGGAAGCTCGTCCGAAGATCGTCCGTCGGAGAAGTCTGATTTTATGGGAAGCCTGGTAGGAGGTCGGCCGGCGATGGACTTTGGATAGTGCTGGAGAGGCTCGGCAGACTTTGGAGGCAATCAGCTATCGCAGGGACCCAGCTGCTGGAGCTCGTCCGGAATCCATCTGCTAGAGAAGCTCGACTGAAGTCTACCTATAATAGAGGTTCGGAGGAGATTCGTTTACAGTAGAGGCTTGAATGAAATTTGCTTACAGTAGATATCTGGGATAGACAGCCCGCTGTAGGAGTTTGGAGTAGACCATTCGTAGTAGAAGTTTGGCTCTCGCGGGAGCTCGATTGGGATCCGAAAGGCGATCGACCACCATGAAAACTTGGATGGAGCCTGGTTACCGTAGAAATCTCGCTGTCGGGGAAGCTCGGATGCAGACAAAGTCCAGAAGAAATTCAAAAAATAGTTGGTTGCTGTAGAAGGTCGGCTAACAGTGGGGCCCAGAGGGCCTTTGGGGTGGCCCAGTGGATGAGTGCAGAAGTTCATTGTCAGAGAAGTCCGAACGGTCGAGGGGGTTCGGAGAGACGCCACACATAAGGTCATGGAAGAGCCCTGGAAAGATAGATCTTTTACAAACTTCGGTCGGGGGGTATTTTATACCCAACAGTCAGCTTAGTCTTTAGAGATAAAAGAACATAAAAAGCAATCTAAATTAGCAAATCTTTTAGCCAATCTAAAAAAATTAATTAATTGACTATGTTATCAAGTTAACCGATTAAGAAAAGATCTAAGCCGATCTAGTCTTAGAAAAACAGAACTAATAGAAAGATGAAATTTTGGCATCCACTACTGAGCTATCTCAGAGATTTTACTTAGCCGACTCAATATTGAAGGTTAACCGACTAGGAGCCTGGATGAGCCAACTAACAATTTTTTGATAAAATAATGACTAATTTTTTAGAATTTTCAAAACATACTTAAACTATTGCTAGTGACTATTTTTAAGCTTCTAGTGGCTAAAGCATTAATTGTAGATATTTTTGATGTCATGAATATAAATGATTCAATGGGAGAATAATCTTTGGAGTTTATTGAGTTATTTCTTCGAGTTAGTGAGTGAAATTTAAAAGAGAAGGTGGAAGAAATTCAAGAGTGCAATTATTGTAGTCCTTCCCCTATTCATTCAAGTTGAAAGAAAGGAAGAGAGCATTAAGCTGAGCCAACTACTCTTATACAGGAGTATTGAAGGCTTCTTCAATCCTCTCAAGCATTCAAGGAAGAAGTTCAAGCAATCAATAGTCATCTATCTCGACTTCTTCTAAGTTTAAAATAGTTTTATTGTTTCTAAACTCTATTTTTTATATATCTTAATTTTTTCTACCAATGATAAGATTTTTGGGTGTAGAAATTTAAAGTTGGTCCGAGCCTAAAATTAGATGCTCCATGTCAAATTTTCTATACCGCTGTGGTGCACAAAAAATTTCCCCCTCAATAAATACTTGCATCTAAATATCCAATGTAGACTATTAAGAATTGAATTTTAAAATTCAAACCTTTTGAAAAAGAAAATAACTAAAATTTCTATTAAAAAATTGGAATCGCTTTTTGAAAAAGAAATTTAGGTTTTAATTTCCAACATCTCTAGCACTATCATGCTCGGACTTTGACTTGGCATGAAATCAGCAGGATATATTTTGGGTAAATCTTACTACCAATGTGATTTTATCTTATTTGGATTGGCAAATCAAACCCTGTGAGTTTTTACCACACGAAATAAAGCTAGCAAATTGAATCCTAGTCTGAATCTGGTAATAAGTACGTCACACACTTTATTTCGAATCCTAACGAAAATCGAACACTCTTCACAACTATATATGTCTGAAGAGCAAGTCTTCATCACCGCCGCAAAACAGATCGCAAGCTCCAGAGAAATCCATCCATGGCGAAGAGAAGCAGGGCCTCAACCACAATAACCAGCCGCTGCTCCAACCGATCATGGTCAGATGTTACGGAGCCCTTACTCTATTCCATCCTCAGCCGGCTCTCCTCCAACGTTGCGGATTTCTACACCTTCAGCGGCGTCTGCCCCGCACGGAGGTCGATCGCCTTCAAGCATGAGCTCTTGGCATCTATTCCCCCCATGTTCGTGCTCCGTCTCGCCAACAGTGGAGCCCTTCGTTTCCAAAGCATCACAGACTCGATTTATCACATGACTAGCCCGCTCCGAGTCAAGACCAAGAACTGCGTCGGCATCTCCTTCGGTTATCTCATCATCGTGGACAGATCATGGCGGCAGCCATCGCTTGTCGATCCCTTCACCAGTACCACAATCCGCTTGCCGAAGCAGGAGTTTCGCATTCGGTTCGCAATCTTGACGGCTCCACCCTCTTCTCCAGATTGCCTGCTCCTGGGCTGGGGTTCGGACTTGGATACGAAAAAATGTCAGACCAATGCTATTGCGGTCTGTGAACTTAAAGGTTCATGCGGGACGGTACAATTCTGGCCCTTCTCGTTTCGCAATGCCATCTTTCGTGATGGCAAGGCCTTTGCTCTATTGATTTTCTCTGCAGTTATTATGGTCATGGATTTGGTGCATCATCCTAAGCCAAGGTTGACGAAAGTCAGGCGCCTGTCTCTACCAGCCCGGGTACCATACCTGATGCTAACCGAGGCTGGTGGTGATCTCTTGTTAGTGTCCCAAGATCCTCTATGAGGAAGAATCTCAGTGGAAGCTCGCCCGCTGGACCTAAAAAGAAGAGGTTGGGTGCGATTAACAAGTTTGGGCGGGCGGGCATTGTTCTTAAGCTACAATCGGTGCGAGGTGGCAGAGAATCCAGCAGAATGGGAAGGTGAGGACTGCATATACATGGTTTCTGGAAGTACAGTTATCACGTTTCCGGCTCGAGATCACGAGCAAGAGATTGTGGCAACCACCGCATACTTATGAAGAACTCTCTCCATAAGCATGCAAGGCATTTCATCACGATATCAATGCATCACAGAGGAATAAATTCAAATAATTATTATTCAATTTTAATTCAAGTAATTAAATCAAATATCTTACATCCAATAAAATTTTACTAAAAATAAAATAATAGATCTAAGTTCAATGAAGTTGACAATACTAAATCTCACCTCTAAAAGCTCTGTCCCAATATTTCTTCCCACGCTCGTAATTAATTATCTGAATCTGAAAAATAGAAAGAAAGGTAATGAGCCAGACAGTCCAGTAAGTAACAAATATCTCAACTAAATATTTCAGATATTATATAATTTTCAAGAACAATACTGCAAATAAACATAAAAATATATTTCATGCTGATTTTATACAAATTCAATCTTTTCAAATATTCACATATAATATAATCATAAATTCGATTCGATTCAAAACACTCGTAACTCAACAGCCTCGACTATGACCAACGTTTAACCCCCATTGGTGGGGTCCACTGAATACCAGCGCACAACCCCCACTGGCAGGGTCCACAAACACCAGCGCACAATCTCCACTGGTAGGGTCCACTAAATACCAGCACACAACCCCCACTGGTAGGGACCACTGAGTACCAACGCACAATCCGCACTGGCAGGGTCCACTGAGTACCAACGTATAATCCTCGTTGGCGGAGCCCACTGAAACATAGTTAGGCTGAGAGCATAAATCCGATCTGTATCAATACACTTTTGTATCATAATATATCATATTTTTTTATGTGCATAATCGACGTACCATAATATTTCAAAAGTACTTTTCTTTCAAAACATAATTTCATAAATTATGCATAATTTCAGAGAATAATTATTTATTTTCAGAATAAATATGAAATATCTCGAGAAGATGATTCATTACTTACCTTTCACACAGCACTAAATAAATAGATCGACTAACTTCTAGAAGATTCTTCAGTGCCTATTATCCAAAATTATATTTTTATATTAATTTTAATTCAAAATTAAATCTAAACAAATCTCAAATCAAAATCTCACTTAGAATCAGACACTTCCCTAAACTCGATCAAAATCATTAAAATGAAGCCTTTCACTACGCTAATCTTAGAAGGATAACTTTGGAGAGAGAAATCCATCAAAAGAGAGAAACAATCTAGAGAAAGAAAATTTTGGAGAGAGAAAGTAGAGAGAAAAAGTCCAATTCTAGAGAGAGAAAGTAAGGGTTCAGATTGAAAGAAGAGAGAGAAGAGAGAGAAACTCTCCTCATTTTTATTTATTATTTATTTATTTATTTATTTTTTTCTTTCTTTTCTTTTTTCTTTTCTTTTTCCTTTTTCTTTTTTCTTTTTCTTTTTTTGTTCTTTTCTTTTTCCTTTTTCCTTTTCTTTTTCTTTTTTTCTTCCTTCTTCTACTTCTTCCCGTGGCCTCCCCTGGGTGAAAAAAAATGAAATAGGGGACCGAATGGTCCCCTCATATGGTTGGCCGACCGACGATCGGCCGGCACAGGAATGGCCAGTAGCCGGAGGAGAGTGCACCGCCATCCCAAGGGTCCCAAATCGGTGGCCGGTGACAACCACTGGCGTTCAAAAACCAAAAAAAATTGAAATCTCTCCCACAATAAAATCCGGCGACTCCGATCATCGGTGAGCGTGCACACCGGCACGGGAAGGAAGGGAGAGAAAAGAGGAAGAGAACCACATGCTTACCTCGAGCTCCGGCGACCTCTCCGGCGAGGAATTGCGGCGGGCACGGTGACGGTTTCTGCGAGCGATTTTCGGCAATCTTCGTCGTTTCGCTCCAGGATTCTTTGGTAGGAAGAAGGGAGAAGGGTCTCCCCTTTAAATAGAACCGGAGGAGAGGAGTTTGACTCCTCTCCGATGAGGTTTCCGACTCCGATTAGGAGCCGGTCGGGAGAAGAAGACTCCCTACGGGAGTCTTCTTCATTTCATTTTTTTCTTTTTTTTGTTGTCTGGGTTTAAGGCCCAATGGGCCGGATGTTACATTCTTTCCTCCTAAAAATAAATTTCATCCTCGAAATTTTTCTTACCTGTCACCATTGTATTGGAAGCCTGTGCATTCTGTTGTGTAAGCGCAAAAACTCTTCCCAGAGTTTTAGAAATCTGTCCACCATCCTTATGTTGTCCTTCATAAGTTCTTTGGCCAACTTGATTTTCAGTATTTAGCGGGCAGCTAGCAATTTTATGATCCATCTGACTACATTTAAAACAAGCACCTGTATTCCAATGGCAATCCTTGTCTGCATGATTTTTGCCACATCTGGAGCACTGCTCACCATCAATCTGTTGAGTCTTATTATCTATTGCTCCCTTAGCTGAACTTTTGATGTTTTTATTATTCTGTCCTTGTGTATCATTTGATTTTGCTCTCTTTCTTTACTTTCTTTCCCTTTCCATGCATTCTTCATTGACTTCTCTTTCAATTATCAGTGCTTTATTTACCACATCTGCATAAGTTATCAATTCATATGGAACCACTTGTTTTCGAATCTCAGTTCTCAGTCCCATCTCAAACTTGTGAACACGTTCTTGCTCACCATCCACTAATCTCGGAGCAAATTTTGCGAACTCTGTAAATTTTGCTTCATATTCAGTCACACTCATACCCTTTTACTTCAAATAAATAAACTCTTGCTCTTTCTGGATCTTTATACTCCGAGGAAAATACTGATCGTAGAATGCAATCCGAAATCTTTTCCAAGTAAGTATTTCGCCGTGTTGTTCATACTTGCGCTGTAGTCGTTGACACCAGTTGTATGCTTCTCCTTGTAGTAAATAAGCTGCATATCGAATCTTTTCTTCATCAAGACACTCTTGGACAGCGAAGGCCTTCTCCATCTCCATTATCCAGTTATCAGCCTCCAAAAGTTCAGTAGTCTCCTTGAAAGCTGGAGGAGCAAGCTTTTTAAATTCTGAAATGTTATTCCGTTGTACTGGTTGCTCTCTATGTTGTGGTGGTGGATGCTGATGTTGTTGTGTATCTCATTGTATCGGCTGTTGTTCAAGTATTTGCATATTTGTTGTTGCATTTGTACCATCCTGATTAGGGTCTGCATTAACTGAGCCATATTTGGTTCCTGACGTGCTCTCGAAGTACTCCCATTAGGATCTACGACTCCCTCCTCCTAAGGGGTGCCACTTGTCAGATGGAGAGTGCTACCATCCCATGGTTGTGATGTCTCTCTTGCAATTCCTTGAGTAGTTCTTGTCATTCTACGGGGAGGCATGATAACCTTGTAGTAGTAAAACTTTATTAGATTCATTTATCTATTTGTTAGGATGGGTTTATTATGATGCTCATACTTTAACGTCCCAATATTTCTAATGTTTACCCACCTACACTCATACTATGTCTAATTCTATGTGTCATAATTTATCCACTTATACTCTGATACCATATTAATTGTCACGCCCCCGGCCCGAGATCGCGAACAGGAGGTCGCGGCAACCGCCGCATACTTATGAAGAACTCTCTCCATAAGCATGCAAGGCATCTCATCACGATATCAATGCATCATAGAGGAATAAATTCAAATAATTATTATTCAACTTTAATTCAAGTAATTAAATCAAATATCTTACATCCAATAAAATTTTATTAAAAATAAAATAATAGATCTAAATTCAATGAAGTTGACAAGGCTAAATCTCGTCTCTAAAAGCTTTGTCCCAATATTTTTTCTCACGCTCGTAATTAATTATCTGAATCTGAAAAATAGAAAAAAAGGTAATGAGCTAGACAACCCAGTAAGTAACAAATATCTCAACTAAATATTTCAAATATTATATAATTTTCAAGAACAATGCTGTAAATAAACATAAAAATATATTTCATACTGATTTTATACAAATCCAATCTTTTCAAATATTCACATATAATATAATCATAAATCCGATTCGATTCAAAATACTCGTAACTCAACAGCCTCGACTATGACCAACGTTTAACCTCTATTGATGGGGTCCACTGAATACCAGCGCACAACCCCCACTGGCAGGGTCCACAAACACCAGCGCACAACCCCCACTGGCAGGGTCCACTAAATACCAGCGCACAACCCCCACTGGTAGGGTCCACTGAGTACCAGCGCACAATCCCCACTAGCAGGGTCCACTGAGTACCAACGTATAATCCCCATTGGCGGGGCCCACTGAAACATAGTTAGGCTGAGAGCATAAATTCGATCTGTATCAAAATACTTTTGTATCATAATATATCATAATTTTTTATGTGCATAATCGACATACCATAATATTTTAAAAGTACTTTTCTTTCAAAACATAATTTCATAAATTATGCATAATTTCAGAGAATAATTATTTATTTTCAGAATAAATATGAAATATCTCTGGAAGATGATTCATTATTTACCTTTCATAGAGAACTGAATGAATAGATCGACTAACTTCTAGGAGATTCTTCAGAACCTATTATCCAAAATTATATTTTTACATTAATTTTAATTCAAAATTAAATCTAAACAAATCCCAAATCAAAACCTCACTTAAAATCAGACTCTTCCCTAAACTCGATCAAAATCATCAAAATGAAGCCTTTCACTACGCTAATCTTAGAAGGATAACTTTGGAGAGAGAAATCCATCAAGAGAGAGAAACAATCTAGAGAGAGAAAGTAGAGAGAGAAAGTCCAATTCTAGAGAGAGAAAGTAAGGGTTCAGACTGAAAGAAGAGAGAGAAGAGAGAGAAACTCTCCCTCATTTTTATTTTATTATTTATTTATTTATTTATTTTTTCTTTTCTTTTCCTATTTCTTTTCTTTTTCCTTTTTCCTTTTTCCTTTCCCTTTTTTTTTCTTTTCTTTTTCCTTTTTCCTTTACTTTTTCTTTTTTTCTTCTTTCTTCTACTTCTTCCCGTGGCCTCCCCTGGGTGAAAAAAAATTGAAATAGGGGACCGAATGGTCCCCTCATATGGTTGGCCGACCGATGATCAACCGGCACAAGAATGGCCGGTAGTCGGAGGAGAGTGCACCGCCATCCCAAGGGTCCCAAATCGATGGTCGGTGATGACCACCGACGTCTGAAAATCAAAAAAAATCAAAACCTCTCCCATAACAAAATCCGACGACTCCGATCACCAGTGAGTGTGCACACCGGCACGAGAAGGAAGGGAGAGAAAAGAGGAAGAGAACCACATGCTTACCTCGAGCTCCGACGACCTCTCCGACGAGGAATTGCGGCGGGCATGGTGACGGTTTCTGTGAGCAATTTCTGACGATCTTCATTGTTTCGCTCCAGGATTCTTTGGTAGGAAGAAGGGAGAAGGGTCTCCCCTTTAAATAGAACCAGAGGAGAGGAGTTTGACTCCTCTCCGATGAGGTTTCCGACTTCGATTAGGAGCCGGTCGGGAGAAGAAGACTCCCTGTGGGAGTCTTCTTCATTTCATTTTTTTTTTTTTATGGGCTGGGTTTAAGGCCCAATGGGCCGGATGTTACAATAGTGGTGAGGCAGTCCTTGAAGGATGGAAGCACCAAAGTTCTCATTGAATCTTTGCCTCAACGATACGTAGATGAAGATAAGAATTCTGATTGGGTTACTCATATTTCAAACCAACTTCCAATTTAGATGTTCACTGAAAAGCAGGATGAATTATATCTTTGAAGACTTCAACTATTTTTTTCTCTCGACTTTTTGTCATATATATATATATACAATGTCTTTCTCTTTCGTATTCATGCTTGTGATACACTATGGATCTTCTGTAATGGTAACCATATTATGGATCATGCACACTTGTGCAAATCGATTACCAAAACTCCATATGAGATATAGATTTGATTAATTCGATGCTCTCTTATTTTAGGATTTGAGGTATCGAACTTATGTAAAATGTTCACAAATTGACTAGCTTGGATCTTGGTCTGATAAATATTATTTTAAAGATATTTTTTCTACCTTCCTAATGGACATGAGATATTCATGAATCTTAAGGCATTTTTTTTTGAAAAGAAGTTCTTTGGTGAACGAATTGATGTCATTAAGATCAAGCTTGGTGAAGCTTGATGGATAGAGGAACTGACTCTGACACAAACCAACAAAACCAAAGTTGATTAGATCAAATCTAGAGCTCGATATGAAGGCATCTCTAAGTAGATATGATAGAGTACTGTGTCAACTAAACAGATACTTCGATTTCTAAGTTCGGGATGGAGATTTGATCTCCCATACGGATGCTATACAGGGATCTAACTTTGAGAAGTGGCTTGGAGCCATTTAATCTGAAATGAAGTCCATGAAGATCAATGATGTATGGACATTCGTTGATTTACCTGAAGGGGTAAGATCCATAGGGTGTGAGTGAATTTTAGATGGATAAAGGTGCAAACAGAAAGGTGGAGACCTATTAATTCTGTCTGGTTGCCAAAGAATTCTATCCAAGTTATATTGTTGATTATGATGAGACATTTTTTTTGTACCAATCCTCAAGTCCATTCGGATTGAATTAAACTTCTCAAAGTTGAAATATATATTTTGAACATATGACATTTTGAGAATGAAGCAGAATCTTGTATATACAATTGAGCTAGTAGTTTTGTAAAAGTATTTTTTATGTTGTTTGGATGAAATTCTCTTTATCGAAAATGACATCCCTACATTACAGAAAATAAAATCTTGGTTGTCATCTCTATTCTCCATAAAGGTTTGGAAGGTTATAAGAATCATCCTTAGGTACTTATAAAATACTAAGGATCAATGGCTCGTTTATAAAGAATCTGACTTCAAACCTATGAAATATTAATTCTAGTTTCTAGTTGGATCGAAATGATAAAGTTGTGTCAAGTTATATTTTTATCCTAAAAGGAGAAGTGACATGCTAGAAAGGTTGCATGCAGTAGTCAGTAGTCAGTTTTATTTAGGACATGGAGTTCTTTATGGTATTTGATGCTGGTAAAAAAGTTGTTTGGTTATGAAAGTTCATCAGTGAGCTTGGAGTGGTACCCTCCGTTGATGGTCCAGTCCTTCTGTATTGATAATAGTACTAGAGCCATAGCTCAAGCTGAAGAACTGATGTTCTATCTGAGGATCAAATACATTCTGCATTGCATTCACCTTGTTCGATAAGATCAAAATAAAATCGATCGTAGGAAGATCGACTGAAAAGAGAACTTGGCCGACCTATAGACTAGAGCAATTAGATCTAATGAGTTCGATGATCTCAAATGGAAGATGGATATTTGATACTGATCTAATTGGCTTTAGTCCAAGTGAGAGTTATTGAGAAATATGTCCTAAAACCAATCATCTAGATTGTAGATGATTGTGCTCCATACATGTATATGAATTATAAAATGATAAATGTTATCTGACAGATTCATCATAAGAAATACATCTTTCTAAATAGGACTCAAATATTATAATAAAATCTTTAGAGGTACTTTCAAAATGATAAAAGAAGATTTATCATGTGATTCTTAAGTTCTGCTCACGATCAAATGATACAATTATTATAAGGACGATAATTGTATTGAGTGTAGGTCATTGTGTGCCATATTAGTTGGTTGTCCTCTTAACCAAGGCATGTGGTGACATGGATATGGCATACGGATGATATGTAAGAGTACATTTCACTGAGTGTCATCACTTCTGGAGCACTCTGCAGTCAAGGGTTACTCTGATGGGATATGGGTATAAGTGTCTCTCTGATCTAAAGCTGTCTTGGTGACTTGCAAGCAACTCACTATGCTTTGGTGCCAGACTATCCGAATTACTAATTCGATGATGGAAGATTTTTTGGTATAGTCAAGCACTTATGAAGTCTGAGTGTGAGTCAAGTGAAATTGATTGCTCCAAGTAAAATTAGAGATGATGCATCACTGTATTTTAATTCAACAAAACTTTGACCAAAATAGTCCTAGTGAGGAGTCACAAGATTTTTAAGGTTGAGACATAATGTGGACCACTCTTCCTGGGTTGATAGTTTAAACCTTAGTCATCCTTGAGCATCAAGTATCAAAGGGATAAATTATACGGTAACTATATCCACATGGGTTCTAGAGTGTTGCTGGGCATACATTCGGCCTATCCAGATGTCAGAAATCATTGCTAGATGATAACATCGATTAGTACAAGAATTATTCTTATACTATCGGCTTAGGTTCGAATCTATGGGGTCACACACATAGAAGTACCTGTTTGATAAAATGGTTGATCGATGACTATGAATCATTGAAGAGTTTAATTATCAATGTGATTGATGATTAATCCTTTGCAAAGGTTACAATAAATTATTTACTAATGATTGATAATTTAAAAAAATAATTAATTAACAATATGATTGTTAATTAGCTTAATTTGATTGAGCAATGGAGATTGGATCAGATCTAATTGAATTGGATTCAATTAGGTTGGCTTTGGATTAATTTGATGCATCCCTATTGGATAACAGGGCTTGTTCCAATTGATCATAGAGATGCAAATTAAATTCTAAGTTGAATAAGATTCAATTAATTTTATATAGATTTTAATTGGATCAAATCTTGTTGGATAATAGGCTTGATTGGATCAAGCCCTATTATCAAATAACTTCTCTGATATCCATTAAGAATCTATCGCTGGATCAATGAGATTTTAATTTAACTAATTTCCAATTGGATTAGGATCTAGTTGGTTTCATAATTGGGCTAAGACCTAATTAGTTAGTTTGTTATAATTAATTTCTAAATTGATTAGGTTGGGTCCAAAGATTAGCTAGAGTTGGAACAAGATTCTTAAATCCTATTTGGAATAGGACTTGACCAACTCAAAACTCCCATGTGATTTTTAATCCTCACGCCCCACTTCTCTTCACATGGAGTTCCTCACACCCAAATCAGAACTGCATCCTTTCTCTTCTCTTGTGTGTGAGATAAAAGGCATCCCCCTTTCTTGTCACCAAAAAAAAAAAGTAAGGAGGGACGTCCAACTCTTGGACACCCCAATTCCACATGATGCCAACCCCTCTTTTCCTCCCCTCTTGAAAGGATTTTTGAGAGCTTTTGCTGCTAGTTCTTAGGTGTTAAAGAATGGCTTCTTTGCTAGTTTTATAGAGGAAAATTGAAGAAGAAAGGTTCTTCCCAATGAGAGAAAGAAAAAGAAGAAGAAAGGTCTTCTTTCTTATGTGCAGCCTTGAAGGAGTTCTTCTTTCAAATTTTTTTTTTTATTTTTTTATAGGATTAAAATTAAACTAGATCTGATTTTTAACATGAAAATTTGGAAGAAAAATACTAAAAAAATTTGGTTGGATGTTTGGTGCTTTTTAGAATTCTAGATCAAGGAGAAAAAGGGAGAAGAAGAGAGAAGAATGGTTCTTCTCTTGGATCTCTCTTTTAGATTTTTTTAGAATATGAGAAACCATATTATTTTTAGTATAAAAAATTAGATTAGATCTAATTTTTATCATAAAAAATTAGAGAAAAAATTTTTCTTAAAGGTGTAAAAGGAAGAGAGAAAGATTCTCTCTTGTGCTTGGGAGAATTGAGAAGAAGGATTTTTCTCATGATCTCTATTGTAGAGATCTGATGCATAGATGCAGAAAGAAAAGAAAAGGGTCTCCTTATTCTTCATCTTCATCATGTTTCTCTTAGATCAGTCAAAGCGTGGTGTCTTCGTGAGCTAGTACTCCTGGAGAGATCAATCAGCACAAAGACTTCGTGTGGATATCCGTAGAGATCGGACACGTGTGCGACTATCAAGCATCATGAAGAATCAACTACTATATCTAGTTGAAACTAACCTTACAGTTTCTTCTATATCTAGTTGGGTTATAGATTTTGGTTCAAGTTCTCACTTGTGTACTTCAATATGGATCTAAAAGAAAGTAGAGGATTAAGGAAAGGTGACATGATCCTTCAGATTGGCAATGGGGCAAGAGTTGCTATTATGATCCTAGACACCTATCCTCTATGATTACCATCTAGATTTAGTTTGATTTTTAGAGACTATTATTATGTACCTATTGCTAACAAAAATTTAATTTTTGTTTCATCAGACTACTATACAATTTTTTTTAGAAATAAATTGGTTGCATATAACTTTGTGAATGATAGTCTCTATTACTTACATATGGATGTATGTGTGAATATATCTGAGCAGATAGGGAGTGCCATAGGATCGAAGAGATTTAGAGTTGAGATGAATCTAAAGTGAATGTGACACCTCAGGCTTGATCATATCGGAAAGGATAGGATAAACAGATTAGAGAAAGATGAGCTTCTTGGCTCATATGTCTTATCTAGTTTGCGAATCCTACCTTCAAGAAAAGATGGACAAACTATCCTTTGTAGGATATGGAGAGAGGACTACTGAGATACTTATCCTGGTACACACAGATATATATGGCCCATTTGATGTGTAGGCTAGGGACGGTTATCTTTGCTTCATTATTTTTACCAAGACTTTTCACGATATGGATATATGTGTGAGACATAAATATGAAGTCTTTAAAAAATTCAAAGAATTTAGATATGAAGTAAAGAAGTAAACTGAAAAAAAATTTAAAATTCTTCGATTAGATCAAGGAGGTATATATCTTAGTGGGAGTTTCTAAACAATCTTGAAAAAAAAGGCATAGTCTAATAATAGACTCTTCCTGGTACATCTCAACTCCATAGAATATCAGAGAGGAGGAATAGGACTCTATTGGATATGGTCCAGATCATAATGAGCTTCACTGATCTTTTCTTATTTCTTTGGAGATATGCTTTGCTTTCTCTAATTTACATCTTAAATAGAGTTTTCTCTAAGTCTGTTTCTATCATGTCATATGAGATGCGGCATGGTAAGAAATTGAGTCTTGATTATCTCAAGATTTGAAGATATCTATTTCATATTAAGTGACAACAGACGAACAAGTTGGAGGCTCGATCTATGAAAGCTTGTATTATTAGGTATCCAAAGAGTCTTTGAGATACTACTTTTACTTCTCCGAGGATCACAATATGATTGTGAGTTGACATGCTATATTCTTAAAAAAATAGTTTATCCAAGATAGAGGCAGTGGGAGGAAAATTAAACTTGAAGAGAGAGTCTCTAAAGAGCAACATGTCATAGAACCTATAAAACATATTCATGTTAAGCCAGTACATGTAGTACCTCCTCTACCTATTAAATCTAGTATAATGTCCCATCCTCCTAAAAGATACTTGGATATGATTTTAGAGGATGTAGAGAAAATATTTCTCATAGGAGATAGGAAACATGAAGATGATCTCAAAATCTACAATGAGGTGATGTCGACATTGACTCCGAGAAGTGGCTAGAAGCAACGAAGTCAATAGTTGACTTGATGCATTCCAACTAAGTTTGGATCTTAGTAGATCTACCAGTAGGTATGGTACCTATTGGATATAAATGGATCTATAAAAGGAAGATAAGTTCAGATAGATAGGTAGAGACCTATGAGGCAATGCTCATGGTGAAGGGTTATAGTTAACGCGAAGGTATTGACTATTAGAATACTTTTTCACTTATGGCTATACCAAAATCTATCCAGACACTGCTTACTACTATGACATACCATGATGAGATTGGTAGATGGATATGTAAGCTATAATGGACTAAAGCAAGCATCTTGGAGTTGGAACATTCATTTTAATGACGTAATCAAATCATTTGATTTCATCAAGAATGAGGAGGAACTATGTTATAAAAAGATCAGTGGGAGTGCTATCATATTTCTCATATTGTATGTGGATAACATTCTCCTGATTGAAAATAATATTCTCATGCTGACTTCAATTAAAATATGATTGTCTAAGAAATTCTCTATGAAAGTCTTTGGAAAAGCTCCTATATTCTAAAAATAAAGGTCTATAAGATAAATCTAAGAGGATGCTGGCCTCTCACAGAATATATACATAGAAGAGATACTGAAGAGGTTCAACATAAAAAACTTCAAGAGAAGTTTCTACCCCTTAGGCATGGGATTGATCTCACCAAGAAAATGTATCCCAAACACATTTGAGGAGATACAGCACATGAGCAAGATCCCTTAAGCTTCAGTTTATGGGAGCCTCATGTATGCTATGCTATATACATGACTTGATATATCTCTTGCTGTGAGTGTCACAAACAGTTATCAGTCAAATCTAGGCTAAAAGCACTGGATAGCTATGAAGAACATTCTTAACTACTTGAGAAAGACTTAGGATATGTTCATAGTCTTTAGAAGAGAAAATTTGAGGATAGAAGGATTCACAAATTCAGACTTTATATCTGATATTGATGGTAGAAAGTCTATATCAGGATGTATTTTCTTATATAATGAAGGTTCGATGAATTGGAAGAGTTTCAAACAATCGATCATTGCAAATTTTATCATGAAAGCTAAGTAAATCACCACTTTTGATGCTGCTTAGGAAGTCTTCTGGTTTAAATAAGTTTGTAGTAGAATTTTACGTAATATCATCAAATGGCATAACACCATACTGTGACAATAAAGGTGCCATAGCTCTAACTAAGGAGTCTGGATCTCACCAGAAGTTCTAGCACATAGAGCAATAATTTTACATTATATACAACTATCTCAAAAAAAATACTTCAAGGTACAAAGAGTAGACCCCATGAATAATGTGGTGGATCCATTGACTAAACCACCTAGTCAATTGAGGATCAAAGCATATCTTGAGAAGATGGGGCTTAGCTATATGATAGATTGGCTTTAATGCAAGTGAAAGATTATCAAATGTATGCCCTAGAAGTCAATCTGATTGACATATTTATTCTTTCTAAGATATAATTTTGTACTTGATCTTATTATCTATTAATAAAATTGAGCAGCCTATTTTTATTCATATTATATAAGTGTCTATGAATCGTCTAGAGAATTAATAAGATAATGACACATATTCTCAAGAGTTGAAAATTTGATGTATGTATCATTGGTGATTAAATCTTAAATTACTTTCAATCAATGGATCATCATGAGGATGGTGATTGATCTAATAAGATTGGTATATGGATTACTCTCTTTTGAGTAGATGAGTCTTGAGTCTACAGTATGGAGACACTGGAGCGAGAGTACAGATGGTTGTTAGAGAACAAAGATACCGAGCATGACCAACATGAGAAATCACTTGGATGTCTACTTACTCATTAGTGACTTTCTCGATGCTGTAGTGGTGTAACTAATTTTTTGACTAGCGATGTCTTGGCTATTCATAATGAGATTGTTGTAGTTTGACTATACATACACTTGGTCCCTAGCTATATGGGTTCTTATGATGTAGATTGGCTATAGTAGATTCGTTGTAGGAATAGGATGTATGCATAGATGGGATCTATCAATCTTGATAGATAAGGAGCAGCCCTATGTGATTTATGAGACTAAATTTTGAAGGCCATGGTCATGGCAGTGTGAATAATAAAAAAAAAATTTCATGAGATTTTAGATAATGAACTCAAGTTGAATAAATCTTACATATGATAGATGAAGGTATTTGATGAATTTTTCATAACCTTTATCTTATCGAAACTCATGATAGAAGAGCTGTATCACACAATAATGACACTTAAGAGGTTCACTCCTTCTATTCTACTGGATTGCCACTACATGCTGCTAGGCATCATTGGTGGATTGTGAGATCAATAAGAAATATTTTGATGGTCAATAATTTTTATTTGGTGAGCTGAAATTGTTTCAATCTATTGAAAGGTGTTTCAATAATATTAGTGATAGAGATTATATTATATCTTACTGTCAGACAGAATAGAACATATGAGATTACATACATAAGAGGTCCTAATTGATCGAATAATTAAATTATAATTTTGAATCATAGTAGGATTCATTTATCAATATGATTGATAATTGGACTGATTTATAAAAGTTACATGAAAGGACTCACTAATAGTTAGTGAGTTAAAGAACTTATTTACAATTATTACTATATTATTTGATTTGATCAAATAATTGAGACTGAGTCCTAGTCAAATTAAATAAAGATTTAATTTGATTGGATTTGGTTTGAGTTTGACTCAGATTGAGCTTCATAAGTCTAAAAGGTTTAGACTCAATAAGTAGTTGACTTATTAAAAATTCAAGCCATATTAGACTCTATCTGTAAAGGTGATTTACTTATAGAAGAACTCTTTCCTACATCTCATGCCTCGTGGAATCACCGTGAGTTTGTTGGTGCAAGAAAAAAGAGAGGCACCCCTTAGAGAGAGTCCTTCTCTCTCAGGATTCTCAACTAAACCCTAATAGGATTAGGATTAGCATTGCAATTTAAGTATGGGAACCTTCTCTTAGTTGTTAGCATGAAAATAAGAGAGAGAAAATAGCGAGAAGTGGGCGGGCATGAGAAAGGAAAATTAGAAAAGAGGGTGGCACACTACTTCGTGGTTGGATGCCTCCTCTCTTCTTTTCTTCTTACATGAGATGTCCAAGAGTTGGATGTTCTCAGGACTCTCTTCTTTCTTCCATGCTATTGTTAGATGTATGTCCTAGAAGCCTATATGGCTGACATATTGTAATTAATCTAGGATACAATTTTGTACTTAATATATTGATATGATCAATAAAAGGATAAATTCTTTTTCATTCAAATGTAATGTATCCTTGAATCGTCCATGGAATTAGTTTTGATACATACTCTTAAGGTGTTGAAAATTAGAGATATGTATTTAATTCCTAAAAGCTTTCGATCATAGGATCATCATGAGGATGGTGACAAATTCGAATAGACTGGCGCACAGATCACTTCCTTCGAGATAGATGAGTCTCTAATCTACTGTGTAGAGACACAGAGCCATGAGTGTCGATGGTTGTTAGAGAACAACTAGTACTGAGCATGACCATATGAGAGATCACTTAGATTTCTATTCAATCATTAGTGATTGTCTCGATGCTGTAGTTGTATGACTGATCCTTTGACTTAAGATGATACTGCTACTTGCAGTGAGGCTACTGAAGTTTGATTGACACATAAATATGGGTCTCAATGAGCCCTTGTAGTGGATATTGACTATAGTTGGTCCACTGTAGAAGTAGGGTGTGCATCAAGATAGAATTTATCAACCTTGATAAAGAAGAGTAGTCTTATGAGATTTGAGAAGCTACGTCCATGAATTTGTGGCCACAGTAGAGTGATTGATAGAAAAGAGTTTTCATAGACATCATATCTGGACTTGAGCTAACTAAATCTATCATATGACTGATACTGAGATTTGATGATTTATCCATGACCTGCCATCTTATTGGGACTCATGATAGAGGGACTGAATCACACGTTAACTACACCTAAAGGTTCATTTCAGTTGTACTGAGTTGTCACTATATACTGCTGGATGTCACTGGTGGATTGTGAGAGCTTACTAGGATTGTTCCGGATCGACAATCCTTACTAAATTAGAGTGAAATTATTTCGATCCATTGAAAAGAGTTTCAATGATATAATGATAGAGATCATTGTATATCTTACTATCAGAAAGAATTAAACCTATGAGGTCACACAACAAATAGATTAGGCCTGAAATAAGAAATTGAGCTTATGAAGTGTCAATTGGGTTTAGAGAAATCCATTGGGTTCATGGTAACTTTACGAGCACATAATTGGATCCAATTTTTCTTTCTGTTGGGATTACTTATTTGATAAATTAATTCTAACTTAATTACTTGCTAATTACCTACATGAATAAGATTTATGAGACTCCAATTGTTGGGTGCCTAAGGTTATGGATCACATAAATTAAGGATGCAAGTCCCTTATGAATCTTCTTGATAGTTATTATGGGGCACTACTTTGAATTGTTCAATTTGGGCATGTCCATTAATTAGAGGACCTTTGATTTTTATATGAAGTGTCTCTTGGGTGCAAAAAAGGATGTCTAATTATGCGTGCACGGGCTCCAATTATTGGTGCCTAATGGGCTTCCTAATGTAAGTTGGATAACTTAAGTTAATAGGAATCCTAATACAAGTAGGACTTGTATTATATGATTGAATAGGATTTAATCTTTGTGTCTATAAAAGAGGACCTCTCCTAAGGTCCCAAAATAATCAAAGCTAACCCCTCTCCACCCCAACAGAACCTCCCACGCCCTCTCTTCTTCCCTCTTTCTCTTCTCCTTAGGCATTCCCACGCCATATCCCTTGGGATGCGAGTCCCAAGGATTCTCATGCCCAAAGTGTTGGGCGTCCCACCAATTGCTGGTTGCTTGTGTTTTATGACAACATAAAGCAAGGAGAAAAGCTTAGAGAAGAGGAGAAGAAGAAGATCAAGGAGAAAGATCAAACGTTGATCATGATCTAGGCTTCACTCAGATTTAGCAGGCTGAATTTTAGAGAATCAAAATTTAAATTTTAGAGGACTGTTTTAGGCTGATCCTAAGTAGATACTTATAGAGACCAGATACTTGTACAGTTAACAGAGAGCCTCATCTCTTCCAGATTCAAATTTGAAGAAAGAGATTGCAAAAAAAGTATGTGATTTGATCATAATTTAAATTTCAGCATATATCAATTTCAACATATGAAATAGATCCATGTAGTTTTATATTTTTATGTATATAAAATTTAGATTAAAATTATTTTAATCTTATTCTCTACTACAGTGTTTAGAAAATTAAGTTTTGAAACACATATACATGCTTCAAACTCCAAATTCCAACAGTGGTATCAAAGCCACGGATTTTCATATGCTTAATTTTGATATACATATTTTTTAAAAAAAAATTAAAATTAATTTTTTCTCAATACATGAGATGTATGGATGGATCATCAAATCTAAAATTTGATTTTAGATTTAATTTTAAAATATATAGTTGATATATTGATGCATGCATAGATCTGAAAATTGATCTAGAAAGAGTTCTAGTTCATATGAAATAGTTATATGCATGAAATCTGAATTTTTTTATGATCTGAATTTTAATTCATATATATGATATATGATTGCATACTTAGATCATAAATTTGACTTTAATATGATCTATGATTAGTATATGAGATATATGATATTATATTTAGATCTGAAATTTTGTTTAGATCTGATTTTGCATGCATATATGTGATATATGTTTGTATGTTAAAACTTAAAAATTATTTTTATATTTTAATACTTACTTTCATGCAAAGAATTTAGATCTAAAATATGATTTTACAATCTAAAATTTATGTTTATGCATGAGGGTTCAAATCATGGGAAAAAAAAATAGGTCATGTAATAAGATTACATCTAAGATTTTTGATTTAAGTCATATGGGTCTAACTCGATTAAGTAATTGATCAAACCAAGTCAAATGTTGATAAGGATCAGATCAATAAAATTAATGATCATATAATTATTGTTGATCCAATCGAATAAATTTCATATGTAGAATCGATTAACCTAAGGACCTAATTTGGCTCGCTAGTTTGAGCCCAATTCGCTTGAGCTAACCAATTTTGATCAATCGACCTATTAGTGTCTAAGGCAAGTTGATGAGACATGGTTATTTAATTGATTCCGTTAGCTAATATGACCAATTTAATTAGTGTCTAAGAAAGGCAATAGGGGGATCCCCACTATTCTCTACTTACCTAGCCAACTTGGAAGATTGAGTCTAGAATTAGGTTGCTTAGTGGTTTGGTTTAGCCCATACCAATTAGATCAGTCATATGATGACTGATTAGATGAGACCTAAAATCAAACCTCCCCACTAATATTAAGTCTATAGGTCTTCCATCGTTGTAGATATACGGACGTGTTACCGGTGTTGATTGTTCTCGGTTAGTCACAGTGGTTTAGTTGCATCGAGAACACGCAACCACTCTATTAGCAAAGAGTTGCTCTAAGGTAACGATGAGGTTGGACCCAATAACTATTAGGTGAGGGACCCAATGATGGCCTTGCACCTGCTTGTGAATGGTGGGTCAGGCTTAACTAAGAAGTATGGGCAATAACTGTTAGGTGAGCCCACAACTTAGAGATCAAGTAGCTGCAACATGCTTAGTGAAGTATCTGGACAAAGAGTTGCCCACGCATCGATGTGCATGTTACTAATAACTATTAGGTGAGGTGCATGTCATCGATGGAATCGTAGCATCCACTAGGAATCTTTTGTCACGTTAGGATTTTTGTTTCCTTTCCGGAGAGTGGAGGGATCCGAAAAATTAGTGAGAGTCATTATTTGCATCTTAAAGTCCCTAGAAGTAAATTAAAAATTAAGTACAAAAATCTAACTTGAATCTATACTCTTACAGTTAAACCATCATGTCAGCCTCAAATCCTCTAGCTCGCATCCTTGAAACCAATCGTTTGACTAGTAATAATTACAAAGATTGGCTCAGAAACCTCACAATTATCTTGATTTCAAAAAATTAAGCCATGTTCTTGATCATGATTCTGTTGTATTGCCAAACCGTCCTACTACCGAGCAGAGAGTTGCTTTTGAGAAGTGGATGGATGAAGATAGTCGGGTTAAGTGCTATGTGCTGGCGTCTATGTCAAACGAGTTACAAAGCCAGCATGAGCATATGCCCACTGCTTGGACCATGATTACTCACCTACAAGAGTTGTATGGTGAGTAGAACCATACTGTGTGCTTTGAAGTGTCTAAGAGACTCTTCAATCTAAAGATGCACGAAGGGCAGTCTGTCCATGAGTACTGTATGATAGTGATTAAGGATATTGAGGAGCTTAGGAAGCTCGGACTGAATATGCAAAAGAAATTGCAGATGAATCTGATCCTTTAATCTCTTACCAGTTCATGTAGTCAATTCATCATAAATTTTCATATAAACAAACTTGACTGCACTATTCCCAAACTTGTCAATCTGTTGGTCACAACGGAGGGTACCTTGAAGGGTTCAAAGGGCTATGTTCTTGCTGTGGAGTGGACTTTTCTTCTAAGAAAAAGTCTGTTGGAAGGAAGAAGGCTAAATCCATAAAAAAATAGAAGAAAGAGAGCAAGCCAAAAAAGGATAGTCCAAAGGCAGCTGAGGCAAAAGAAAAGTGTTTCCACTGTCATGCTGAAGGCCACTGGAGGAGAAATTATCCAAAATACTTGGAGAGCCTAAAGATCAAAAAAGATGATAAACTTTTCGAAGACATGCTCATAATTGAATCTAACTTTATGATTTCTTCTACTTTTAGTTGGGTATTGGACTCTGGCTCGAGTGCTCATATATGTACCTCAATAAAGGGTTTGATAGAAAGTAGAAGGTTGAGGGAAGGTGACATGATTTTTTGAGTCGGTAATGGAGCAAAGATTGCTGCAAAGGCCATTAACATTTACTCTCTTCGATTATCATCTGGTGTTAGATTAGATTTGAAAGACTGTTATTGCATTCATGTAGCTAGTCAGAATTTAATTTTCATATTTATGCTAGCATAGGAAGGTTTTGAAATTAGTTTCAATAAAGATTTTTGTTTCATTTATTTACGAAATAAATTGATTGCACGAGATCTTTTAATTGACAGTCTTTATCACTTGCATGTTGATGCGAATGTGAACCTAAATGAGCAAATAGTGAGTACCATAGGTCAAAAGAGATCTAGAGATAAAATTAACCAGAAGTACTTGTGGCACCATAGACTAGGCCATATTGGAGAGGACAGGATAAACAAATTAGAAAAGGATGGGATCTTTGACTCTCTTTGCCCAGAGCTATATCCAACTTGTGAATCTTGCCTTCGAGAAAAGATGGCTAAGTTATCCTTTGTAGGACATGGGGAAAGAGACACAGAGTTACTTGTCCTGGTACACACCGATGTGTGTGGGCCATTTGATGTGAGGCCAGGGTGGTTACACCTACTTCATTATCTTTACTGATGATTTGTCTAGGTATAGGTATGTGTATCTAATGAAACACAAGTCTGAGACCTTTGAAAAGTTTAAAAAATTCAGGCATGAAGTAGAAAAGCAGATAGGCAAGTCCGTTAAGATTCTTCGATCTGATCGAAGAAGTGAATATCTTAGTCAAAAATTTTTGAGATATCTTAAGAACAATGGCATAGTCTCTTAGTGGACTCCTCCTGAAATACTTTAGCTCAATGGGATATCTGAAAAGAGGAATAGGACTCTATTGGATATGATCCAATCTATGATGAGCTTCACTGATCTGCCTTAATTTCTTTGGGGACATGCCTTGTTAACTGCCATTCACTTGTTGAATAGAGTTTCTTCAAAGTTCGTTCCTACCACACCATATGAGATATGGTTCGGTAAGAAGCCGAGTCTGGATTATCTTATGATTTGGGGATATCTATTCTATGTCAAGAGACAGATGGCAGAAAAGTTGGAGGATAGATCTATTATAGCTCGCTTTATAGGGTACCCAAAAGAATCCATGGGATACTACTTTTACTTTTCACAAGATCACAATATGATTGTGAGTCGAAATATCGTATTCCTAGAAAAATAGTTTATCCAGGATGGCGGCAGGGAGAGGTTAGTGGAGCTCGAAGAGAAGGTCTCTGAAGAGCTCAAAGCTATAGATCCTCAAGAACCTGTAATTCATGAGCCAGTAGTTGATGTTCCTCTACCATCTCATAGATTTAGTAGGATTTTTCGACTTTCTAAAAGGTACATGGATATGCTTACAGAGGAAGTGAAGAAAATGTTCCTTATGGGAGATAGGGGTCATACTGATAACCCTAATACCTTTGACAGGGCGATGTCTGATATCGATTTCGAGAAGTGGTTAGATGCAATGAAGTCAGAAATTGACTCAATACACTCAAACCAAGTCTGAACTTTAGTGGATCCACCTGAGAGTATTATACCTATTGGGTGTAAATGGATCTACAAAAGGAAGATAGGTGCCGATGGTAAGGTAGAGACCTATAAAACTAGACTTGTGGCTAAAGGTTATAGTCAGTGTGAAGGTATTGACTATCAAAAAACTTTCTCGCTCGTAGCCATGCTGAAATTTATCCATACTCTGCTTGCTGTTGCAGCTTATTACGATTATGAAATCTGATAGATGGATGTGAAAACTGCCTTCCTGAATGGATATCTTGAAGGAGATATCTATATGGAGCAGCCTATGAGTTTCACATCTGGTGATGTGATCACAGAGTCTACAAGCTACAAAGGTCCATATATGGACTAAAGTAGGCTTCTCGGAGTTGGAACCATCATTTTGATGAGGTAATCAAATCAATTGATTTCATCAAAAATGAAGAGAAATCTTATGTATAAAAGAAGATCAGTGAGAGTGCGATCACCTTCTTCGTATTATAGGTGGATGATAATTTCCTTATTGGGAATGATATTCCCATGCTGACCATGGTCAAAAGATAGTTGTCCAAGAAATTTTCTATGAAAGACCTAAGGGAAGCATCCTATAGTCTCAGAATAAAGGTCTATAGAGATAGACTGAGATGGATGCTTGGCCTGTTACAAAAGCTGTACATAGAGAAAGTGCTGAAGAAGTTCCGCATGAATAACTCTAAGAGAGATCTTTTACCTCTCAGACATGGTATTCGTCTCTCCAAGATGATGTGTCCGACCACATCTGAGGAGATTTTGTGCATGAGTAGGATTCCTTATGCTTCGGCGATAGGGAGCCTTATGTACGCCATGCTATGTACTTGACCTGATATTGTCCTTGCCGTGAGTGTCATGAGCAGATATCAGTCGAATCCAGGCGAAGAGTACTGGATAGTTATGAAGAACATCCTTAAGTACTTAAGAAGCACTAAAGATTTATTCTTGATTTTTGGAGGTGATTTTGAGTTACGATTTGAGGGTATATTCTTGTTCGATTTACTAGAAAGATTCTGAGTAATCGATCAATGGAGACTGAGTGTGCTATAGATGTGTAGGATAAATTTTGATTTTAATGTTAGTTGTAGAACTGGATGTCATGCCATGACACAGTACTGCCAAGACAATAGCATCATAACCCTTGCTAAGGAGCCAAGATCTCACCAGAAGTCCAAACACATAGAGCATCGATATGCGTGACTACCTCGATGTTAAGGTGCGAAGAGTAGACTCTGTGGATAATGTGATAGACCCACTGACTAAGCAACTGAGCCAATCAAAAATGAAAGTCTACCTTGAAAAGATAGTACTTAGATTTGTGGCCAATTGACTTTAGTCCAAGTGGGAGATTGTTAGATGTATGTCCTAGAAGCCTATATGACTAACATATTATAATTAATCTAGGACATAATTTTGTACTTGATATATTGATATGATCAATAAAAGGATAAATTCTTTTTCATTCAAGTGTAATGTATCTTTGAATCGTCCATGGAATTAGTTTCGATACATATTCTCAAAGTGTTGAGAATTAAAGACATATTTTTTATTCCTAAAGGCTCCCAATCATAGGATGATCATGAGGACGGTGACAGATCTAGATAGACTGGCACACAAATCACTTCTTTCGAGATAGATGGGTCTTTAATCTACTGTGTAGAGATACAGGATGACGAGTGCGGGTGGTAGTTAGAGAATAACTAGCACTGAGTGTGACTATCGAGAGATTACTTGGATTTCTATTCAATCGTCAGTAATTATCTCGATGCTGTAGTTGTGTGACTGGTCTTTTGACTTGAGATGGTACTACTGCTTGCAGTGAGACTGTTAAAGTTTGATTGACACATAAATATGGGTCTCAATGAGCCCTTGTAGTGAATATTAGCAACAGTTGGTCCACTGTAGGAGTTGGGTGCGCATCAAGATAGAATCAATCAACCTTGATAGAGAAGAGTAGTCCTATAGAATTTGACAAGCTAAGTCCATGAATCTGTGGCCATAGTAGAGTGATTGATGGAAAAGAGTTTTCATAGACATCACATTTGAACTTGAGCTAATTGAATTTATCATATGACTGATGTTGAGGTTTGACGATTTATCTATGACTTACCATCTAGTCGGGACTCACGATAGAGAGACTAAATCACACATTAACTACACCTAAAGGTTCATTTCAGTTCTACTGGGTTGTCACTATATACTACTAGGTGTCACTGATAGATTGTGAGAGCTCACTAGGATTGTTCCGGATCGACAATCCTTGCTGAGTTAGAGTAAAATTATTCTTACCCATTGAAAAGAGTTTCAATGATATAATGATAGAGATCATTGTATATCTCGCTACTAGATAGAATTGAATCTATAAGGTCACACAACAAAGGGTTTAGGCCTGGAATAAGAAATTGAGCTTATGAAGTGTCAATTGGGTTTAGAGAAACCCATTGGGTTCATGGTAACCTTGCTAGCATATGGTTGGACTCAATTTCTCTTTTCGTTGGGATTACTTATTTGATAAGTTAATTCTAATTTAATTACCTGCTAATTATCTAAATGAATAAGATTCATGAGACTCCAATTATTGGGTGCCTAAGGTTATGGATCACATAAATTAAGGGTGCAAGTCCCTTATGAATCTCTTTGATAGTTATTATGGGGTACCACTTTGTATTGTTCAATTTGGGCATGTCAATTAATTAGAGGGCCTTTGATTTTCATATGAGGTGTCTCTTGGATGCAAAAGAGGGTGTCAAATTATGGGTGCATGGGCTCCAATAGTTGATACCTAATGGGCTTCCTAATGTAAGTTGGATAACTTAAGTTAATAGGAATCTTAATGCAAGTAGGACTTGTATTATATGATTGAATAGGATTTAATCTTTGTGCCTGTAAAAGGGGATCTCCCCTAAAGTCCCAAAACAATCAAAGCCAGCCCCTCTACACCCCAAGAGAACCTCCCACGCCCTCTCTTCCTCCCTTTTTCTCTTCTCCTTAGGCGTTCCCATGCCATATCCCTTGGGACGCGAGTCCCAAGGATTCTCATGCCCAAGGTGTTGAGCGTCCCACCAATTGTTGGTTGCCGGTGTTTTATGGCAACATAAAGCAAGGAGAAAAGCTTAGAGAAGAAGAGAAGAAGAAGATCAAGGAGAAAGATCAAACGTTGATCGCGATCCAAGCTTCGTTCAGATTCAGCAGGCTGAATTTTGGAGAATCAAAATTCAAATCTTAGAAGATTTTTCTAGGCTGATCCTGAGTGGATACTTGTAGAGGTCGGATACTTGTGCGGCTAACAAAGGCCTCATCTCTTTCAGATCCAGATTTGAAGAAAGAGATTGCGAAAAAGGTATGTGATTTGATCACAATTTAAATTTCAGCATATGAAATAAATTTATATAATTTTATATTTTTATGCATGCAAAATTCAGATTAAAATTATTTTAATCTTATTCTCTGCTATGGTGTTTAGAAAATTAAATTTTGAAACACATATGCATACTTCAAACTCCAAATTCGAACAGCTGTGTCCAAGAGTTGGACATCCCCTAGCCTTCATCCTTCCGCAAGCCCACGTTCAATAGTTGGGACACCCATCTCCTCTCCTATCTCCTCCTTCCTCCAGTTGTTCTCTAACATTCTCTTGAGAAGAGAAATATGAGAAAAATTTTAGTATATAAGGAGCAAACTTTGCAAAGACACTAGCACCCAATGAGATCAGGATCTTCTGATCAAATCAACCTCATATGCATACCTGTAGAGACTGGATACATGTGTGGTTTCAGAAAAACCTTCAAAATATTCACAGATCATCGAATCGTGATGAAGATCTATCCACACAAAGTGAAGATCAGATCTTCCTCTATTTTATTTTATCTTAATCTTAAATCTATGAGGGATCTTAATATTTTTAAGATACGATCTCATGCATCGAGATTCATTTTATATATTTTAATTGATCTGGACTCTAACTAAAGTAAATCTCTGATAAAGTGATAGGAATATATTTGATGATTTGATAAAGTTGAGCTCTATACAATCCTTGTGGATAATGTCGTTCTTTCAGTTATTGTAACTAATTCAGATACTGTCTCTGATGGATGAGGCATGTTATAAAAGGACTTCTATGGACTTGATCTCTGACTCATCTGAAAGCTTGTAAGATCCTCTCCATGGAGTATATTCGGATTAGGGATTGAAAAGCCATGGTGCAACTCGATGATAGTGAGAAGCATCCAGCTTGGTTCTCTTATGGTTGTAGGTCATTGTAGACTTTAAAAATCATTCATTCGATTGGGCTTGAACAACAATGATTGGAAGTACATTAATTTCTGCATTTAGATTAAAATTTTCTACATATTCTAGTTTCTCTAACTTTCTCTTGGATCCATGTACTTTGGAATGCTAACCAAGTAGTAGACTGTCTGAACACCACTGCAAGCTTAGAACAAGTCAAAAGGATTTGGCTTGAAAATGTTCCTCTCAGCTTATCTAATTATATTAGAGTAGATATAGGAGGCATCCTTTTTATTCGATTGCTGTGAGTTATCTCACTTCCTTGTTACACCACCCCCACCCTCCAATAAAAGGCAAAGTCGAAGGTATGAGTGGACAAAGATGTCAGCATTTATTCGAATTTAATCCAACAAAAATATAAATAGTGTTTGGCTATAAAACTATATTTTTTGAGAATCTTGATCCAATAATTTTTCATGGAAGGTATGGACCATGCCTTTTCATTGGTCTGGTCATCCTATGATCTAATCCTATAATGAAACTACTTACAAGACAAGACATCAATAGAAGTGAGAATGTGACGTAGACATCCTAGCTGATCAGTACCTAGATTCGAGGGAGAGAATCTGAAAGGATCGAAAATCAAGCTAACTACACTAGATCTTGATGATTTTAATACTGTTGAGCTAGAACTAGCATAACTTTCTTATCCGATGTCAGAATCGCTATTATGACTTCAATTCGGAAAGCTCTTTTCAAGCTTTATAGGCCAAGTGGCTTTTCCGTCTCTCTAGTTTTTGGAGCCTAATTTTATTATTTGACAGATCAACAGGAGTGCACAAGAATTTTAAATAGATTGGGACTTTCAATCATAGGTTTAGTCTTTTTCCTAATTTATTTTAAATTACTTTTACTATTTAGTTAAGTCTTTTACTCTATAAATAAGGCCCTTTAGCCAACATTGTAATTAGTTAATTTGAGATTAATGAATAAAATTTCAGAGAAGAGAGTTCTTCCTTTGCTCTTTTTTCTTTATTTCATGCATCTTTTTTCTCTCTCCATCGAAATGTGGCCTAGGCTGCATCAGAATGGCTCAAAGATAAGGATGGCAATTTATGGCATGACTTGTCTATCTGACCCATGAATGACTCATTTTAAGCTGATTTGGATTTAATATAAATGGATTTAGATTATAGATGGATTTACCCATCTAGACCTACTTATTAGATAGGTTGCATTCAGATTTAAACTTTTGATCCATTTAATCGATTTTGATCTATTTAACAATTAAATTGGATCATAACTAGAATCATTTGATCTATTAAATCTATATAAAATTTGTTTCACCTATTTTTGATCTATTTAACCCAACCCATTAACTCGTTCAATCTATTTAACCTAATTTAATCTGTGTAATGAATAGATTTTGTGGGTCAGATCAGTTACCTATTTAATAAACAAATCAGATTTAGATATGAATCTTTCACCCGTTAAATAAACAAGTTGAATTTGGACTGACAAATTTTTGATCTGACTTACGTTCGACTTGATCTATATCTAACCTAACTTGATCTGATTGCCATTCCTACTCAAAAGAAGAATTGATCGTCAATAAAATACTCAAGAAGAGGCCAAGGACTTGGAGTTTTCTTTTATAGACTTGGTCTGGACAATCCCAAACGGGGCCCATAAGATCTTAATGACTACTAGCACTGACTCCATATAATGGCTGGATGGTGCATGCATGTTTAGACTCATAACACGCACGACACTATGTGTAGGTTAGTCGAGAGTTTGACTTTGCAAATTTCAAATTAAAATTTAAACTAAATCATTTAACATCGGTGCTTTGGGAATTTGTATGATTAAGTTAAAACTCACTACATAACAATTATGTCAAAGATATGAAATCAAATTTCAAATTTAATCTAGCTAGAGTATGTAGCAAAATGTGCTAGCCATGTATGTTTATGCATCATGCACACCACACCAGTATGCATGCCTTGCCATGCCACGAGCATGTGCATGGCATGGCCTACTGAGCCCGACCAAGTGAGCAAATAAGCTCATGTAGTCACTAGTCCACATCTCTGAAGCCTCACTAGGCCTAAAACAACTGGACATCAGTAAATGTGTGATGGCCCGATCTATTGGACCAGCCCATCACCAAGTCAACCCAAAACCCCACTATAAAACAAAAACAAAAAAAGAAAGCTAGAGGAAGACTCCCAATGGGAGTCTTCTTCTTTGATGAGTTCGACTAGAAAATAGACTCTTAAGGTCATCGAACTCAAGTGGAACCCTAGGAAGTCCTCCATAAATAGCCCTCTCTCTCTATGGTTGTCCATCGAAGAAAAAGGCAATCATCTCACCTCCTCCTCTTTCTTTCTCTGGTTTATGTTCATGGCTTCATGTCATTGTGTCTGCTAGAAATTGGAGTCAAAGATGTTGTCAGAGCTGAGGTAAAGCCCTAGCATTTCTCCCCTTTGTTTCTTCCTCTTCCCATGACCTTGAAAGACCCCTCACCGGCTTGTACTTGGCCAAAAATCGATCAAGTTCCACTTCTCTTGTTTTTCAGCCTTGATTTTTTCCTTTTCCAGCCACTGACGTCACCACCCCTTGGTGCCAGAGTCCTGGTCGAATAGTCTGATGTCAATCCTAGAATTGATTTTGATGATATCAAAGGTGTTTGAGTACCAATCATATTTGTTGATAATGGTTCTGAGAGTGATTGTAGGATTTCTCAATATGCTCAGTTGATTTATTCAAAAAGAAGTCCTTTCAAAAAAAATTATATTTTCAAATTAAAGACCTTTAGTTGGAAGCAAAGAAACTAAATTCATAATGGAAAGTCTAATCTAAAAACATCTCTCAATAAGCTTATATATGCACACTTTAAGTTTGAGAAGGTAAATCTAGCATAGAATAAGTTTGATCAAAAAAATTTATCTAAAATCCTTTATGATGTGCTTGGCACACCACTGAGTCGATCAAGTAAAAATCTTAGTTGATCCAGTTTTAGTATGAGGCAAAGATAAATAAAAAAAAAAAATTAGAAGAACTCCCTTAGCCGACCAAATTTGCATCTTAGTCGATCGAGATAGGATTTTAGCCGACTTAAGTTTTGAATGGCCGATCAAGTTTCAAACTCAGGATAAAGACAGAAAGGTGAAGATTTAAGGTATTTTCTTGAGCCAACCCTATAATCAACTTAGTCGATCAAGACTGGAGCATAGCCGACTCATGAAGGAAGATAGTCAATTTAGTCTTTAGAGATAAAAGAACATAGAAAGTAATATAAATTAGCAAATCTTTTAGCCAATCCAGAAAACTAATTAATGGACTAAGTTATCAAGTTAGCTAATTAAGAAGAGATCTAAGCCAATCCAGTTTTAGACAGAACTAATAGAAAGATGAAATTTTGGCATCTGCTACTGAGTTATCTCAGAGATCTCACTTAGCTGACTCAATGTTGAAGATTAACTGACTAGGAGCCGGGACGAGCCAATTAACAATTTTCTGATAAAATAATGACTAATTTTTTAGAATTTTTAAAATATACTTAAATTATTTCTAATGGATATTTTTAAGCTTCTAGTGGCTAGAGCATTAATTATAGATATTTTTGATGTCATAAATATAAATGATTCAATAGGAGAATAATCTTTGGAGTTTATTGAGTTATTTCTTCAAGTTAGAGAGTGAAATTTAAAAGAGAAGGTGGAAGAAATTCAAGAGTGCAATTATTGTAGTCCTTCCCCCGTTCATTCAACTTGAAAGAGAGGAAGAGAGCATTAAGCTAAGCCAACTACTCTTATGCAGAAGTATTGAAGGCTTCTTCAATCCTCTCAAATATTCAAGTAAGAAGTTCAAGCAATCAACAGCTCATCTATCTTGACTTCTTTCAAGTTTAAAAGAGTTTTATTATTTCTAAACTCTATTTTTTATATATCTTAATTTTTTCTACCAATGATAAGTTTTTTAGGTGTAAAAATTTAAGGTTGGTCCGAGCTTAAAATTAGACGCTCCATGTCGGATTTTCTACACCGCCATGGTGCACAAAAATTTCCCCCTCAATAAATACTTGCATCTAAATATCCAATGTGAACTATTAAGAATTGAGTTTTAAAATTCAAACCTTTTGTAAAAGAAAATAATTAAAATTTCTATTAAAAAATTTGAATCTCTTTTTGAAAAAAAAATTTAGATTTTAATTTTCAACATCTTTAGCACGATCATGCTCGGACTTTGACTTGGCATGAAATCAGCATGATATATTGGGTAAATCTTACTACCAATGTGATTTATCTTATTTGGATCGGCAAATCGAACCCTGTGAGAGTTTACCACACAGAATCAAACTAGCAAATTGAATCCTAGTCTGAATCTAATAATAAGTACGTCGCACACTATTTCGAATCCTAACGAAAATCGAACACTCTTCACAACTGTATATATCTGAAGACCAAGTCTTCATGACCGCCGCAAAACAGATCGCAAGCTCCAGAGAAATCCATCCATGGCGAAGAGAAGCAGGGCGTCAACCACAATAAGCAGCCGCTGCTCCAACGGATCATGGTCAGATGTTACGGAGCCCTTACTCTATTCCATCCTCAGCCGGCTCTCCTCCAACGTTGCAGATTTCTACACCTTCAGCGGCGTCTGCACCGCATGGAGGTCGATCGCCAAGGCCTTCAAGCAGGAGCTCTTGGCATCTATTCCCCCCGTGTTCATGCTCCGTCTCGCCAACAGTGGAGCCCTTCGTTTCCAAAGCATCACAGACTCGATTCATCGCATGACCAGCCCGCTCCGACTCAAGACCAAGAACTGCGTCGGCGTCTCCTTCGGTTATCTCATCATCGTGGACAGATCATGGCGGCAGCCATCGCTTGTCGATCCCTTCACCAGCACCACAATCCGCTTGCCGAAGCAGGGGTTTCGCATTCGGTTCGCAATCTTGACGGCTCCACCCTCTTCTCCAGATTGCCTGCTCCTGGGCTGGGGTTCGGACTTGGATACAAAAAAATGTCAGACCAATGCTATTGCGGTCTGTGAACTTAAAGGTTCATGCGGGACGGTACGATTCTGGCCCTTCTCGTTTCGCAATGCCATCTTTCGCGATGGCAAGGCCTTTGCTCTGTTAAATTTCTCTGCAGTTATTATGGTCATGGATTTGGTGCGTCATCCTAAGCCAAGGTTGACGGCAGTCAGTTGCCTGTCTGTACCAGCCCGGGTACCATACCTGATGCTAACAGAGGCCGGTGGTGATCTCTTGTTAGTGTCCAAAGATCCTCTATCAGGAAGAATCTCAGTGGAAGCTCGCCCGCTGGACCAAAAAAGAAGACGTTGGGTGCGATTAACAAGTTTGGGCGGGCGTGCATTGTTCTTAAGCTACAATCGGTGCGAGGTGGCAGAGAAACCAGCGGAATGGGAAGGTGAGGACTGCATATACATGGTTTCTAGAAAGACAGTGGTGAGGCAGTCGTTGAAGGATGGAAGCACCAAAGTTCTCATTGAAACTTTGCCTCAACGATACGTAGATGAATATAGGAATTATGATTGGGTTACTCCGATTTCAAACCAACTTCCAATTTAGATGTTCGCTGAAAAGCAGGATGAATTAGCTCTTTGAAGACTTCAACTGTTTTTTTCTCTCGATTTTTTGTCATATATATATATATATATATATAATGTCTTTCTCTTTCGTATTCATGCTTGTGATACACTGTGGATCTTCTGTGATGGTAACCATATTATGTATGGATCATGCACACTTGTGCGGTGTAGGGGACCATCCGCTTGACGAAGAGATGATGCTTGCATATTATTTGTAGCATAATAGATGGGTAATCAAGTGCAGCAAATGTGAGCCTGATATTATGATGTGAAAGCATTCAAAAGTTTGAAGTTTTAATGGTTGATGGCAATATATGGGTATAATTAATGTGTTCTACTTCAATTGTTGGAAGCACCAGAAAGGGAACAATTAACAGGCGCAAAGAGAGTTCTTGCGCAAGAGGCAAGAGCATGTTGGGTTGGAAGAAGAGGGAACGCTACAAGAATTCAGATTATTAGCGACGGTCGATTGCCATTGCTAATAGTCCATATACCGTTGCTAAAAACTTTGCTGTTGCTATTCCGTCATAATAGTCAATCTAAAAAAATCAAATCACTAAATATTCTTATTAGCGACGGAAACCCTAGCCGTCGCTAATATGGCTATTAGAGATGGCTTTAGTAATGAAAATTTTCCATCGCCCGTTATTTTAAAAATTTTAAATTAAATTTTTAAAAAATTATTAAAAAAATATTAGCGATGGCATTTTCATGGTTAATACCATCGTTAATAACTATTAGCGACCAATAATGCCGTCGCTAATACTATCTCTAATTCTTTTAAAATTTTAAATTAAATAAAAAAAATATTTTAAAATTTATTAGCGATGGAGTTATCATCACTAATATTGTCGCTAATAATATTAATGACAGTATTTTTCGTCACTAATATCGTCGCTAATAATAAATTTTATTTTTTTTAAAAATTAATAATAATATTTTTTAAAATCTATTTTAATTAGTCACAATGAATTATGATTCATAATACTTGTTATAATTAAAATTCAAAGATGTTGGTGCAAAAATCTGCTTGCGCCGGAGAAGCTGGAGTCGGGGAAGCCGCGGTCGCCGCCGGGACCTGCAAAGGAAGTCTAAACCAGAGGTGGGGTTGCTCCGGCAAGACCCTCCGACGCTCAAGTCAGTTCTCTGCCTCAACAAGAATGGAGTGCTCGAACGGAGAATTTAGCAGAGTTTTGAGATAAGAAATGAGCTTAGAGAATAACGTATTTGGGTCCCCCTTTTATAGGCGGGGGAGGTAACGGATTGATGGCGACGTTTGTAACCGCCAGGTAGTGGGCCGCCCTTAGTCAGGAGGAATCTACTGCGAAGAGTAGTGGAGCGGAGCCGTGGCCATCACTGGGGCGTGCCACGTGGAATCTGTCGTGGGAAGTGGGATGCAGATGCTGCGGCATCTTGCCAGCGGATGGGAGAATCGTGCGATATCTGCTACAGGAGGTGGAGCAGGATCACGGTCGTTTATCGTGGCCTGTCAGGCAGTAATGGAGCCGCGTGGGCGCGGGATCCGCCGCAGAGAGTGGAGCAGTGTTGCGACCGTTACTGCGGCCCGTCAGGGAGTGATGGAGCTGCGTGGAGTTCGCCGCAGGAAGTGGAGCAGGATCGTGGCCGTGATTGTGGCCTGGGAGTGCAGATCTGTCGGCTGAAGCTCGGCAGCGGTTGGAATTCGGCCCTCGTATGGATCCGGGCGGAGTCCTCCTTGTGATTGGGGTCGTGGGTGGAGCCCGACTCCCGTGGGGGTCCGGACGGAGTCCGGACATAGTCTGTCTGTAGCCGTCGAAGTTGAGGATGGAGTCCGGCCCTCGTAGGAGCCCGGACGAAGTCCTCCTGTGATTAGAGTCGAAGGAGAGGTCCGGCTCCCATAGGAGTCCGCTTGCAGTTGACGTTGTTGGCAGAGTCCGGCTCTTGTAGGAGTCCGGACGGAGGCTACTGGCAGCTGTTGGAGCTGAGGACAAAGCCCGACTCCCGTAGGAGTTCGGGCGGAGTCTTCCTGCAATTAAAGTCAAAGGCGAAGTCTGGCTCCCGTAGGAGTCCGGACGAGACTTACCAGCGGTCGACGCTGAGGACGGAGCCCGACTCCCGTAGGAGTCCGGGCGGAGCTGTCCTGTAGTCGATGTCGGCGGCGGAGCCCGGCTCCCGTAGGAGCCCGGGCGGAGCTGTCCTGTAGTCGATGTCGGCGACGGAGCCCGGCTCCCATAGGAGTCCGGGCGAAGCTGTCCTGTAGTCGATGTCGGCGGCGGAGCCCGGCTCTCATAGGAGTCTGGGCGGAGCTGTTCTGTAGTCGATGTCGGCGGCGGAGCCCAGCTCCCGTAGGAGCCCGGGCGGAGCTGTCCTGTAGTCGATGTCGGCGGTGTAGCCCGGCTCCCATAGGAGTCCGGGCGGAGCTGTCCCGTAGTCGATGTCGGCGGCGGAGCCCGGCTCCCGTAGGAGTCCGGGTGGAGCTGTCCCGTAGTCGATGTCGGCGGCGGAGCCCGACTCCCGTAGGAGTCCGGGTGGAGCTGTCCTGTTCGTAGTCGATTCCGCTGAGGATTTCGACTGTGGATATTTTATACCCAACACCAGTCCCCCTACTTTTGAGTTTGACTTTCAAATGAAGGAAGTACAGAGAGAGAGATGGGCACAGCCGAAACCGTCCCTTCGAATCCTGCGCACTGCCACCTCCGGATATTTTGGCATTAAATGTGTGCGTGCCGGAGTCTTTTCGAATTGGAGCGGTACGAGGGGATGCTTCGAAAATCCCGTAGGTACTCTGGCCTAGGTACGATGCAATTATGATCCTGCCAACCGTCACCCGCTTTTAGCCGTCTGCCAGGGGGAGTGGGACACGTGTCGGAAGCAGACTGGCCTGGGGGATTCGCGATCATTATGGCGCCGGATCCCAGTGTCTATTTAAACCCGTCCTCCCTCCTTTAGGCGTCCTACACCATTCCTGAGTTTTCGCTGGTGTCTGTCTTCTCTTCGAGAGCCCTGCTTTAGTGATCGTCTTCTCGAGCCGTAGGCGCCTCCCATTTCTCGTCCCCCAGGTCTCTCAGAGTAATATAGGTTAGTGCCAACCTTCCTCTCACCGCCTAGGGGCTTCTCCTCTCATCATTACTTTTGTGCGTCCCTCCGAGTTAGCCTTCGGCCTCTCGTTCCCCTTTCGGTCCGTCTTTTTAGGGTCCTTTAGATCCTCCCCTCGAAACTACTCAAAATGTCCTCTGGCTCTTCTGCTCCCGACAGTTTCGAGAGTTCTTCTGCTTCAAACCCCCAGGTCCTTGTCTCTATGGACGAACCCGCCTCCGGGGCTGGGCCTCGCCCGATTTTCGCACCGAACGTTATTCCATGTTCGTCGACTTCGGAGGAACTCCTTCTGATAAGGGTTCAGTATGGGGTTCCTCCGGAGTACGACCTGGAGCTACCTGGCCCCTTTGACCGGGCCAGCACTCCTCCTCCCGGTCGCTTCTGTTTGTATCAGGAAGCATTCCGTGCCGGACTCCGGCTTCCGCTTCCTGCCTTTGTCGCTGCCTTCTTCCGCTTCTTGGACATTTCTCTCGCTTCCGTGGCCCCGAATTCCTTTAGGTTTTTGATAGGGTTTCCCTCCCTCTGCCACATAGTCGAGGTTCAGCCGTCCCTCTCCTTGTTTAGGCATTTTTATACTTTCAAATGTCATCCTTTGACAAAGGATTGGTGGTACTTCTCCCCCCAGTTTGGTAAGAAGGGGTTGCTGAAGGGCGCCCCTTCCTCGATTCACAATTGAAAGGGGAAATACCTCTTCGTCCACTGCCCGACCCTGGAATTGGGCCTGCCCCCTTGGGGTTCTCTGAGGGATTCCGTCCGCCGGTCTCCCAGCCTGGGGGAGAACAACCTCCAGGCCGCCCAGAAGCTTCTAACTTACCCCGCTCCTTCCCTTCCTAATCTTCTGAGGGAGCAGCTTCTTTTCAACATCGGCCTGAGCCCTCAGGATCCAGCGAGTATTCATCTTATCTTTTCTTTTCTTGCCTTCCTCTTCTTCTTCTCTTTACCTCTTTTTCCTTCCCACTCTCTTCTTTTTCTTTCTTTCTTTTTTTTCTTTCTTTTTTTTTTTTTTGACTCTTGATTGATCGGTGTTGCTTCTTTTTCCCTTTTTTCTCCTTTCTTCTCCTTTTTTCTTTTCTCATCATTTTTTTTTTTTAGCAATGGACGCCGAAGCAGTGCGGATGCTCGCCAGGGGCATGAGAGCTTAGAAGAGAAAGGGCACGGCGGCCTCCGGATCGGCGAAGAGGGCCAGGGCGGAGGAGACGAGCTTGGCTGCACCCGTCCAGGCGGCCCCGGCCATCGACATTCCTTCAGATGCCGAGCCAGTGGCTCCCCGGGCCTCCTCGAGGAGCCCACCGACTGGGGCCCCCACTCTGGGGGTTCGCCCCACGGAGGCGCCCGCCATGGGGAGGAGGAGGAAATCGGTGGCTCGCAGGGCGAGTAGCCACCGAGCTGCTGTAGACAAGTCCGTCTGCTCCGAGGAGGGATCGAAGAATCCCTTCAACGATAGGGACTTGATCAGGCGGCTGCTCGACGGCTGCATCCTGTCCGACGTCGTGGAGAGGATCGACCGCGCCGATCTTGAGCAGCGGGCTTGGGACTCTTTGGGGTCCTTCCTCGAGGTAAGCGGATATTTATTTACACGGTCACTCGGCCTTTATCATAATTCTCTATCCATCCTTGCAGATTGGGCACCAGCTCTTCGCCTATGTCGAGGCGACGAGCCGCATGAGGAGGGACCTCCTTCAGGCAGAGGAACGCTGCCAAGCCGAGGTTGCTCGCCTCCAAGTGAAGACGGCCGAAGTAGTCGCCCTCCAGGAGGCCCTGAAAAGAGAGAGGCAAGCCCGGGAAGAGGAGAGACGGATCTTGGAGGAGTCGGCGAGGAAGGCGGAGGCTGAGGTCGCCCATTTGGTCGAGCAAACTCCGGTTCTGGTCTCGGAGGCCAGGGCCCTTGTGGTGGAGGAATTCAAGGCCTCCACGGAGATGAGGGACCTGAATGTCCAGTTCGGCCAGGAGGCGTTCACCAAGGGGTTCGAGCTCTGCCAAGAGAAGGTGGCCAGCAAATTCCCCGAACTCGACCTCGGCTTTCTCGAGGAGTCTGAAGACGAGGCCGGCCCCTCGTCCGCCGCCACCGCGGTCGCACCCTCCGCGCCGAGTTCTCCACCTCCCGCCCCTGAGGTCTGAGACCTCTGATCTTGTGCCCTTATTTTAATATTTCCTTTCTGTTTGTCTTCAAAATTATTCAATCAATAAAGTCGAATTTCTTGTTGTGGATGGCTTCTCCTTCCCCCTCCTCCTTCTTTCTGCTTTTCTTCTTGCAATGAGTCGATCTTTGATGCTTGCACCTTCCGATGGCAGTGCCCTGCTGAAGCACTCCCCTTGCCCCTGGGGGTTCCGCTGAAATAGATAATCCAGCGGTTGAAAAAGGAGGTCCTTCACCTGACGAAGAAGTTAAAGAAGACGGAAGGCGAGCTCCGCAAATCAAGAGAAGGCCATTCTGAAGCCGCCACTGAGGCCGCCCACTTTTGGAGTCTCCATGTGAAGGCGATCATGGATTACAGCCGGAGGAAGGCGAACTTCACAAAGGAGCTCGAGGAATGCAAGAAAAGCACCAGCGATCGAATTTGGGCTCAAGAAGCCAGGATCAGCGCCTTTAAGGTGGAACTGTCAGCTGCGAAGAGGAAGATCGGCCAGCTGGAAGGAAACTCATCCCGGCTCTTGGCCCGGGTTGATGATGGACAGAAGTGGTCGCAGAAGGTCTCCGACCTTCAGAAGCAGCTTCAAGACGCCGAGATGAGCCACGACGTGCAGCGGGCCAACTGGCGCCGGCAAGTGGAAGAGTATAAAGGGAGATTTCGGATGGCGGCTGATGAAGTCGTTCGTCTCCAGAGGCAGCTGGCTAATAGGGCGCAGCTTACTTCCGCCCAAGATTCCGAAGAGCTCCAAGCCCTGAGAGGCATTGTTGAAGGAATTTCTGTCTCCCTCGGGGAGAAGACAGCCGAGCTGCAACAAGTGAAGATCCAACTGGCACTTGAGTGGCAGGCCGTCGTAGACACGGAGGCGGAGTCCGAAGTTTTGCGGAAGAGGTGTCAAGAAGCAGAGGCTGAGAGCCAGCAACTTCGTCGGGCGCTCCAGGATGTGCTGCGGAAGAGGGAAGAACTAGAAGAAGCAATAGAGAACCTGAGGCAATCCTGGTTAAGGGATGGAACAGATAACTCTAGGCCGGAGGGAGCAGGGCTTCCTTAGAGTTCTTTTATCTTTCTGTCTTATCATGTAGTTATTTCTTTTTTGTCGTTTTGCCCTTCTTTACTTGGCCATCCTGACCTTGTAGTGTGCATATCGAAAATGAAATGAAAAGAGCATTTTGCGTTACCTCGTCCGCGCGCTGCACTAATATTGTTGTCTGCTGAACCTTTCTTGTCGTTTGACTTGTTTGATGTAGACGTCGTCGGGGGGTGGGGGCTTTTTCCCTTCATCCGATCTTGTTAGGCGATCGGGTTTCGCCACCATTAACCCCCGCTGCAGAAGTCATGGCTGGAGCCCGGCTCCCGTAGGAGTCCGGGCGAAGTCTTCCTTGTAGGCGGAACCCGGCTCCCGTAGGAGTCCGGGTGGAGTCTTCCTTGTAGGTGGAACCCGGCATCCGTAGGAGTCCGGGTGAAGTCTTCCTTGTAGGCGGAACCCGGCTCCCGTAGGAGTCCGGGTGAAGTCTTCCTTGTAGGCGGAACCCGGCTCCCGTAGGAGTCCGGGTGAAGTCTTCCTTGGCGTCGGAACCCGGCTCCCGTAGGAGTCCGGGTGAAGTCTTCCTTGGCGTCGGAACCCGGCTCCCGTAGGAGTCTGGGTGAAGTCTTCCTTGGTGTCGGAACCCGGCTCCCGTAGGAGTCCGGGTGAAGTCTTCCTTGGCATCGGAACCCGGCTCCCGTAGGAGTCCAGGTGAAGTCTTTCTTGGCATTGGAACCCGGCTCCCGTAGGAGTCCGAGTGAAGTCTTCCTTGGCGTTGGAACCCGGCTCCCGTAGGAGTCCGGGTGAAGTCTTTCTTGGCGTTGGAACCCGGCTCCCGTAGGAGTCCGGGTGAAGTCTTCCTTGGCGTTGGAACCCGGCTCCCGTAGGAGTCCGGGTGAAGTCTTCCTTGGTGTTGGAACCCGACTCCCGTAGGAGTCCGGGTGAAGTCTTCTTCGGCGTTGTGGACGGAACCCGGCTCCCGTAGGAGCCCGGGCCTTCCATTTTGCTCGAGCCGGCGTGAGGTTCTCCTCTCGTTACCAGCCTGGCTTGTGGAGGCGCGTTAGGGTGCTGTAAGGCCTCTCCCCCATCCGGTCTAAAAGAATCGGGCCTCCGACTTTGCTCATGTCAGGACGAGGTTCTCCTCCTATTTCTGACATGGCTGTGGGGGCACATTAGGGCGTTGTAAGGCCTCTCCCCCCATCCGGTCTAAAAGAACCGGGCCTGTGATTTTGCTCAAGTTAGGGCGAGGTTTTCCTCCTATCCCTAACAGGGCTGTGGGGGCACATTAGGGCGTTGTAAGGCCTCTCCCCCCATCCGGTCTAAAAGAACCGGGCCTTTGACTTTGCTCAAGTTAGGGCGAGATTCTCCTCCTGTCCCTAACAGGGCTGTGGGGGCACATTGGGGCGTTGTAAGGCCTCTCCCCCCATCCGGTCTAAAAGAACCGGGCCTTTGACTTTGCTCATGTCAGGATGAGGTTCTCCTCCTGTTCCTGACATGGCTGTGGTTTTTGGAGGGGTCGTATCCAGTCGTAACAAATCCATGCCAGGTGGGAAGAGCACGTTAGGTAGAAAGAAAATTAGATTCAAGGCGAAATCGTAAGTGATACATTTACAGTTTTTCCGCTCCTCCTTGAGGCCCTCCGATGATGGAGTCGATGGTTCCAATGGGAGGCCGGTCCCCGGGTTGCTCCTCCCTTTTCTGTGGTTCAGGCTGTGGGAGGGCTCTTGGTCGGTCTCCTCTACCCTCAGGCCTGCGGCGGATGAATCTGTCGAGTCGACCTCACCGAATGAGCTCCTCGATCTCATCCTGGAGCTGGATGCATTATTCGGTGTCGTGGCCGTGGTCACGGTGGTAGAGGCAGAACTTGTTGGGGTTGCGCTTCTCGGGATGTGTGCGCATCCTCTCCGGCCTAGGGAGCTGCTCCCTGACCTCCATTAATACCTGGGCCTTCGAGGCGTTGAGGGGGGCGTAGTTGCGAAATCTCCCTGGTGGGGAGCCCCGCCGAACCCCACGGTCCGGGCTTCTCTGCCTGCATGCCCAGGGTGGAGTATGGGCGCGCTTATATCCAGGAGGGGATCGGGAATGCGGCCGGACTTCCTTTGGCCTTTTCTCAACTGCGGGCTTACTCGAATCTTTCACTTGACGCTCCCTTGCTGTCTCTTCGTCCTTCATTTTGAAGGCTTCTTCCGCTCAGGCGTATCCTTCAGCCCGAGCCAGTAAATCGGCAAAATCCCTGGGGTACTTCTTCTCCAGGGAGTACAAAAGATCATTCTTCTGAAGGCCACCTTTCAGGGCGGCCATGGCAACTGACTGGTCCAAGTTCCGGACCTCCAACGCCGTGATGTTAAAGCGGTTGACGTAGGCCCGTATGGACTCCCCTTCCCTCTGCTTGATGTTGATGAGGGACTCCGAACCCTTCCGGGGATGCCGGCTGCTGATAAAATGGGCCACTAATTGGTGGCTCATTTGATCGAAGGAAAAGATGGTACCCGACTTCAAAGCCGAGTACCAGTTCCTCGCTGCTCCCTTCAAAGTAGATGGGAAAGCCCGGCATAAGATGGCATCAGGAGCGCCGTGAAGCAGCATCATCGTCCGGAAGGCCTCCAGATGATCAACCGGGTCCGAAGTCCCGTCGTAGCTTTCGAACTGGGGAAGCTTGAAGTTTGGCGGGATTGGTTCCTGCATGATCATTTGGGAGAAGAGAGGGTCAGTGCAAATATCCTCACCATAAGCGGGGGGCGCGTGGCAGAGTTCTTCAATCCGCCGGTTCATCTCCTGGAGCCTCCGGTCCAGGAAATCCTCTCGACTTCGAGTCTCGAGGGTCCTTTGGTAGAACGGGGGCAGGGATCTTCCAGGGGTGGAGTCGTGATCCGATTGAGGGCTCTCTACCCTCGGATTTGTTTTCCCGGGAAGGACGGGGCGGCTGGCCCAGGTGGCCCGCCCCGCCGTCGGGTTCTGGCATTCCGGAGATGCCCCTTCCGGATGCACCGACGCCTGCGGTTGCTGCTGCTGCATTGCTTGTACAGCTTCGACGAGGCCTCTGACCTACTGTGCCAGCAAGTCAAATTGCTCCGCGCCGACTGCCGCCGCCGGAGGGGGAGGAGGAGGAGGCTGAGAAACTGGAGGGGAGGCCGGAGCCTGAGATCTGGCCGCGGAGGCCGTGGACCACCGGGTGGACGCCTTGCACGGAGGCATCGAGTGTCGATCTCGCGGGGGAAGATTAGGAGTGGGTGACGGAGAGACGGTCGGAGATGGCTCCGTTGAACACTCCTTTAAGAACAAGGGTGCTGCGAAGACACAGCCCTCCTTCTAGCGCCAATCCTGTTGGTACAAAAATCTGCTTGCACCGGAGAAGCTGGAGTCGGGGAAGCCGCGGTCGCCGTCGGGACCTGCAAAGGAAGTCTAAACCGGAGGTGGGGTTGCTCCGGCAAGACCCTCCGATGCTCAAGTCAGTTCTCTGCCTCAACAAGAATGGAGTGCTCGAACGGAGAATTTAGCAGAGTTTTGAGATAAGAAATGAGCTTAGAGAATAACGTATCTGGGTCCCCCTTTTATAGGCGGGGGAGGTAACAGATTGATGGCGACGTTTGTAACCGCCAGGTAGTGGGCCACCCTTAGTCAGGAGGAATCTACTGCGAAGAGTAGTGGAGCGGAGCCATGGCCATCACTGGGGCGTGCCACGTAGAATCTGTCGTAGGAAGTGGGATGCAGATGCTGCTGTGTCTTGCCAGCGGATGGGAGAATCGTGCGATATCTGCTGCAGGAGGTGGAGTAGGATCGCGGTCGTTTATCATGGCCTGTCAGGCAGTAATGGAGCCGCGTGGGTGCGGGATCCGCCGCAGAGAGTGGAGCAGTGTTGCGACCGTTACTGCGGCCTGTCAGGGAGTGATGGAGCTGTGCGGAGTTCGCTGCAGGAAGTGGAGCAGGATCGTGGCCGTGATTGTGGCCTGGGAGTGCAGATCTGCCGGTTGAAGCTCGGCAGTGGTTGGAATTCAGCCCTCGTATGGATCCAGGCGGAGTCCTCCTTGCGATTGGGGTCGTGGGTGGAGCCCGGCTTCCGTGGGGGTCCGGACGGAGTCCGGACATAGTCTGTCTATAGCCGTCGAAGTTGAGGACGGAGTCCGGCTCTCGTAGGAGCCCGGACGAAGTCCTCCTGTGATTAGAGTCAAAGGAGAGGTCCGGCTCCCGTAGGAGTCCGCTTGCAGTTGACGTTGTTGGCAGAGTCTGGCTCCTATAGGAGTCTGGACGGAGGCTACTGGCAGCTGTTGGAGCTGAGGACAAAGCCCGACTCCCGTAGGAGTTCGGGTGGAGTCTTCCTGCAATTAAAGTCAAAGGCGAAGTCTGGCTCCCGTAGGAGTCCGGACGAGACTTACCAGCGGTCGACGCTGAGGACGGAGCCCGGCTCCCGTAGGAGTCCGGGCGGAGCTGTCCTATAGTCGATGTCGGCGGCGGAGCCTGACTCCCGTAGGAGCCCGGGCGAAGCTGTCTTGTAGTCGATGTCGGTGGCGGAGCCCGGCTCCCGTAGGAGTCCGGGCGAAGCTATCCTGTAGTCGATGTCGGCGGTGGAGCTCGGCTCCCGTAGGAGTCCGGGCGGAGCTGTCCTGTAGTCGATGTCGGCGGCGGAGCCCGACTCCCGTAGGAGCCCGGGTGGAGCTGTCCTGTAGTCGATGTCGGCGGCGGAGCCCGGCTCCCGTAGGAGTCCGGGCGGAGCTGTCCCGTAGTCGATGTCGGCGGCGGAGCACGGCTCCCGTAGGAGTCCGGGTGGAGCTGTCCTGTTCGTAGTCGATTCCGCTGAGGATTTCGGCTGTGGGTATTTTATACCCAACACCAGTCCCCCTACTTTCGAGTTTGATTTTCAAACGAAGGAAGTACAGAGAGAGAGATGGGCACAGCCAAAACCGTCCCTTCGAATCTTGCGCACTGCCGCCTCCGGATATTTTGGCATTAAATGTGCGCGTGCTGGAGTCTTTTCGAATTGGAGCGGTACGAGGGGATGCTTCGAAAATCCTGCAGGTACTCTGGCCTAGGTACGATGCAATTATGATCCTGCCAACCGTCAGCCGCTTTTAGCCATCTGCCAGGGGGAGTGGGACACGTGTCGGATGCGGACTGGCCTAGGGGATTCGCGATCATTATGGCGCCGGATCCCAGTGTCTATTTAAACCCGTCCTCCCTCCTTTAGGCGTCCTACTCCATTCCTGAGTTTTTGCTGGTGTCTGTCTTCTCTTCGAGAGCCCTGCTTTAGTGATCGTCTTCTCGAACCGTAGGCGCCTTTCGTTTCTCGTCCCCCAGGTCTCTCAGAGTAATATAGGTTAGTGCCAACCTTCCTCTCACCGCCTAGGGGCTTCTCCTCTCATCATTACTTTTGTGCATCCCTCCGAGTTAGCCTTCGGCCTCTCGTTCCCCTTTCGGTCCATCTTTTTAGGGTCCTTTAGATCCTCCCCTCGAAACTACTCAAAATGTCCTCTGGCTCTTCTGCTCCCGGCAGTTCCGAGAGTTCTTCTGCTTCAAACCTCCAGGTCCCTGTCTCTGTGGACGAACCCGCGTCCGGGGCTGGGCCTCGCCCGATTTTCGCACCGGGCGTTATTCCATGTTCGTCGACTTCGGAGGAACTCCTTCTGATAAGGGTTCAGTATGGGGTTCCTCCGGAGTACGACCTGGAGCTACCTGGCCCCTCTGATCGGGCCAACACTCCTCCTCCCGGTCGCTTCTGTTTGTATCAGGAAGCATTCCGTGCCGGACTCCGACTTCCGCTTCCTGCCTTTGTCGCTGCCTTCTTCCGCTTCTTGGACATTTCTCTCGCTTCCGTGGCCCCGAATTCCTTTAGGTTTTTGATAGGGTTTCTCTCCCTCTGCCACATAGTCGAGGTTCAGCCGTCCCTCTCCTTGTTTAGGCATTTTTATACCTTCAAACGCCATCCTTTGGTGAAGGACTGGTGGTACTTCTCCCCCCAGTTTGGTAAGAAGGGGTTGCTGAAGGGTGCCCCTTCTTCGATTCACAATTGGAAGGAGAAATACCTCTTCGTCCACTGCCCGACCCTGGAACTGGGCCTGCCCCCTTGGGGTTCTCTGAGGGATTCCGTCCGCCGGGCTCCCAGCCTAGGGGAGGACGACCTCCAGGCTGCCCAAAAGCTTCTAACTTACCCCGCTCCTTCCCTTCCTAATCTTCTGAGGGAGCAGTTTCTTTTCAACATCGGCCTGAGCCCTCAGGATCCAGCGAGTATTCATCTTATCTTTTCTTTTCTTGCCTTCCTCTTCTTCTTCTCTTTACCTCTTTTTTCTTCCCACTCTCTTCTTTTTCTTTCTTTCTTTTTTTTCTTTCTTTTTTTTCTTTTTTTTTTTTTTGACTCTTGATTGATCGGTGTTGCTTCTTTTTCCCTTTTTTCTCCTTCCTTCTCCTTTTTTCTTTTCTCATCATTTTTTTTTTTTTTAGCAATGGACGCCGAAGCAGCACGGATGCTCACCAGGGGCATGAGAGCTCAGAAGAGAAAGGGCACGGTGGCCTCCGGATCGGCGAAGAGGGCCAGGGCGGAGGAGATGAGCTTGGCTGCACCCGTCCAGGCAGCCCCGGCCATTGACATTCCTTCAGATGCCGAGCCAGTGGCATTCCTTCAGACTGGATGGGGGGAGAGGCCTTACAACGCCCTTATGCACCCCCACACCATGTTAGGGACAGGAGGAGAACCTCACCCTAACATGAGCAAAGTCAAAGGCCCGGTTCTTTTAGATCGGATGGGGGAAGAGGCCCTACAACGCCCTAATGTGCCCCTACAGCCATGTTAGGAACAGGAGGAGAATCTCGTCCTGACATGAGCAAAGTCGAAGGTCCGATTCTTTTAGACCGGATGGGGGGAGAGGCCCTTGCAACGACCCTTATGTGCCTCCACAGTATCGTTGGGAACAGGAGGAGAACCTCGTCCTAACCTGAGCTGAGATCGACTACGTCAAGAATAGAAGGAGAACCTCATCCTGATGATGACAAGAACCCGACTGCCCAATAAAATTGGATAAAGGGAAAAGTTCCCTCAATGGCACCTCTACACTTCTACGCGGCCCCACAAAAAGCAAGGGGAGGACCCTCACTCGAAAAAGAGGAGAAAAATTAAAAAGGAAAGTGACGAATTACATCAGCAACAGATGAAAAGCAAACCACACCAAAGACCTAGGGAACCTCATCTCAACAAAGATGGAAAGTTCCTACCAAACACCCCCGATCTCTAAGGAGGCTCCCGACACAGGTCAAGAAAATAATGATCCCTTCGAGGTAATGTGGAGTTTGGACCACCGAGCTCGAGCCTACGGTCATGGACGACAAAAAAAGCAAATCAATGTGGCGACGACTGGGCACCTCCAAATGACGTCGACGTCGAACAAGTCAAAAGATAAAAGAAGTTCGACGGACGATAATTTAATACAATACATGGACGAGGTAACACAAAATCTCCTTTTCATTTCATTCATGAAATATACACTACAAAGCCTAGAAGGCTAAAGGAAGAAAAGCAAGACAACCAAAAACAACAACGACAGCAACCACGGCGACGACAAACAGACAAGCGACAAAAGAAGACACTTAGAGGAACAAAGGACAAAAAGAGCCCTAAGGGGGCCCGGCTTCCTCCAACCTCGGACTATCGGCTTCGACCCTCGCCAGGGAGCGCCTTAAACTTTCGACTTCTGCTTCCAATTCCCTTTCTCTCATTAATATCTCCATGTATCTTCGGTGAAATCACTGGCTTTCATTCTCTGCCTCTCAACGTCTTTTTCTCAGGACCTCAGATTCTACCTCCGCGTTCTTGACGGCCTGCTGCTCGCATACCAGTTGGATCTTCAATTGCTACAGCTCGGCCTTCCCCTCCCCAAGAGCGACAGATAGCTCTTCTGCGGTTCTTCTCAGGGATTGGAGTTTGCTAGAATCCTGAGCGGAAGCAAGTTGAGCCCCTCCAGCTAGCTGCCCTTGAAGGCGAGCAACCTCATCGGTCGCCATCCGAAGCCTCCCCTTGTATTCATCCACCTGCTTGCGTCAGTCGGCTCGGTACGCATCATAGCTCGCTTCGGCATCCTGGAGCTGTTGCTGGAGGTCGGATACCTTCTTCGACCACTCCCAGTCGCTGTCGGCCCGAGTCAAAAGCCGGGATGAACTTCCTTCCAACTAGCCAATCCTCTCCTGGGCAGCCGACAGCTCCACTCTGAGAGAACTGATCTTGGCAGCTTGAGCCCAAATTCGATCGCTGGCGCGCTTCTTGTGTTCCTCAAGCTCCTTCGTGAAGTTCACCTTCCTCCGGCTGTACTTCATGATTTCTTTCACGTGGAGGTTCCGAAAGCGGGTGGCCTCTGCGGTGGCTTCAGAGTGGCTCTCCCTCAACCTGCAGAGTTCGCCATCCATCTTCTTCGACCTCTTCATCAAATGATGAACTTCTTTCTTCAGACGCTGGATCATGGACTTCAGTGGAATCCCCTGGGGCAGGGGAAGTGCTTCGGTAGGACACTGCCATCGGGAGACAAAAGCGTCAAGGCGCGTCTCATTGCAGAAAGAAAAATAAAAAGGAGGAGGGAAGAGAGGAGAAGCCACCCACGACGAGAAATTCAACTTTATTGATTGAATGTTTCTTAAAGACAAAAAGGAAAGGAAAAATTACAGTAAAAGAAAAATACAAGGTCGGAGGTCTCAGACCTCTGCAGTAGGAGTTGGGGAGCCTGGTGTCCTTGGAAGGGGGGCTGCGGCAATAGTAGCAGTAGGAGAGGGACCGGCCTCATCTTCAGACTCCTCGCCTAAGAAGCTGAGATCGAGCTCGAAAAATTTTCTAGCCACCTTCTCCTGGCAGAGCTCGAACCCCTTGATGAACGCTTCTTGGCCAAACTTGACATTTAGGTCCCTCATCTCCATAGAGGCCTTGAACTCCTCCACCGCAAGAGCCCTGGCCTCCGAGACCAGGATCGGAATCTGCTCCACCAAATTGACGACCTCGGCCTCTGCCTTCCTCACCGTCTCCTCCGAGGTCTGCTTCTCTTCCTCCCAGGCCTGCTTTTCTTTCTCCAGGGCCTCTTGGAGGGTAACTACTTCAGCGGCCTTTTCTTTGAGGTGAGTGACCTCAGCCCGACGATGCTCCTCTGCCTGGATGGCGTCCCTCCTCGCCCAGTTCGTCGCCTCGATATTGGCAAGGAGCTGGTGCCCAATCTGTAAGGGCGGCTAGGGGATCAAAACAAGGGTCGAAAAGCCAATTAAATGAAGATTTGTTTACCTCTAAAAAGGACCCTAGGGAGTCCCAAACCCGCTGCTCAAGATCGGCACGATCAATCCTCTCGACGACTTCAGGTAGAATGCAGCCGTCGATCAACCACTTGATCAGGTCCCTGTCATTGAAGGGATTCTCTGGCTCTTCTTCGAAACCAAGGGACTCGTCAATGGTGGCTCGGCGGCTACTCACCCTGCGGGCCACCGACTTCCTTCTCCTCCCCCTCTCGACTCCGGGCGCCTCCGTGGAACGGACCCTCGAGATGGGGACCCCAGTGGGGGGACTCCTTGAAGAAGCCCGGGGGGTTGGTGGTTCGGCGTCCGAAGGAACGTCGACCGTGGGAGCCACATGGACAGGCACGGCCGAGCTCGTCTCCTCTACTCTAGCCTTCTTTGCTGATCCGGAGGCCGCGGCGCCTTTCCTTTTGTGGGCCTTGAGGCCCCTGGCGAGCATCCGTGCTGCTTCGGCGTCCATTCCTGAAAAAAAAAAATCAAATAAAAAATCAGCGATGGAGTGAAAAAGGAAGAAGTGACACATAAAAAAAAAAGAAAAAAAAAAGAAAAGAGAGAAAGAGAAGAAGAAAAGAAAAAAAAAAAGAGAGAAAAAGGAGAAGGATGGAAGAAAAGAAGAGAAAAGAAAAGATGGAATACTCGCAGGATCCTGGGGGCTCAAGCCGATGTTGAACAGGAATTGCTCCTTCAGAAGGTTGGGAAGGGAAGGAGCGGAATAGTCAAGAAGCTTCCGGGCGGCCTGAAGGTCGTCATCCCCTAGGCTGGGAGCCCGACGGACAGAGTCCCTTAGAGAGCCCCAAGGGGGCAGGCCCAGCCTCAAAGTTGGGCAGTGGACGAAGAGGTACTTCCCCTTCCAATTGTGGATTGAAGAGGGAGCACCTTTCAGCAACCCCTTCTTGCCAAACTGGGGGGAGAAATACCACCAGTCCTTCATCGAAGGGTGACGCTTGAAGGTGTAAAAATGCCTAAACAAAGAAAGAGATGGCTGAACTTCGACTACGTGGCAAAGGGAGAGGAACCCTATCAAAAACCTAAAGGAATTCGGAGCAACTGAAGCTAAAGAAATATCTAAGAAGCAGAAAAGGGCGACGACAAAGGGTGAAAGCGGAAGCCAGAGTCCGGCATGGAAGGCCTCCTGATATAGGCAGAAACGACCGGGTGGGGGAGTGCTAGCCCGATCGGAGGAACTCCGTACTGAATCCTTATCAGTAGGAGTTTATCCAGAGTCAGAGAGTAGGGAATGGCATCCGGTGCAAAAATCGAGCGAAGCCCAGCCCCAGATGTGGGTTCGTCTACAGAGTGGGGGTCCTGGGGGGCTGAGGCGGAAGAACTCCCGGAACCGCTAGAGGCGGAGGTGCTGGAAGATATTTCGAATGATTTTAAACGAAGACCCTAAAGATCCCGGAGAAATCAGGCGGGACAAGGGATGAGAGGTTGCGGGAGACCAAATCAGAGGAATGCGACAGAAAAAAATGGAGGAGAAAAGGCCCCTAAATGGCAAAAAGAAAAATGAAGGTTTCGGGACTAACCTAGATCGCTCTGAAGGATGCAGAGGGGCGAGGACAGGGATGACTCGAAGGATGCCTAGGGCCAAGGAAGACACCAAGGAGGGTCAGGACTCTCAAAGAAAAGGCGGACACCGATAGAACTTTCAGGCGGAATAGGGCCCCTAAAGGCGGAATGACGGGTTTAAATAGACCCTGGGATCTGACGCCATAATGATCGCGAATCCCCCTAGGCCGACCCACGCTCGACACATGTCCACTCGCCACGGCAGGTGGCTAAAAGCAGCTGACAGCTGACGGAGCCATTACTACGCCGTACCTGGGCCAACGTACCAACGGGAATTCTGAAAGGTCCCTTCAAATCGACGCGATTCGAAAAGACTCCAGCATGCGCGCATTTAATGCCAAAATATCTGGGGGCGATCGTGCACAGGATTCAAGGGGACAACTTCGGCTGCAAAAATTTTTCTGTACTTCCTTCATCAAAATTCAAACTCGAAAGTAGGGGGACTAGTGTTGGATATAAAATATCCCCCGACCGAAGTTCGTGACGGGAGTGACCCTTCGGGGATCCAACCGACTTTCGACCTCCGACAACGTCTCTTCAAACCTCCCAGGCAGCTGAGCCTCCGCAATACTCCCAAGTTTTACCGACGGACAGGACCCCGCCAGTGTCGATCGGATTCTTCGCGACGTCCGGACTCCTATGGGAGTCGAACCTCATCCCCGACTCTGACTGCAGGCAGACTCCGTCCGGACTCCTATGGGAGCCGGGCTCCGCCCACGACTCCAATTGTAGGCAGACTTCGTCCGGACTCCTACGAGAGCCGGACTCCGCCCACGACTCCAATTGCAGGTAGACTTCGTTCGGACTCCTACAGGAGCCGGACATCACCCTCAACTCCAATTGCAAGTAGACTCTGCCCGGACTCCTACGGGAGCTGGACCTCGTCCCCAACTCTGCTTGCAGGAAGACTTCGCCCGGACTCCTATGGGAGCCGGACCTCGTCCCCAACTCTGACTGTAGGCAGGCTCCATCCGGACTCCTACGGGAGCCGAACTCCGCCCACGACTCCAATTGCAGGCAGACTTCGTCCGGACTCCTACGGGAGCCAGACTCCGCCCACGACTCCAATTGCAGGTAGACTTCGTCCGGACCCCTACGGGAGTCGGACTTCACCCTCAACTCCAATTGCAGGTAGACTCTGCCCGGACTCCTACAGTAGCCGGACCTCATCCCCAACTCTGGTTGTAGGAAGACTTCTCCCGGACTCCTATGGGAGTCGGACCTCGTCCCCAACTCCGGCAACAGGCAGACTCCGTCCGGACTCCTACGGGAGCCGGACTCCGCCCATGACTCCAATTGCAGGCAGACTTCGTTCGGACTCCTACGGGAGCCGGACTCCGCCCACGACTCTAATTGTAGGTAGAGTTCGTCCGGACTCCTACGGAAGCCAGACTTCACCCTCAACTCCAATTGCAGGTAGACTCTTCCCGGACTCCTACGGGAGCCGGACCTCGTCCCCAACTCTGGTTGCAGGAAGACTTCGCCCGGACTCCTACGGGGGTCGGACCTCGTCCCCAACTCTGGCTGCAGGCAGACTTCGTCCGGACTCTTACGGGAGCCGGACTCCGCCCGCGACTCCAATTGCAGGCAGACTTCGTCCGGACTCCTATGGGAGCCAGACTCCACCCATGACTCTAAATGCAGGCAGACTTCGTCCAGACTCCTACAAGAGCCGGACTCCGCCCACGACTCCAATTGCAGGTAGACTTCGTCTGGACTCCTATGGGAGCCGGACTTCACCCCCAACTCCAATTGCAGGTAGACTTTGCCCGGACTCCTACGGGAGCCGGACCTCGTCCCCAACTCTGGTTGCAGGAAGACTTCACCCGGACTCCTACGGAAGCCGGATCTCATCCCCAACTCTGGCTGTAGGCAGACTCCGTCCGGACTCCTACGGGAGCCGGACTCCGCCCATGACTCCAATTGCAGGCAGACTTCGTCCGGACTCCTACGGGAGCCGGACTCCCCCATGACTCCAATTGCAGGCAGACTTCGTCCGGACTCCTACGGGAGCCGGACTCCGTCCATGACTCCAATTGCAGGTAGACTTCATCCAGACTCCTACGGGAGCCGGACTTCACCCCCAACTCCAATTGCAGGTAGACTCTGCCCAGACTCCTACGGGAACCGGACCTCGTCCCCAACTCTGGTTGCAGGAAGACTTCGCCCGGACTCCTATGAGAGCCGGACCTCATCCCCAACTCCGACTGCAGGAAGACTTCATCTGGACTCCTACGGGAGCCAGACTTTGCCCCCGACGCCAATCGCTGGTGGACTCCGCCCGGACTCCTATGGGAGCCGGGCTTCATCCCCGACTTCGACTGTTGGTAAACTTCATCTAGACTCCTACGGGAGCCGGACTTCACCCCTGACTTTAATTACAGGTGGACTTCGCCCAGACTCCTACGGCAGCCGGACTTCATCCCCGACTTCAACTGCAAGAAGACTCTGTCCGGACTCCTACGGGAGCCAGATCTTGTCTCCGACTCCGTCTGCGGGAAGACTCCATCCGGACTCCCACGGGAGCCGGACCTCATCTCTGACTTCGATTGAAGGAAGACTTTATCCGGACTCTTACGGGAGTCGGACTTCGAGCTCCTCTCAGACGGGTGGCTAGCCACCTCTCTCCGCCAGACGCTCAAGCCGAACTTCGACCGATAGGCCTGGACCCACTGGCAGGCCGCAGCAACAGCCACGACTCTGCTCCACCTCCTGCAACAGATTTCGCACGGCTCCATCACTCCCTGGCAGGCCGCAGTAACGGCCACGACACTGCTCCACTTCCTGCGATGGATTTCGCATGGCTCCATCACTCCCTGGCAGATCGCCATAATGACCATGATTCTGCTCCACTCCCTGCAGTGGATACCGTGCAATTCCTCCCACCCCTGGCAAGACGCGACAATGGATGCCGTTCCACTACCCGCAACAGACTCCACGTGGCATGTCCCGACGGTGGCCACGATCCCACTCCACTACTCTTCGCAATAAACTCCGCCTGACCCTGGGCAGCCCACCGCTAGACGGTTACAGATATCGCTATCAGTCTGTTGCCCCCTCCGCCTATAAAAGGGGGCCCCAGATACGTTATTCTCTAAGCTCTGTTTTCTATCCCAAAATTTTGCTAAAATTTTTGTTCGAGCACTCCATTCTTGTTGAGGCAGAGAACTGACTTGAGCGTCGGAGGGTCTTGCCGGAGCAACCCCACCTCCGGTTTAGACTTCTTTTGCAGGTCCCGGCGGCGACTGCGACTCCCTCGACTCCAGCTTCTCCGACGCAAGTGGATTTTTGCACCAACAGATGGTATTTTTTGTCACTAAAACTCTTTATCTACGCTTATTTTGCATCGCTAATTATCATTTTTCATAAAAAAATAATTAATTTGATGATAATTTGTGATAATTTTTCTTGTAAATCTATAGACAAACAAACATATATAATATATACAATGTGTACGCTACCTTATTCATTCACATATATGCCAGAATGAAATTCATTTCAAAACACATGCTAGAATCAACGCAATGCATATATCAAAATATAGTGTTCATTTTTACAATGATACATGTAGCAAAACAAGTATATATACAACCATACAAAATATCATATAAAAATATATATATCCATGAAAAATAAAACTCCACATGCCAAGCCATATCATCGACCTGTAATGGATTATAAAATTAAGTTAGCAAACTAATTATTTACTCAATCATGAAAATATATAGATAAAAAATAATATAAAATAATATTGATCACAAGAGGACACCCATCATCATCATCAATGGAGTCATCATCATAGGCATCAATAGGGACGTCGGGAGTCGGTGTAGGAGGGCCGGGAGGTAAGCGGCAAACTAACTCATCGAGCTTCATCCCAAATACTGCAAGCTGGGATCTAAGCTCAACATTATCATGCTGTAAGGCTGCTATATCCTCTTAGGATCTACGGTGCTTTTCCTCAGCTTGACGCATCTCCTCTTCATGTCTCCTCTCCACCTCACAGAGATGAGCATCATAAGAAATATATGATGCTGTAGAGGAGCTGGAGGTCGCAACCGCATATCCCAACCCCATAACATAATTGGATCTTCTACTAAGTACTTTATCACAGATATTGTCATCTGTAGATGGGGCAGAGCCCTCAGCGGTGGGCTGGGATCGTATCTCCATCATCTACTTCTCATTAAAGAAAAAAATAAATATAATCAAAAGTCTAAACTTTATAATGAAATTGAAACATAGAACTTAATCAATTAATACTTACATGCCTCTCCCTAGTCCCAGGAAGCCACTTCTCCATCACCCGATGATGGGTCTTTTGGTACACGACAATCCATCCAAACAGCTGTCCTATCTCGATGTTCCTTTAAAATTGATGAATGTAAGTATACAAAAACACATATATTCTAAAATATCATTAGAGATGTATGTATGTGTACTTACCAGCTCATACTAGTGCTACACAAATGATTTCGATCCACCAGAATGTATCACAGTGAGCCTCGATCAGCTCTGTGCATTCTTTTCGCAAAAAGCTTAATAAGCAAATGCATTCAAGATATTAGTGAACATATTATACCACAACAATTTGATAATTCATATTTTTATTATATATAATAGTTATATCCGATATGCAGGGTCCTCATACTTGTTGCAGAGAAGATCCCAGTCGAGACGTGAAATATTTTTGTGGGGTGTCTCACATGCCATCGCCGCCCCACATGCACTAAAGACCACCTTCCAGTGGCTATGGAGATTATATCTGAATCTCTTAAGCAATCTCCCCATATACCTAAGGATAGCCTCCCGCGCATGTGGGATATCAATCTCCTTGATATCAAAGTCGTGCTGCACAAATAATATACAACATATAAGATTCTAAAAAAATAAAAGTTAAGTACTAATCAAATTAAATATAAAATAAATTGAAAGATCTGTATTTAAAAAATATAACATAATTTATATTTAGTTATCAATAAATGGTCGAGGAGGACTGCTTCTGCGGTCTCGAAACTCTCCGCCAATCGAATATCATCAGGGGAGCGTATGGTTGAAAAATGATGCCAACCTCATATACATACAGATCTCTGACGTGGCACTAAACTGGCATGATATATCCCGATGGGATGGTAACCCTCATTCTCTCCCCAAGATGTGCCCTCCTCCACTCCTCTAGCTTCTCATTTTTGGTGGCTCCACGAGTCTGCCTAATGACAGTATCAGCTGCAGCAAAATAAAACTTAAAATTAGTTAATTATACATGATAAAATCTTAAAATAAATTAAATATAAAAAACTATAATATGTAAAATCAATCTATCATGGTAAGAGATGATGTGCCTGCCTCGATAGCCACATGCTGAGATGAGGAGATACCGACATCTTCGTGTGGATCCCTCCTGTCAGATTGTCCTCTTGGTCGCATAGCACAAAATTAGTTATTTATACATGATTAAAAATTAAAGTAAATTAAATACAGAAAACTACAATACATAAAATCAACCTATCATGGTAGGAGATGATGTGCCTATCTTTGCATGAGTTGACTGCTACCCAGATGGAGATGTACCGACATCTCCATGTAGCCTGCTCCACTTAGATGGTCCTCTTGATGCCACAGCTTAAAATTAGTTATTTATACAAAATAAAAAAATAAAAATAAATTAAATATAAAAAATAATATGTAAAATCAATCTGTCGGTGCAGGAGATGATATGGCTGCCTCATCTTCGTGTGGGTGCACCCTACACGATCATCATCTTGGTGCCATGCTTGTATCAAACAATATATTAGAGATAGTATAATATGGATAAAATATATAATTTTTTAAAAAAAAAATATATATTATTATTCAATGTCTGTATCTTCATTAGGAGGATTATCAATATCTTCATCATCATAATTCACCAATGTATAATCTTCCTCATCATCATTTATGATGTTGTTATCATTGTCATCATCATCCTCCGACATGTTTAAATTTAATTCATTGATATCAATATTATCAGGTTGCATGTCATCCCTAATCAGAGGAGATGTGCTTCCAATATTGGCACTGTACTATCCCAAGTCAGCTGTATTATGCTCCTCTTAAAAGAAATCATCATCTGCTTTTGTCTAAGAATGAACATTTATGTCATAAACACCTCTTGGTGCAATCCTTTGTACAACAAGCCATTCACCTTTATATCTCATATCCTTTAGGTATATTACCTACTTTGCCTGACTAGCGAGTATGAAAGGATCGGATTGGTACAATATTCTCACAAAGTTGATGCTTGTGAAGTATGTATCTTTATGAGTATCAGTCCTATTATTGCTGATATCCCACCATGGCATTTAAACAGGTAAACAAATCATTTTGACTGATATCTTAACTGTATAATGTTCGTTAAGATACCATAATATTCAATCTCATTATCTCCTTTAGTTTTCAACATCAAAATTTTACTATTTTGAGTTCGCCTCTGCATATCAATATACCTTGTATGAAATCTCATGCCATTAACAATACATGAGCTATAATATGAAACCCTAGGATTGAGGTGGCATACCAAATCATATAGTTCCTCGGTTGCACCATCTTCTTTATTGTGATACATTAACATCATCTGGAACAGCATACGTACAAGTTATGATAAATCATCTGTATATATTATATGTAATAAAAAATTGAATAAAACTACTATAGTGCTGACATATTGTTTGAACCAAGTTGCGAACTTCCTTCGATGTCGTCCCTTGATATCCATATTATTTTATCGTAATGATATATCTCTATACTCTCTACAATAAATACATGCTTATTATTTATTTTACCTCATGAAAAGCATATAATGTTAATTATGTAAATGTACTTACTCCATAAAATGATTGATTTCTTCATAATTATTCAATACTTAGAAATGTGCCAGGTCACATTTTTCTATGTCCATATATTTGTACTTTCTTCCACCAATGGGACGAACATTAATCTTAAAAATAGATAATGTAGATTCAATGTTGGCCCACTCTTTATCTGCATTACGGTCTTCATGATTAAATCATGTTTCTACATCATCGAGGTATATCGAACAGAATGTAAGACACTTTGAGAAAATGCATGCTTTCGTAATTGATCCTTCTGGATGTGCCTTATTTCACACATATTATTTCAACTTATACAAGAATTTGCACATACAAAATGATAAAAATAAATATAAAACACATGTAATTAGAATTGTAATGGTTATAAATTAAGTAAAAAAATAGTTTTTATAATATTATTATCACTTAACAGGATACATCCATCGATATTGGATTGATCTAGCAAGCAAAGCCTCCCTTGGAAGATGAACCACCAAGTGTACCATAATATCAAAAAATAATGATAGAAAAATTCTTTCGAGTTTACACAGAATTATGGCAATGTCTGATTGAAGCTTATCAGGTATATCAACGTAGAGTTTCTGACAACATAACTCTCGAAATAAATACCCAATTCAATAAGTGCATTCTATACCTCTCGGGTGGAGAAGCCACACATCACAATGGGTATAAGACACTGCATCATAACATGACATTCATGACTCTTCATACCTGAGATACTACCATCTTTTAAGTTCACATGGCTTGAAATGTTGGAGGCAAAACCATCAGGAAACTTTGTGATTTTTAACCACTCATAAAAATTTCTTTGCTCATCTCCATGCAATGTATAACTTGTAGATGGCATTAAGTATTTTCCACCATCATGGGGAACTAAGTGCAACTCATGCCGTAATCCCATCCTTTTCAGGTCAAACCGAGAATTCGGATTATCCTTTATTTTTTCCTTGATGTTAAGAAGTGTCTCAATAATATTATCACAAATATTCTTCTCAATGTGCATGATATCCAAGTTATGATGATGTAGGAAATGTTGCCAATAAGGCAATTTAAAAAATATGGTCCGTTTCATCCAATTCAACTCTAATTCATTACACTTTCGCTTGTGACTCCCAGAACTTTTGCCAAATTTGACACTGCCAATGGCCTCTAGTTGTGCCAATATGTCATCTCCGTTCATCACACAAGGTGGCTCACACATCTCTAACTTTCCATTGAAGCATCGATTCTGACGGATTCTCTAAGAATAATTAGATGGTAAAAACTAACGATGATATATATAGGCAATTTTTCTTCCATGCTTCAGTTTAATGGAGCAGCTATCAGTGTTGCAAATTAGACATGCCAAATATCCTTTTATGCTCCATTCAGATAGGTTGCCATATGTCAGAAAATCATTAATTATTTACATTATCATCGCATGCAATCAAAAATTTCTTTTACGACTAAATCATATGTCACAACACCAATCTTCTAAAGTTCTCTCAATTCATCGATCAAGGGTCACAGATAAACATCTATCTCATTACTAGGAGCTGTAGATCCAGGAATAAGTAATGATAAAAATATAAAAGACTCTTTTATGTATTTCTATAGTGCAACATGATACGACATTAGCATAACCGACCACATACTGTAAGCATTGCTCATGGTTTTGAATGGATTAAAACCATCAGAAGCTAGGCTAAGATGAATGTTGCATGGGTCACTAGCAAAATAAGGATATTGTTTATCAAATTTTCTCCAAACTATAGAGCCAGGTGGATGACTAATGATGTTATCCTCTGAAATTCTCATCTCATGATGCCATCTCATCGCCTCGGTGGTCCTCAATGACTAATAAAGTCTCTGAACTCTTGGTGTTAATGAAAAGTATCTTAAAACCTTGTGAGGCCACTTTTTACCTCTTTTGAAATCTTCATCATAACTTGACTCACCATATTCTGGGCAACAATCCAAGTGTTGATGCTCCTTATAAAATAATGCACAATTATTTTTGCATGCATGTATCAGTGTATAACCCAGTCCAAATTCACACATATATTTTTTTACCTCTGAATATGATTTTGAAAGTTTTTCACCATCCAGTAATGCCTCCTTGATTAAGTTCAATATAAAGTTAAAGGACTTTTGACTCCAACCAAACATGATTTTACCATGGAGAAGCTTTATCAAGTACTCAAGCTTCGAGAACTTCTTACAATTTGGATACAATGACTCCTTGACATCTCTCATGAATTTTTTAAATATCCATCATTTGTATTATCCGTACTATCAGGAGAGTTGTCAGAAAAGTTGTCAAAATGTGCCCCTTCATATAAATCATTTAACATCTCATTAATGCCACTTGAGTTAGGCTATTGATCCATATGTTGGTCTCTTATGTTAGTAGGTCTACATTTCCCATACAAATCCTAAAAAATATACTTTGGATCCATACCCCAATTCAATAAGTGCTCTAATGCTGTATCTGTAGGCTGAAAGTAATTGTTGTGGCAACTCCAATAAGGATATTTAATTTTATTAAGATCATCAACTCTTTCTCGTGTAAATCTTATAAAATCTCTAACACTGTCGGTATTTAGGTAAGATGATAGAGCAAGCATTCATCTAACTCTTGTTGATATTTTTCACCTATCTACGAGAAATGTACATCATTAAAGTATGTGTTATAAAAAAAAATTTAAAAATACATAATTCTTTCCATTTCTAATAACAATAATAACAAAAATGCATGAATAGTAACTCCACCAACTCCTTCCTAATAAGTATGGCCCTATCCCTTTCAAAAATGCATCGCTTTTATTGTTGCCATAGTTTTATTCTTTATTTCATATTCGAAGAAAATCCGACAGCATCTCCCTATAGTTCTCCAAGTATATGATATAGATGGATAATATTTTAACTGCATCTAATATATACCCGAAGAACAAAAGAGATAACTGCAATAGAATTTTTCACAAAAGAACAAAAAAATACCATGACAATAATAAAAATTAATGTATTTCTGAACTACCCAAATTAAGACATCCAAGAGCTGTTCATAGAGTCCATTTTGAGGACCCTATGACTAACTCTTAAGCACGAGTCTAAGGATACATCAATGTATGTATTAAATCACGATCGGATCATGATCCAGATCTGGATCGAATCTCAGACCAGATCCTGATCCAGATCTAGGACCAGATTCCGACTCAGATTCCAGACCTATGGTTCTATGCGATGCAAATTTTGTAAAAACAAATACCTAATTAATCAGTTAAATTAACAAGTAATTATAAATATAAATTCATCAATAACAACATTTCATATGCATTAAAAACTCACCGAGGATTCGCTTAATCCTACTTAAAACATTAAATCGTAATCACAATAAAATATAGGGACTAAACAAGCAAAAGTATTAAATTGTAACAAGCAAAAAAGCAATGTACATGAAACAATAGGGACTAAAATTCAACAGGAAGTATTCAAGTTTGAAACTTAGTTACCCAAGTATGAAATAGGATTATTCAAGTATGAAATGTTGTTATGTAGGTATGAAACTTTATTGTATAGGTATGAATTCTTATCATTCAAGTATAAACCTTTACTAGTGAATATATGAAACTTGATCTTTCAAGTATGCAATCTGATCTGCCAAGTATGAAACTTCAATATTTAAGTATGAAACTTGCTATTAAATAGGGCTAGAAGTGGGCTAGGCTAGGCCGGGTTATACCCCTACTCGAGCCTAGCTCGAATTTTTTTTTGAGCTTTGGGCCAGGCTTGGGCCCGAAATTTTCTAAAAGATCCAGGCCCGAGCCCGACCCGAGCCAAGCATAAAAGGGGAGGAGGTTGGCAGCGAGCCAGGCATCGGTGAGGGACTAGTTTGCTACGAGGGAGGGGAAGACTTGGTTGGGGACCATGATGGAGATGTAGAGACGGGTACCGTTGAGGGCATGGAGGATGGCCTCCATCTACTTCCTGATGTGCCGATGGCATGAGAAGATTCGGTCCTCACTTTCTCCACTCCAGCCTGACATTCAGGTTGTTGATTAGGTTGACATTTGGGCTCCGACTCGAGCCAGGTCTGGATCGGGATGATAAGCCCGAGTCCATTCTGAAAGAAAATGGGCCCTATATTTAAGCCCAAATTCAGTCTGAACTATTTCAGGCCTAGTCCGAAGCCTGACTCAAAGTCGGCCCAGCCCGACAGGCCTTAGAACGATGCAAGCCCAGTTCTAGCCCTACTATGAAATAGTGCAACTTTAAATATTTTATTTTATTTTATTTATCATTATTATTTTTAATATTTCTTCTTATTATTATTTTTTATTATTTTTATTATTTTATTAATAAGTTATTAATTTTTAAAAAATAATTTTTAAAATTAATAATTTTATTTTTTTCCTCCTCCTTCCCCCCCATACCACAACCCCCCAACCCTGGCCACTCTGTCCCCGACCCCCTGACCGTCCGTTCCCGACCTCGGTGGCCGTCCCCTCCCCCCAAGCCCTGACGGTCCACCCTCGGCCTCCATGCGATTAGCCCCCCTTCCCCCAGGCCCTAACGATCGTATGCGGGAACACAAAACCACCCCCTCCCCCAGTCCTCTGCCTTGAACCCCGACGGTCATCCCCTCCTCGTCGGGCCCCGACAGTCCACCCTCGACCTCTGCACGACTAGCCCCCCCCCTCGGGCCCCGACAGTCGTATGTGAGAACACAAAACAACCCCCTGATCCTTCATCCCCGGCCACGATGGTTGTCCCCTCCCCCCCCGGGCCTCGATGGTCCACTCCCCTCCCCCAGGCCCCGACCATCCCCTCCCCCCTAGCCCCCCCGCTCCTCCCTTCCCCGTCGAGCCAAAAAAAAATACCTTTGATCTCAACGATAGCGGCAGCGGCGGTGATGGCAGCGATAGAGGTGGCAGTGGTGATGACTAACACCGATGATGACTGACGGCGAGAGCGGTGACGGCCAAGGAAGAGGGAGGGAGAGAGGGAAATGGGGGTCGACTAGGAAATAGAGTTCAAGGGAGGACAGGGGCGGGAGACGAAAGCACACGGAGAAATTTTGACAGGATTTTTTTTTATTCAGAACTATTTGCTGATGCAAATGTTGCATCAAAAACAATGTTAATTACTGACATAAACTTTAGCATCGGCAAAAATGTATTTACCTATGCTAAATTTGCATCGACAAATATTTTATTAAAATTCAAAATTAAAAAGGAAAAGGGTTTTTTCTTTTTATTAATTTTTTTAATTTGGAAAAAATATTTGTTGATGCTAAATTTGCATTGATAATTACTTTAATTGCCTATGAAAAATTGAAGAATAGGCAATTAGAGTAATTACCTATGATTTTTAAGTATCGATAAAGGATTTCTCTTTTTATTATTTTTTTAATTTGGATAAAATATTTATCAATATAATCTTAAAACATAAAGTTTATTTTTACTATTTATTATCTAAGTAATTATCGTTAGAGTATCATCACAAAAGTATGCCTCAATCTGATAGCCCTAGCTATCTCGATAATAAAATTTGATTTCGATAGCCACAAACGACTGCATGATGATCTGATAGATAGAGATTATTGATGGATCTAAAAATTTATAATGATGATTTTGATGATATTTGTAGCATACTATCAAAATTTTACTTCAATCGGACATCATTATTATAGTCAATTTAGTACGGAATGATTTCGACTGTTAAATAAAAGATGAGTAATCAAAAAGCCAAATGGCATCTGATTATAAGGTAATTTTTTAGATAAATGATCTTTACTACTACTTTCATCATTTGTACAATGGTGATCATAAAATCTAAATCGCATATGTATGAACTATCCATGTGAAGCAGTTCTTATAAAAGTATAAGTATAATTACTTAAGGATATTAAGAATGAGCATCAAGAGGCATATAATTTTGGATAGTTCATATATGTATGGTTTGAATTTAATGATCACAATTGTATAAATGATAAAAATAGTAGTAAAGATCATTTATCTAAAAATCTATCTTAATCAGATGTCATTTGGCATTTTGATCACATATTTTTTTATTTAAACAGTCAAAATTATTTCATACTAAATTGACCATGATAATGATGTCTGATTGAAGTAAAATTTTAACTGTATGCTACAAGTATTACTGAGTTCATCATTGTAAGTTTTTGGATCCATCGATAGTTTCTATCTACTAAATCATTATGTGATCGTTCATGACCATCGAAATTGAATATTATTGATCGAGATAGCTAGGGCTATCGAATCAAGGCATACTTGTGTGATGATAACTTAATGATAATTATTTAGATAATGAATGGTGAAGATGGGCTTTATGTTTTAAAATTATATCGGCAAATATTTTGTCCAAATTAAAACATTAGTAAAAAGAAAAATCCTTTATCGATGCTTAAAAATCATAGGTAATTACTCTAATTGTCTATACTTTGACTTTTCATAGGCAATTAAACTAATTAACAATATAAATTTAGCATCGATAAATATTTTATCTAAATTTAAAAATTAATAAAATAAAAAAATCCTTTGCTGACTTTTAGCAAGAGTAGGTAAGTACAATAATTACCTATGCTTAATATTTTTGTAGGTAATTGTTCTAGTTATTGATGCAACTTTATAGTCGGCAAATATTTTGTCCAAATTAAAAAATTAATAAAAAGAAAAAAATCCTATGCCGACACTTAAAAGTATAGGTAATTATATAATTTCTTATGCTTATTATTTCCATAGACAATTAAAGTAATTACTGATGCAAATGTAAAGTCGATAAATAATTTGCCAAAATTAAAAATTAAATAAAAAGAAAAAACCCATTATCGATATTTAAAAAGTGTAGGTAATCAATTAATTGCCTATGCTTAGGTTTTCTATAGGTAATTATTTTAATTATCAATCCAAATTTAGCATCAACACACATTTTTCTCAAATTAAAAAATTAATAAAAAGAGAAAACCCTATGCCGACACATAGGAAGCGTAGGTAATTATATAATTACCTATGCTTACATTTTTTGTAGGCAATTAAAGTAATTATGGATGTAAATTTAGCATCGATAAATAGTTTGCCAAAATTAAAAAATTAATAAAAAGGGAAAACCCTTTACTGATGTTTAAAAAGTGTAGGTAATTATTAATTGCCTACGCTTCACCTTTCCAAAGGTAATTATATAATTCTCAATATAAATTTAGTGTCGGCACATATTTTTCCCAAATTAAAAAATTAATAAAAAGAAAAAAATTATTTGTCGATTCTAAATTATTGTTGGAGAATATAGGCAATTTCATGTATGTTTTTGAAACTTTTTTGAAAAAAATACAGTGAAAGACTATTAGATTAATCAAATTAATCTAATATGCATATGATCTAATCATCAAATCAATCTACTCTAAGATCTATAATATGTTATGTTGCATATAAAATCTAAAAAATACTGAAGATAAAATCAGCATGCATGTATATGAGTAGTAGATCACATCTACTTTTAATCTGAGTTCAGAACTCCATACCTGATCGTGGGTTGACAATCTCAACTACTAAGATATATAGTGAAGGAGATCCTTGTTGGTTGCTCACAGCCACACACACGTCTAGTCTCTATGAGAAATTCACTCGAAGCTCTGATCTGATCGGTCTTCTCGAGAGTGCTAGCTCGTACAAAAATCTTTTTCTTAGCTGATCTAGATCCTTTCTTCAAATTTTTTGAATCTTTTCAGAGATTGAAGATGAACTTTTGGAGGAGATGAAAAAGTAGACAAAAGATGGAGAAGAAAATAATTTTTTTTCTAATTTGTTCTTTCTTCCTAAACCCTTAGACCAAAAATCTGGAATTTAAGTTTTTACGCACACCCCAAGAGAGAGGACCCTCCTCTCTATTTTTCACACAATGAACCATGCTCAAACATCCTTCACATCAAGATCTCTCTTCTGATATCTTACACACACAAAAAAAATCACAAAAGCCCCTTTTCTAGGCATGTAAGAAGGTGGGGTGAAGAGTCCTAGTGATCCTGGACTCTTACAGGATTTCACCTCCCTTCACCATTCTATATATCAAAACACATCAAAAAAATATGTGATACCCTTTCTAATATTTTTTTGAGGTAAATTCGTTCTTCAACTAATCTTCCACAAATAATCTCCTTAAAATGTTGCACATATAAGGAGAAATAAATTTATTGGTATGGAGAGGTTGATCTAGATGAGAATAGATTCTCCTGATAAGGAATATTTTGAAATCTAATTTCAGAATCTTTCTCTTATCAAAACCAAATCAGATTTAGATGTGAGATAGATAAGGGAAAGGACTCTTTAGTATGAAAAAAATCTCGTACAAAATAATTTTAAGTGTGGAGATATATGGCATGCAAACTGGGTTGGCACAAGGAGAAAAGTCCTATCCCAATAAGGATTCCTAATTTTCTTATTTGAATCCAAATCAAATCACATCTGGTTTAGCCCAAATAAAATATATAAAATTTAATTTAATTAAGTTTATAAATTTTAATCAAATTTTAATCAAATTAAAAATTGATTGAACCAAAGTTCTAATCAAATCAGACATATTTCTTTCATAGCGATTAGGTCATCTCATAACCTGATCGAGTCAAACCTAATTGAATCTAATTCAATTAGATTTTATTTAATCCTCCTTGTTCAATCAAATTGAGCTAATTAATAATTTAATTATTAATTAATTTTTTATTAATTTACTAATACTTAGTGAATTAAATTATGGTAACTTTTGCATAAGGTTAACCATCAATCAAATTGATGATTAACTCCTTGAACGATTCTAAATCATTGATCAGCCACATAATTAGTTAGAAACTTTTTTTGAGTGTGACCCCATAGGTTCGAATCTAAATTGATAGCACAAAAATACTTTTTTGATCCAATCGATGTAATCATCTACTAATGGTGACCTGATATCTGGATAGATCGAATGAAGGTGAAGCAATATTCAAGAACCTATTGGCGTATGGTTACCATATAATTTATCCCTTTGATCCTAATACTCGAAGATGATCAAGAATTTAACTATCAATCCTAGATAACTCATCCATATTATATTTTAATCTTTTCAAATCCATCACACAGATTATTCGGGCCTAGGTTTTGCTAAATTGAAATACACTGATGCATATCTCCTACTAATTTAGAGAGGTCAATCCTATCTTGACTCATGCACTGACTTGACAAATATTTGACTGCACTAAAAAATCTTTCATTATTGAATTAAAAACTTAGTTAGTCCAATATCAAAGTATAGTGAGTTGCTTGTAAGTCACTTTGGTGATCTCAGGTCAGAGGGACACTTATACTCATACCCTTCATGAGCTATCCTTGACTGCAGAGTGCTCTGCAGTTGGTCACATTCAGTGACGATGTACTCCTACATCTCACCTGCATGCCATATCAGCATCTCCATACCATTTGACTATGAGGACAATCAACGCATATGGCACAATAATCTATACTTGATAACGCTATCGTCCTAGTAATAGTGTATCATTTGGTCATAAACTAATTTAAAGACTACGCGATAAATCCTCCTTTATCAATCAAAGTAGTCCTAAAGACTTCATCATAATATAGGAGTTCATTAGAAGATGTAATCTTGTGATAAAAAATATTAAATAACTTTTATTATTTATCAATTCATATACATTTATAATTAGCGCAATCGTCAAACGATTGGCTTTAGGACATAATTCCCAACAACTCCCACTTGGACTAAAGCCAATCAGTATAGTATCATATACCGATCTTCGATTTATCATCTCAGAATTCCTAGATATCGAGGCTTTAGTAAATGGGTTGGTCAAGTTCTTTTTTTCGTCGATCTTCTAAAGATTGACATCATCTTAACAGAATTTTTTGAATAAGGTAGCAGCGATGTAAAATACTTGGTAAGCTAATCGGACTTTAGCTCTTTGACATGAGCTATGATTTTGGTACTGTACAATATAGCAGACCATCATCGGAGGGTGCTACTCCTAGATTGCCAGTGAATCTGTACAATCACATAGCTTTCTTGCAAGCATCAAATACTGCAATACATTCTACCTCACAATTTGAATTTGGCTATATTGCTCTGTTTGGAATCTTTCCAGCAGATTACTTTATTATTTAGGATAAAGATGTATTCTGATATATTTTTGCTATTATTATATTTAACTAAAAATTAAAATCAAATTCTATAAGTTTTAAGTCAAATTCTTCATAACTGAGTCACCAGTCCTTAGTATTTCTCAAATACTTAAGAATGACTTTCTAGTGATTCTCATCTAGATCTTACAAGTATCCACTCACTACCTTAGTGAGTATTCATATCTAGTCTCATACATAGTGTACATGATAGAATGAATTCTATTCATAAACATCCTATATATGTTGGACTGAGAAAACCCAAGCAGCCTCTTAGATCTATCTCTATAGATCTTTATCCATAGGATAAGATATACTTTTTCAAGTCTTTTATGGAGAATAATGATAATAGCAAAATTTTTATTCTCTGTAATGTAAAGAATATCATTCTCGATTAAAAAAATTTTATTCACATACAAAATAAGAAATATACTTACAGAACTATTCACCCATTTGTATTTGCAGGGTTCTTCTTCGTTCTTAACGAAACCATGCATTTTGATCACTTATCAAAATGCACGTTCCAACTCCAAAATATTTATCATTGCCACAAGAGAAAATATCTCATTATGGTCAATACTATAATGTTGACAATATCCTTAGACAACCAGATGAGCTTTGTAGGTCTCCACCTTCTCATCTGTGCTACTCTAATCCTATTGAAGAACCACTTACACTCTATGGGCTTTATCTTTCGAGTGAATCAATGAATGTTCATACACCATTGATCTTTATGGACTTCATTTCAGACTCTATGTCTTTAAGCCATTAATCTGAGTCGGATCTCTGTATGACATCCATGTGGATGATCAAATTCTTATTATTTTTATCGAGTTCAATAGGATCATATCCTAGATCTAGAAATCAAAGTCTCTATCCGACAGATGTGGTACTCTATCGGATCTCCTTCATAGTGCCTCTATAATGGATTTCAGGTTTGATCTAATCAACTATGGTTCTATGGGTTCACCAGATTGTATCGATTCTTCTACCTATTGAACTTCATAAGTTCTATATTAAAGGCATCAATACCTTCATCAAGGTACTCTTTTTCTAAAAAGAATACTGAACAATTTTTGTTCTTTAGTAAGGTAGAAGTTATATCCCCTAGATTCAATAGGATTATCCTGTAGAATAATATATATAGGATCGAAATTCAACCTAATCGATCTGCAAATGCTTGACATAAAATAAACACTCCAAAATCCTAAGGTAAGAAAGTGTCAGCTTACATCTAGTCCATATCTCATATGGAGTCTTTGCGACTGATTAATTTAGAATCCAGTTCAGAAAATAACAAGTAGTCTCAAGAGAATAACCTTAAAGGAAGACTGACAGACTTTTAAATCCCATCATGGATCGAACTATGTCTAACAAAGTCAATTTTAATAAGAGAGAATCCTTATTCTCTTCTAGATATGTCAAAAACTCACTGAAAGGGCATTCATCTCCTTGGTCTGATCGAAGAGTTTCAATATTCTTTCTAGTTCGTTTCTCTACCTTATTATAAAATTATTTAAATATTTTAAATAATCTAAATTTATGATAAATATGTTCGTAGATCTAATACATCAGTATGTATTAGATTCAAAATATCATTGACTCGTTCACTTTTTCCAACAAAAGATGACTTGATCATCTTACTAAGGAGATAGGATTGACAGATTGACAATGATTCATAATCATTGACTTCAAAAATTATTTTCTATTGATCCTATTCTTATTTAATGATCGAGCCTAAATTATCAAAGATAGATATCTGTGATATTATCTATTTTAGGAAGTTTGTTTGATTGTGTATAATACACTAACGACTTGTGACTACTCATAAATGTCATTTGTCAGTTGTCTACATGATTTTGATATCATTTATAAGGATATCATAAAAATCATTAGACAATAGTGACAATCACTAAAATAATATTATTAGATAGAAAATAAGCTTGACAATTTCTAAAATCAGGATTGAAATATTACTTCCAACTCCAATGTTTAGGAACCTCTAGCTATTTTCAAACTTTCTACTAATCTGAAGTCGTTGCAATAGTTTGCATAAACTTTTGATATCTAATATCTAGATAATAATATTATAGATAGAGAAATCATAAGGTATTATTATATAAGTACCTTGTTCAACAATTCTTTGCTGATTACTCTTAGTCTATTCGAATCAAGAGACTCTGCCAGACTTGATTAACCTTAGACTCCTTTGTTAGTTCGGACTCATTTGCCCAAGCATGACTCTTTTACACCTTCTTTTTCTTTTTTTTTTCAAAAATTATTGCCTCATTGAAGATACATCTTCAGATGTGTGAAAGAATTCTTTCAACATTCAAAAAATTTTCTTCTATTGAGCATCAATGTATTTATAACTAAATTCATGTTCTTTGTGCTCTCAAAAATACCACATGGTGATACGATCATGTGGCCACTTTTGATAAGTGCCTTTGATTGCATCACGTGTTTTGGATGTGGAAACTTCAAGTGCTGGATCCATAATCATATTTAGGATCCATTCGTACTCTAGAACTATTTACATCTTCCAATACCATCTATCGAAGTTGGATCCTATAAATAAGCCACAGTCAAATAATGAATGGAGTAACGATCATCTAGCCATAACTGAAAGAAAAATACAAGACCTCTATATTTATGAATTGATTAAGCCTAAAGACTTAGATTTTAATCTAAAAATTTTTTCATTATTTTATTTAAATTGATAACCTCTACCTCCAATCTAAGAAATTATTTTAATTTCTTAGTGGGTACTAGAATCCACATAGACTGCACACAAGTCTGACTTTGGCCGGCTCACCCATGTATATCTATGGGTAGGTTTTTAAACAACTATTTCATCAAATATTTTTTAGTAATTGATTTAGCCTCAGATAACTTTTCAATTGACTTTGGTCTTCTCTGCAAGCCCTGATTAGGTCCAACCATTAACATGATCATACTTACAAATCCAACTATAAAATAATTAGGTCCGACTTTAGTCGACTAACCTGACTACTTGACAGAGAGACTCGACTAATCATATTATTGAATGATAATTCTAATAGCAGATGAACACTAGACCTTTGGGCATCCAATGATCATCATACTAATAGATCTATTATCATCCAACTTAATAGGAGGCTATGATCTAGTTATTCCCATAACTAGTTTATTTTAAGGACCTAATAATTTAGAAGATTTTAATCAATTTAGAGAAGAGATGAGAAGAGATCAACCAGTAAACCACAATCCTCCCACTGACTTCACCAAGTCATTAAATTGGATTAAGGTCATGCTAGTTGAACTGGCACCTAGATCAATCACATTGATCAACCTTAATGACATGGGTCAGCTCGAATCACTTAGCAACCTAATCAAGATATAATCCATCAAATTGGTCAGATAAGTGAGATCGATGGGAAGATCTGCTAAGCTTGCCTTAGACACCGTTAAAATGGCCAGATAAGCTGCTCCCAATTAAAAATCACCGATTGAAATGTCGAACTTACCTTGGACACCAATTGGTTAATTAATTTTGATTTGACCAACCTAATGATTTGAGTTCAACCACTGAGCCATAATTAATGTCTATTTGGTCTAATCAAAGAAATAAACTTGACCATCTACAACTATTATATTGGTTCTAGAGAAATCTTGATTTAATCTAATTCAATATTTGATAAGATTTAATCAATTTTTCTAGTTAGTCTATTAACTTTTTGATTCTAATCTTAAGTCTAACCTAATTAAGAGGACTTGATTCGAGCTAACCCATGCCCTTATATTTTATGCGAATAAAATTAGATCTTTAATTCATAATTCTAGATCTAATCAATTCTATTCTTAATTCTTAATTAAGTTCAGCATCAACATGGATTTAGGTTTAGGTTTGAAATAATTTTAATCTTTTTATTTTGTAAATAATTTATAATAAATATTATATAAAAATTTTTTATTCTGAAATTGGATTGACTCAATCAATATTGAGCCGGCTATATAAGAAGCCTGGGTCAACTCAGTTCAAAACTGGATCGGCTCAGTAATTTTATGAGCACGATTCCAAGAGTTTTAGAACTAAAGATTCTTGCATAACACTAAAATAAAATCAATCATAATGCTTTTAGATCATATCTAAAACTTTTATAATTCAAGATTTTATTTTATCATGATTAAAATAATTTTAATTATGTAGATTAGATATCTTATATTTCATACAACTTTGTATCAAATACAACAAATCTAGGGTTTCAAGATCTAGAGTTTTGTAGAAAAGTAAGTTCTTCCTTTCGCATTCTTCTTCCTGGGATCTAATCATATGGCACCCCTACACATCATAAGAGCATCCCATTGAATGGAAAGAGAGAGCCTTTAAACCCTTCTTGCTCCTATGACCGGACGGCCTGTTGATCAACCCAATCCAAATACTTGCTAATCGGATCATCTAATCTAATCACATATCATATATGCATGAATTTAGATCTATTCTAAATTATATTAGATCTGATTATAATTTTAGATCACATCTAAATTAGATCATAAGCATCATATATATGACATAAAATTAGATTTTATCAAGAATCAGTACAAACTAGGACAACCTTTTCACTGTAAGGGATAAACCTTATAGCAGGACAACCTTATATCAGTCTGTGTGATTGATCATTAATTAAATTTAGATTTAAATATCATATATCATATCTAAATAAAATTAAATTTTAAATTTAATATATACATCAATCATGTCATAATGAAAAAATTTTAGATTTAATATATACATAAACCACTGTTGGAGAACGTAAGAGATTTCATGCATGTATTTTAAATTTTTTTTGAAAAAATTATGATGAAAAACTATTAGATTAATCAAATTAATCTAATATACAGATGATCTAATCATTAAATTAACCTACTCTAGGATCTATGATATGTTATGTTGCATATAAAATCTAAAAAATATTGAACATAAAATCAGCATGCATGCATGTGAGCAGTAGATCACATCTATTTTTAATCTGAATTCAGAACTATATATCTAATCGCAGATTGATGATCTCCACTACTGAGAGATATAGTGAAGGAGATTCTTGCTGGTTGCTTATAGCCGCACACATGTTTGGTCTCTATGAAAAATCCACTCGAAGCCCCGATCTGATAGATCTTCTCGGGAGTGCTAGCTCGCACAAAAAATTTTTTCTTGACTGATCTAGATCCTTTCTTCAAATCTTTGGAACATTTTCAGAGGTTGAAGATGAACTTCTAGAAGAGATAAAAAAGTAAAACAAAGATGAAGAAGTAAATAATTTTCTTCTAATTTATTCTTTCTTCCTAAGCCTTTAGAACCAAAAATTTAGAATTCAGATTTTTGCGCATATCTCGAGAGAGAGGACCCTTCTCTCTATTTTTTACATTGTGAACCATGCCCAACTTTTCTCATGTGAAGATGTCCTTTCTAATATTTTACACACATAAAAGAAACCACAAAAGCCCCTTTTATAGGCATGTAAGGTGGTGGGGTGAAGAGTCCTAGTGATCCTGGACTCTTATAGGATTCTGCCTTCCTTCACAATTCCACATCCCAAAACATACCAAAAAATATAGGATGCCTCTTCCCATATTTTTTTTATCATAACTAAATTATCCAATTGATCTCCCATAAAAAACCTCCTCAAAATATTGCACATATAATATGAAAAAAAATTATTGGCGTGGAGAGGTTGATCTGGATGAGAATAGATTCTCTTGATAAGAAATATTTTGAAATCTAATTTCAGAAGCTTCCTCTTATCAAAATCAAATCAAATTTGGATGAGAGATAGACAAGGAAAGAACTCTTTGGTCTAAAAAAATTTTATATAAAATAATTTTGTGTGTGGAGATACATGGTGTGCAAACTGGGTTGGCGCAGGGAGAAGAGTTCTATTCCAATAAGGACTCCTAATTTTCTTATTTGCATTCAAACCAAATCACATCTAGTTTAGTCCAAATAAAATATATGAAACTTAATATAATTAGATTCATAAATTTTTAATCAAATATTAATCAAATTAGAAATTTATTGAACCAAAGTCCTGATCAAATCAGAGATATTTCTCTCTTAGCGATTAAGTCATCTCATAACCTAATCGGGTCAAAACTAATTGAATCTAATTCAATTAGATTTTATTTAATCCTTGTTGCTCCTAAATTGATTTTGATGATTACAAAGCAGATTGAAGGGATACAAATATTTTTAGTTGAAAAAGTCTTTATGCTCTTCAGGGGCAAAATCATAATTTTACTAAAATCCTGATTTGATAGTATCATCTGGTAGAATAAATGATTTGTAATCTATTGGTGAAAATTTTATTATTTTCGAACTTATATTTTTGAAGATATGAATGTTTGAAGTGCATGAGTCGACTCATGAGTCAACTCATGGCACAATGAGCTGATTGGCACGCAAAAATTTCCCTTGGCACGCTGGTTTTTTGGCTTGGCACGACCTGTGAGTCGACTCATGAGTCGACCCACAAGACATGAGTCGACTCATGAGTCGACCTCTGCTGGCTTGGGCCAAAAAAATCCAGAAACCATCTTTTCTGGTTGTTGCAACAGAAGTCGACTCATGAGTCGACTCCTGAAGCATGAGTCGACTCATGAGTCGACCCCTGCGACGGAAATTGTCCGCAACGGCTAGTTTTTTGCCCATTTTAATTGCCTTTTATGCTCTCTTAAAATGCTCTAACGGCTCTTTTTCTGCCTAAAATATTTTCCCTTGTTTCTTAAGGTTATAAAAGGTTTCAAAAGGTGAAAGAAAAGAAGTGGATCCAAAATCTACACGAGAGAGACAAGGATCAACGATATACACGAGAGAAAAAGAAAAGGGATCCATAATATACACGAGAGAGACAGGTGATCTACAATATACACGAGAGATTGTGAAAGAGAAAAGCAAGAGCATTCAAAAGGGCATTCAAGAGCAGTCAAAGAGAAGGTTTTTCAAGCCAATTTTTCAACCTTGATCAAGAGCTCTTTCAAAGCCTTCAAGAAGTCTTCAATCAAAGTTCACCTTCTCCTCAAGCGTTCATTCAACTCTTTATCCACCTTGAGAAAATCCAAAAGGGGATTCTTCATTTGAGTAAAGTATTTTTATTGTTATATTCACTCATTTAAGGAGCTATTCTTGTACTTATTTATGCTTTAAACTGTCTTACTCTTTGTGAGTAATTGTTCTTATTTTTAGAGGGTTTCCAAAACAAAGAAAGGTTGATCCGAACCTGAAATCGGAGTATTTTGGGTTGGCTTGTACCCGAGAAACAAGTGGACTAGCTTGGGATAGCTAGTGTCGGAATTTCCGACGTTTGTATTCGGGTTGAATACAAGTATAGTGGATTGAAATTCCCAAGTAGGAGCTTGGGGAGTGGATGTAGGTGCAAGGTTGGCACCGAACCACTATAAATCCTTGTGTTTGTGGTGTGCTTTATTGTTTCTCTTTATTTCTTTATTATATCCTTGCATTCTTGCTTTAGATAATTAATCTTGAATTTAAGTCTTTCTTCTCATTCATCAAGCTTTTAACAAATACTTTTCATAAGTAATTAGTTAAGCTTAAAATTTTTAAAAACCCAATTCACCCCCCCCTCTTGGGTTGCATAGCTGGGCAACAAGTGGTATCAGAGCCCAGTGCTCTAGCCCTTCTTTGATCTGACAATCAAAGAGCCAAAGATCTATGGCAACCCATGTCGGTACTTCTCTAGCCGAGGGGCAATCCACAAACCGACCTCCACTTTTCAATGGGTCTAATTACACCTATTGGAAAGCTCGGATGAAGATATTCATACAAGCACTCGACTATGATATGTGGAGTATCATAGTGAACGATCCTCACACACTCACCAAGATTATAGATGGTGAGGAGTCAACCAAACCTGAGAAAGAATGGGATGAGGTTGATAAGAAATTGGCACAATTAAATGCTAAAGCTATGAATGTTCTTTATTGTGCACTTGATGCAAATGAATTTAATCGCATTTCTACTTGTGCATCTGCTAAAGAAATATGGGATAGGTTAGAAGTAACCCATGAGGGAACAAATCAAGTAAAAGAGTCTAAAATAAACATGCTTGTGCATAAATATGAATTGTTTAAAATAGAGCATGATGAGTCCATAACTGCTATGTTTACTCATTTTACTGATATAATTAATGGTTTGAAGAGTCTTGGCAAATCTTATACTAACAGTGAGCTTGTAAGGAAGATTCTCAGGTCATTGCCAAGAACTTGGGAAGCCAAAGTGACTGCCATCCAAGAAGCAAAGGACTTGAACACTCTACCTCTAGAAAAGCTTCTTGGATCCTTGATGACTCATGAACTTAGCATGAAGCAACATCAAGAGGATGAAGTCAAAAAGAAAAGAACCATTGCCCTCAAATCCACAACTTCGCCTGATGATGAAACGGATGACACTGAAGATGAAGAACAGGATGAAGAGATGGCATTCATCACCCGGAGATTTAAGAAGTTTCTAAGAAAAAAGAAACAGGGAATGAGAAAGAAGTCATTCACAAAAGGGGAACAAAGCAAAGAGAAAGAGAAAGATCAACCCCTTATATGCTACGAGTGCAAGAAGCCGGGACATTTCAAATCCGAATGTCCATAACTGAAGAAAGGTCCCAAAAAGTTCAAAAAGAAAGCAATGATGGCGACTTGGAGTGCGAGTGATGACTCAAGCTCCGATGAGGAAACCTCAACAGAACAAGCCAACCTGTGCCTTATGGCACACGAAAATGAGGTAACTTCTGAATCCACTAGTGAATTTACTTTTGAAGAATTGCATGAAGCATTCTATGATTTAATTGATGAATTAAAGAAACTAGGGATGAAAACAAAGAACTGAAATTGGAAAATCAGTCCTTAGTGAAACAAGCTGAAAACCTTTCAATTGAAAAATCCACCTTGATTCAAGAAAATCAAAGCTTACAGAATGAAATTAACAAGCTGAAACCTATAGTAGATAAGTTCACCTTAAGTTCAAACAAACTAAATATGATTCTTGATAATCAAAAAGCTGTATATGATAAGGCTGGACTTGGGTATAACCCCTTGAAGAAATAAAAATTTCTGAAGAATATTTATGTAAATTATTCAAGTAACAAGTCTACAAATATTACTTGTTTCAAATGTGGTAGAATAGGACATAAATCATACACATGCCTTATTAACAAATCTGCAAACACAACTATAAAGAAAATATGGGTTCCAAAAGGAACCATTTTGACTAACCTAAAAGGACCCAAGAAAGCTTGGGTACCTAAGACAGAAACTTGACCTTTGCTTGCAGGTGTGTCTAGCATCCCAAGAAGGAAACAGGAAATGATATCTTGACAGTGGATGCTCGAGACACATGACTGGTGATGAATCATAATTCATCACGCTTGATGCTAAGGATGGAGGAATGGTCATCTTTGGAGATAATGGCAAAGGAAAAATCATCGGGATAGGTAACATTGGTATCACTCCCTCCAAATACATTGAAAATATTTTGTTAGTTAAAGGTTTAAAGCATAACTTACTTAGCATTAGTCAATTTTGTGATAAAGAGTATAAAGTTGTTTTTGAATCATCTGTTTGCATTGTGACTAGTCCTATTAACGATGGCATTAAATTTATAGGACATAGGCATGGCAATGTTTATATGGTAGATTTGAATGATTTAGCCAAATTAGACATGCAATGCCTAGTATCCATGAATGCTAAAGTTAATGAGACTAGTTGGCTGTGGCATCGTAGACTTGCACATATTAGCATGCATTCTCTTTCAAAATTAATTAAGAAAGAATTAGTTCTTGGTTTGCCAAAACTGAATTTTGAAAAGGATAGAATTTGTGATGCATGCCAATTAGGTAAACAAACTAGAGTTTCATTTAAATCCAAAAATACTGTTTCAACTTCTAGACTTTTAGAGCTCTTGCATATGGACTTATTTGGACCAACTAGAACCACTAGTCTAGGAGGAAAACGATATGATTTTGTAATTATAGATGATTACTCTCGTTTTACTTGGATTTTCTTTTTGGCACACAAAAATGAAACTTTTCATATTTTCACTAAATTTCACCAAAAAGTCACTAATGAAAAAGGGTTTTCAATTCAAAATATTAGAAGTGATCATGGAACTGAATTTGAAAATCAAGATTTTGAAAATTTTTGTGATGAAAATGGAATTGGCCATAACTTCTCTCCTCCTAGGACACCCCAACAGAATGGGATAGTTGAAAGGAAAAACAGAACCTTAGAAGAAATGGCCCGTACCATACTTTGTGAAAGCAACCTTCCAAGATATTTTTGGGCGGAAGCAATTAACACAGCATGTTACATTTTAAATCATGCTTTGATTAGATAATTTTTAAAGAAAACCCCCTATGAACTTTGGAAATGAAGAAAACCAAATATTGCATATTTTCATGTTTTTGGTTGCCGATGTTTTGTATTAAATAATGGCAAAGAAAAACTTGGTAAATTTGATACAAAATCAGATGAAGCAATCTTTCTAGGTTACTCCTCCACTAGTAAAGCATTTAGAGTTTTCAACAAAAGAACTTTAGTAGTTGAGGAGTCCATACATATTGTTTTTGATGAATCTAACGATCTTCCTTCAAGGAAGAATGAGGGTGTTGATGATGCAGATCCACTAATAGAAGGTATGAAGGAGATCACTCTGAAAGATTCAGCAACTCCAGAAGACAAGGATCAAGAAGACAAACAAGATGAGAGAGGTGAAGAAATTCAAGAACAACCTCAAGGTACAAATGACCTACCCAAGGAATGGAGGTATGTTCACAACCACCCTAAGGAGTTAATTATTGGTGATCCTATGCATGGGGTAAAAACCCATTCTTCACTTAGAGATGTAGTTAATCATTGTGCTTTTGTATCTCATCTTGAACCTAAAACTTTTGAAGAAGCTAAAATGATCATAATTGGATTAATGCAATGCAAGAGGAACTTAATCAATTTGAAAGAAATAATGTTTGGACCTTAGTATCAAGACCTAAAAATTATTCAATAATTGGCACAAAATGGGTCTTTAGAAACAAATTAGATGAGCATGGAAATGTAATTAGAAATAAAGCAAGACTGGTTGCTAAGAGATATAATCAAGAAGAAGGAATTGATTTTGATGAAACCTTTGCACCTGTTGCTAGATTAGAAGCTATTAGACTTCTACTTGCATATGCTTGCTTTATGAAATTCAAATTATTTCAAATGGATGTTAAAAGTACATTTTTAAATGGATATATTGCTGAAGAAGTATATGTAGAACAACCCCCTGGATTTGAAAATCATGCTTTTCCTAATCATGTCTTTAGATTAAATAAAGCTTTATATGGACTAAAACAAGCACCTAGAGCATGGTATGATAGGCTAAGCAAATTTCTACTAAATAATAGTTTTTCAAGAGGTAATGTAGATACAACCCTCTTTATTAAAAGAAATCAAAATGATATGCTAGTTATATAAATTTATGTTGATGACATAATTTTTGGGTCTACTAATGAATCCCTTTGTCAAGACTTTGCTAAGCTTATGCAGGGGGAGTTCGAGATGAGCATGATGGGAGAACTCACCTTCTTCCTCGGACTCCAAATCAAACAATCAAAAGAGAAAATCTCCATCACCCAAAGCAAGTACACCAAGGAACTACTCAAAAGATTTGGAATAGAGAACTACAAACCAATTGGCACACCAATGAGTCCCTCATGTAAGCTTGACAAGGATGATGAAGGTAAATGTGTAGACTTAAAATACTATAGAGGTATGATTGGCTCATTATTATATTTAACTGCAAGTAGGCCTGATATCATGTTTAGTGTTTGTTTATGTGCTAGATATCAATCTAATCCTAAAGAATCTCATTTGAATGCTGTTAAAAGAATCCTTAGATACTTAAATGGTACTCAAACTCTAGGGTTATGGTACTCTAAGGACTCACAAATTGATTTATTAGGATATTCAGATGCTGATTTTGCTGGATGTAAATTAGATAGAAAAAGCACAAGTGGAACTTGTCAATTTCTTGGAGTTAACTTAATCTCATGGTTTAGCAAGAAACAAAATTCTGTGGCACTGTCTACGGCTGAGGCCGAATACATTGCAGCCGAAAGTTGTTGTGCTCAAATCTTGTGGATTAAGCAACAACTCGAAGACTTTGGAATCAAACTTAATGAAACACCAATAAGATGTGACAACACAAGTGCCATAAATCTATCTAAAAATCCAATTCAACACTCAAGATCCAAACATATTGAAATAAGACATCATTTTATAAGAGAACATGTTCAAAATAAAAATATAATTCTTGAATATGTTTGCACTGAAAATCAATTAGCTGATATCTTTATAAAGGCCCTTAGTGAGGAAAAATTCTGTGAAATTAGGAGAAATCTAGGAATTCTAGATCCATATGCCTAAATTTTTCTCAATTTCCAAGAATTGATGTCAAAAATTCTTAGAAGCTCAATTTCCAACATTTATCCTGGTTCCAAAAGCTCAAATTTATCATTCTAAAAACTTATCTTTGAGCAAAACTTCTTCTCCCAAAATTTTAAATTTTTCTGGAATTTATTCACATTTTTTCTGAATTTCTGAACTTCATGAATCGACCCTCATGAGTCGACTCAATGGCAAACTTGTTATTTCTTCAAACTTCCCACAGGCTCATTGTTTTTATACGGGATTCTGTTCGTGAGACGACTCATTCTCTCATCTTCCTCCTTCCAAAAGCCGACTTCTCCAATTCGTTTTGCTCCAAATCCAAGGATTTAGTTCGAGGCACTTCTCCCTCCTCCTCTCCACCAAAAATCGCCACCTTGGAAAGGGATTTTTTGTGCTTTCTCCCATTGTTTGGCACGGTTGGAGCGTGCCCTAGCACTCCACCGTTCTTCCCAAATCCACCTCTTTTCTCCACCAAAATCCCTCTTCACTCTCTTGTGATCCCTCCTCCACTCATTCACTTGTTCCTCCAAGTCTTCTTGTCTGCTACTGTAGTGAATATGGCTCCGAAGATGAAGCTTCCCCAAAGAAGAAAGTCAATCCGTGAGCCTGAAGAAATTATCCGAAAGAAAAGGCAAGCTGGTCAGTCTTCCACTGCTCCCACTCCAGCTTCAGTATCTGCTCAAGGTCCCCCTCAATCCTCCCTAAGCCCCAGTAAGAATCCTCTATCTGATAGAAAAGTTGAAACCGGGAAGAATATAGATTTTTGATTCTTTGAAAAAGAGGGTTTTACATTTGCAACCAAGATTAAAAACCAAGGATGGGGTTTCTACTGCTCCCTTAAGGAAGTCACCTATGTTGACCTAGTTAGAGAATTCTACCAGAATCTATATTATGGAAATGGGTCAGTGACTTCAACAGTCAAGGGTATTGATATTTGCTTGGATTCTAGTATATTGGGAGAAATACTTCATTTGCCTAGTGAGGGTTACTCTTATATGGAACTCCCAGTAAAAGAAGAGGGGATCCGTGTTATACTAGGGGAAACTTATTCAGGGAGTTTAAATAAATTGGAAGCAAAGATTTTGTCCATTGAGATGAGGATCCTGCATCAGATGGTAACGAAGCTCTTCTTTCCTAGGAGTGGTAGGCATGATTTACTTTCCAGCAGAGATGTATATATCATGTTTCATGTCATCACTCAGACCCCCCTGAACCTCCCTGCACTTATGATAGAGGCCATGAGAGAGACTTTGAACAGATCCAAGGCACACTTGCCTTATGGTATGGCCCTTACTAGAGTATTTAGGAGGTTTGGAGTTAGCTGTGAGAGGGAGGCTTCTACTAAGCTCTCTCATGTGGACACTTTCAACCAACACACCCTACACCGAATGGGATTTACAAAGACTGATGGTGGTTGGATCAAGGGCTCTGAAGAAAGAGCTGAGGAGAGAGCTGAGGAGAGAGCTGAAGACAGAACTGAAGACAGAGCTGAAGAAGAAGGTCCATCATCTCCTGTCCATGACTTCAGGGCAGCATCACCAAATATCCAATTCATTCCTGATACAGAGGCTGGCCCTTCAGAGTTTACTAGGATGCCCACACCAGTGTATCAGCCAGAGAGCAGAGCACCTCAATCAGAGTTCAGACTGGCTGACGATCAGATCGAGCAAACATCACAGCGTGTGGCTTCTTTGCTATCTTGTCAGTGGAGAAGTACTTCTTTTGCACCTGGAGCCACTTCTTCTGATCAGACCATGACTCCCCACATCTCCACTGTGTTTCAGATGATATCAGATCAGTCCATCCAGATTCAGCAGCTTGAGGACACCGTTTGGAGACTGACTGGCAGAGTTCTTGACTTGCAGGGGCAAGTCCTTGCTTTGGCCCATCCCAAGCCACAGGAGTCCACTATTGAGGTCACAGACCTCACTGCAGAGGCTGGCAGGCTCAGAGGAGCACTAGAGGGTGGATATGAGTTATTGAGGAAAGAGATCCGAGGATCGAGTGAGCATGCAACCACTCAATTCACTGCTCTACTTCAGTCTGTTTCCAGAGCACTGAACATACTTGATTCTATCAGACTCACCCTTTCTGTTCAGTCCTTAGCCTCTCAGCGTTCTCAGCCTCCCAGTTCATCTCGCTCTCCTACTCGTGCCAGAGGCAGACGGGGTAGAGGACGCACTTCTGATCCATCAGCTTCTCATCCCATATCTGATGACTCCGATCCATGACTTCTCATGATCATTACTAGATCCTAGGTGTTAGTGTCTTGTTCTAGGATCTGTATTTTGGGGCCATGTATTGACAATTAGCTGGTTGACTTTTATATTATGAACTATGTATTGAAACAATTATGGTTTTATGGTATCATCTTTTACTTATATTTCTACCTTTTGTAATGATGACGATCATATTTTGGTTATATATATTCTCCTTGTTGAAATATTGTCTTCTCTTTGTTGTTGTTTGCTGTTAATAATTGCTATATTAAGGGGGAGCAAACATCTGTGATAAACTCTAAAGGGGGAGAAATTAAAGAATGTTTCAGTAAAAGGAGGAGTTAACCATGTTTGATGATGTCAAAAAGGGAGAGAAATTAAACAAAAAAAAAAATTAAAGAAAAAGCAATCCATCAAAAGCAAAACCATAAATTATGAGCAATTAAAGAAAAAGCAACCCATCAAAAGCAAAACTACAAATTATGAGAAATTAATGAATGAATTGGAGAATTTAAAGAACAATATCAAAAGTACAATGCTAAGTACAATGCAAATAAGTAACTTTTAAATTACTTCTTTACATATGCTCTGATTTGCTTTAAAAATTTAAATATGCTCTGATATACTTAAAAATTCCAACTTGCTCTAATACATCTTTTGAAATTTTATTTGCTCTGATACATCTTAAGAAATTTAACTTACTCTGATACATCTTAAATTTTTTTTTAACTTGCTCTGATACATTGTAAAATTTTCTCTGATACATTGTAAAATTTTTTTCTGATAACATTGTAAAATTATTTTTCTTGCTCCGATACATTGCAAAATTTATTTTTTCTCTTGCTCTGATACATCTTAAACTCAAAATGATCTAATACACTTTCCAAATCAACTCTTAAACATGCTTTGGCACACATAATTATTTTTTGTATCAAAAGCAATTAACGCATATAATTATTTTTTGCTCTGATGCTAAAACTAAAATCAAATGAGAATGAGCAAATTTTCAAAATACAGCTTGATCTGATAATAAAAACAAGTTTTCTGCTCTAACACCAAAATCACATAATCCAATGAGCATATCTTCAAATCTTTAAGCAAATGGGCAAACTATTCTTGCATATGACCATTTATATCACATGCCAGAAGAATCATACTCTTTTCAAGCATATAAATCTATAATGCATTCACATAAATGCTTTTGTTCAAGTGTTTTATCATCATCAAAAAGGGGGAGATTGTTGCTCCTAAATTGATTCTGATGATTACAAAGCAGATTGAAGGGATACAAATATTTTTAGTTGAAAAAGTCTTTATGCTCTTCAGGGGCAAAATCATAATTTTACTAAAATCCTGATTTGATAGTATCATCTGGTAGAACAAATGATTTGTAATCTATTGATGAAAATTTCATTATTTTTGGACTTATATTTTTGAAGATATGAATGTTTGAAGTGCATGAGTCGACTCATGAGTCAACTCATGGCACAATGAGCTGATTGGCACGCAAAAATTTCCCTTGGCACGCTGGTTTTTTAGCTTGGCACGACCTGTGAGTCGACTCATGAGTCGACCCACAAGGCATGAGTCGACTCATGAGTCGACCTCTGCTGGCTTGGGCCAAAAAAATCCAGAAACCATCTTTTCTGGCTGTTGCAACAGAAGTCAACTCATGAGTTGACTCCTGAAGCATGAGTCGACTCATGAGTCGACCCCTGCGACGGAAATCATCCGCAATGGCTAGTTTTTTACCCGTTTTAATTGCCTTTTATGCTCCCTTAAAATGCTCTAACGGCTCTTTTTCTGCCTAAAATGTTTTCCCTTGTTTCTTAAGGCTATAAAAGGTTTCAAAAGGTGAAAGAAAAGAAGTGGATCCAAAATCTACACGAGAGAGACAAGGATCAACGATATACACGAGAGAAAAAGAAAAGGGATCCACAATATACACGAGAGAGACAGGTGATCTACAATATACACGAGAGATTATGAAAGAGAAAAGCAAGAGCGTTCAAAAGGGCATTCAAGAGCAGTCAAAGAGAAGGTTTTTCAAGCCAATTTTTCAACCTTGATCAAGAGCTCTTTCAAAGCCTTCAAGAAGTCTTCAATCAAAGTTCACCTTCTCTTCAAGCGTTCATTCAACTCTTCATCCATCTTGAGGAAATCCAAAAGGGGATTCTTCATTTGAGTAAAGTGTTTTTATTGTTATATTCGCTCATTTAAGGAGCTATTCTTGTACTTATTTATGCTCTAAACTGTCTTACTCTTTGTGAGTAATTGTTCTTGTTTTTGGAGGATTTCCAAAACAAGGAAAGGTTGATCCGAACCTGAAATCGGAGTGTTTTAGATTGGCTTGTACCTGGGAAACAAGTGGACTAGCTTGGGATAGCTAGTGTCGAAATTTTCGATATTTGTATTCGGGTTGAATACAAGTATAGTGGATTGGAATTTCCAAGTAGGAGCTTGGGGAGTGGATGTAGGTGCAAGGTTGGCACCGAACCACTATAAATCCTTGTGTTTGTGGTGTGCTTTATTATTTTTCTTTATTTTTTTATTATATCCTTGCATTCTTGCTTTAGGTAATTAATCTTGAATTTAAGTCTTTCTTTTCATTCATCAAGCTTTTAACAAATACTTTTCATAAGTAATTAGTTAAGCTTAAAATTTTTAAAAACCCAATTCACCTCCCCCTCTTGGGTTGCATAGCTGGGCAACAATCCTCTTTGCTCAATCAAATTGAGTTAATTAGTAATCTAATTACTATTAATCCTTTATTAATTCATTAACACTTGATGAATTAATTTATTATAACTTTTGTATAAGGTTAACCATCAATCAAATTGATGATTAAGCTCTTGAATGATTCTCAATCGTTGATCAGCCACATGATCAGTCAGAAATTTTTTTTGAATATGAACCCATAGATTCGAATCTAAGCTGGTAGCACAGGAATATATTTCTGAACCAATTGATGTAACCATCTAGCAATGATGATCCGACTTCTAGATAGGTTGAATGAAGGTGAAGCAATATTCAAAAACTTATTGGCATATGATTATCGTATAATTCATTTCTTTGACCTAATGCTCAAAGATGACCAAGGATTTAACTATCAATCCTAGATAAGTCATCCACATTGTATTTTAATCTTTTTCAAATCTATCACATGGATTATTCGGGCTTAGATTTTGCTAAATTGAAATATACTAATGCATATCTCCTACTAATTCAGAGGGATCAATCCCATCTTGACTCACACACCGATTTGATAAGTACTTGACTGCACCTAAAAATCTTCTATCACTAAATTAGAAAATTATTTAGTCCAACATCAAAGTACAGTGAGTTGCTTATAAGTCATCATGGTGATCTCAGATCGGAGGGACACTTATATCCATACCCTTCACGACCTATCTTTGACAGCAGAGTGCTCTGCAGTTAGTCACATTCAGTGATGATGTACTCCTACATCTCATCTGCATGCCATACTAGTATCTCCATACCATTTGGTTATGAGGATAATCATGCATATGGTACACAATAACCTACACTTGATATCGCTATCATCCTAGTAATAGTGTATCATTTGGTCGTGAACTAATTTAAGGAGTACATGATAAATCCTTCTTTATCGAACAAAGTAGTCCTAAGAACTTCATCACAATATAGGAGTTCAATAGAAGATGTAATCTTGTGATGAAAAATATCAATTAACTTTTATTATTTATCAATTCATATACATTTATAATTAGTGCAATCATCAAACGATTGGCTTTAGGACATAATTCTCAATAATTATTGTAGGTAATTAGTTTAATTACCTATGCTTATTTAGCATCAACAAAAGTTTACCAAAATAAAAAATTAAGACAATCTATTGTCGATGCTTATTTTTAAATACCGATAGAATATTTACATCGACAATTATTTTGATGATGTTTATAATTAAGCATAGCTAATTATTCACTTTTTTTTTTATGTTTACATTTTTATGTAGCTAATTATGCTCTTTACTTATGCAAAATTTTGTGTCGATAAATTTTGCATCGGTAAAAGCCCTATTTCTTATAATATCTTTCTCTTCTTATCCTCTTCTTCCCCTTCTTGGGGAGGATTGTCCTTAAAATAATCTCAATTTGATCTACCTCCTCAGTTGGCCATCTTCATGTAGAAGAATTCTTAGAGCATCCAATTCCACACCATCGAAGGTTGATGAACTCCTACCTTCTCATCCTCTTGAAAGCATTATGGTAATTGGGGCTCTTCTTCTTCTTCGAATGTATAATAAATGGCTCGAGACTTAATTTTACATACAGTCCACCAATCTTTCCTTCCTTTTTTTTTTGATGGAAAAAGAGTATAATACATTTGAGCAAGTTATGCAGCTAGTACAAATGGCTCGTTGACATAAGCTTTTGATCAATGTTTAATTTCAATAAGTCCGTGCCATGGATCAATCTTCATACTGTTGTTGGTATCGAATCATTGGGACTTAAACAGAATGATACTATTACCTTCAATGTAGCTCATCTTAATCACTTCTTCGAGGATTCTATAGTAGTCACTCTCCATCTTATTTTTCCACTAGCCATCTTTTATAGACACCCACTATTCATTGTGCTTTTATAATTTTCATATTATTGGATGTGAAATTTGAAACCATTTATGTTATAGCCATTATAGTATGCCATGTATTTTTTTGGTCCGTAACCTAATGGTCTCAATTTCATTGGTATGGACTTACTCCCTTGAATGACCTACGTATTATAAAAAAAATAAATTGAAATATATAAAATGACAATGGACGCTTACCAATTGATGGAACCAACATGCAAAGTTCTTTGAGTACTGTGTTGATATTTCTTCATCAGTTATACTCGAATTTTCTCCTTTCAGCATCTTATCATATTGCCTAAATATGCATAAGAAAAGCATACTGAAATAAGTGATTGAAGAGTTGGGATTGTGATGGACACTTACAGGATATATGGGTTGTGACCTCTATGTAGTTTAGCAAAACATATGTCCCTACCTGTTAAAGTTCAATATCAGAGAAAACCTAACGAACCTTGTGCCCAAATTCTTGAGCAAGATAGGCAAATATTGAGATCTCCCACTCTGATCTCTCAGCATCACCATCAATATTTTGGCTCACTTGAGTCAGCTTAGTCTGCACACTAGGATTAAGGTAAAGTCAGCTGAAATTTGAAATCTCTTCTATTATATAAGCCTCCATAATAGAACCTTCGACTCAGATCTTATTTTTCACTTTCTTCTTGAGACTGTGCATGTATCATTCAAATGAATACATCTACCTGTACTGCACTAGACCCCCCCACCCTAGCTTCATGTGCCAGATGAATCATGAGGTGCTCCATGGAGTCAAAAAAGTTAGGGAAAAATATCTTCTCCAACTTGCTTATGGTCTCTGCACTGCTAGCCTCAAGACTGAAGATGTGGTCAGTGGATAGTTTGATAGCACAAATATCTTTAAAGAGAAGGCTATGCTCGATCAAAGAACTCCATATGGAGTTGGGAAGAAGATCACGCCAAGCCAATGGGAGTAATCGTTGTATGAATACATGGTAATCATGGCTCTTTAGCCTATAGAACCTACAATCTTTGACATTGATGCATTGAGTTAGATTACTTGCATAACCATTTGAAAATTTAAGGCTCTTGCACTATTCATAAACATCCTTCAGCTGCTCTCTTGTTAAGATATAAGATGCTTTCAGCTTAAAAAATTTTTCAGATGACACCTCAATCAGCTCTAATAGAGGATGCTTGCTTATGTTCTTTATATCTACTCAAGCCTTGAAATTTTTCTTCATCTTACCCTTGGCATCTATAACAATATAGAAAATATTATTGAATACATTCTTCTTGATATGTATGATGTCAAGATTATGATGGATCAAATTGATGGACTAGTACGATAATTTTCAGAAGATGCTTCGCTTCACACAGTTATGAGTTGTACTGAACCCTCGAGACTTTTGCTTGTCAAATTCAATGCAAAATAGAATTTCATCTAATTGGGATACCCTTTGAAACACTTCCATACCACTAAGGTGCTAGGGTGCATGGTCTTTCTCTATCTTATTCCTCCTGAAACTGTCTCACTGCTTTCGACAAGGATGATGCTTAGAGAGGAATTGATGATGACAATCGAACCAACAGAGCCTATGACCATACTCAAGCTAAAATGATTTTGTATTCTCCATGCAATAGGAACATGCTAGCTTCCCATGAGTACTCCATCCTGACAGTATTTCATAAGCAGAAAAATCACTAATGGTCCATATCATTGTAGCCTTCATTACAAAATTTAGCTTTTTTAATGCATCAAAAGTCTGAATGCCATCGAACCATAACAATTTCAGCTCATCAACAAAAGGTCTTAGACATACATCAATACTTCCACCAGGATGTCATGGTCCAAGAGTGACTAATGTAAGAAAAATGTTATGTTCTTTCATGTACATCTTAGACGATAGATTGTATAAAGAAATAAAGATAGGCCAACATGAATAACGGGCCATTGCATGACCGAACAGTGTAAAGCTATCCATAGACAGACCCAACTGGATATTGCATACATTTTTGAGCAAATAAAGGGTGGCAAGCATCAAATTGCTTTCACGCCTTGCTGTCCGATGGATGACACATCATATCGAGATACTTACATTGTCCTTGTTTGTTTCATCTCATCTGCTCGATAGTATTCTTGGATAAGTGGAGCCTTTGAAATCTAGGAGTAAGGAGAAGGTATCAAAGAACCTCGTATGGTATGTCCTTCTGATTCTTACCCTCTTACCTCAGCTTAAATCGACTTGCACCGCATATGCTGTATGAGCTCTTCTGTTGATCCTCCTTATAGAAAGGTATGCAATCATTACGGCATGTATCTATCTTCTCACTCCCGTGCACAACCCTTTCACCATTTTCTTCTAAGCATAGAAGCTCCCAACAAGCTTTTCATCCTTCAGTAGTATTTTTTTTATTATTGATACCATCCTATTATAACAATTGATCGTCATATTAAACTCGGCCTTCAAGTTCAACAACTCTGACACAACTAAGAGTATAGTGTGTGTTTCATATCCCGATCATAGTGGTTCATCAGCATCTTTTAGCATATGATAGAAATCGCTGCTGTCAGCTTCTAAATCATCCCCCACATCCTAGTTAAATTTAGGACCAGCCGCATCCATAACCATGTCCACCATTCTACTACATCCATGTCTTGCTCAGTTCTAACCTTGCAACTTTCTTCCACGTCTCTCCATGTAGGTACCAATGCTTGTAGTTTGACATAAATCTACTCTTATACAGTTGGGTAGTAATTGTATCCCTATCAAATAGTTCTTTATTGCTATATCTGTTACAAGAGCAACAAGCCCATCCTTGATGTAAGAGTACCACATTTTCAAAAGTAAAATCACAAAAATACTCTACATCCTCTTTGTATTCAGCAGAAATCTTTTGATCGACTACTCAAAGATCCATCCAATTATGATCCATGACAGACTATCTAAAAATTTTGCATATACATAAATACAAGGCAATTGCTAAATACTATTTTATCATTCAAAATGGCTTACAAAAGTCTTCATGCCTTGGCCTCGTGTTTGCAATACTCCCGACACCTTCTCTTGGTCCGAACACTCTGCATGCAATGACCTAAGTCCTGTACATCTAATTAATAAATTAATTAAATCAACACTTAATTAATTTTTAGTGATGGCATTAGCTGTCGCTAATGCCGTCACTAACATTAGACAATACTAGCCATCGTTAATAACATCGTTAATACTCACAATAGTAGACATGCTAGCGTAGGGATGGGGCTGTAGGGCAGGAGCCCAGGGTCGGGGCTACGAGCTGGGGGCGATGGGGCAGGGGCCATAAGGTCTGACCGATGGGGTCGGGGCGGCCACGGGTGAGGTGGGGCTGGGGCGGCTGGATCGAGGCCGCAACATAGGAGCTGCCTGTGGGGTTGAGGCAGCCGCAAGCAAGGTGGGGCTGGGGCAGTTGGCTCAGGGCCGTGATGTAGGAGACACTGATGGGGTCGGGGCTGCCATGGGTGAGGCATGGTTGGGGTGGCTGGCTTGAGGTTGCAGTGTAGGAGGTGCCAGTGGGGTCGAGGCAATTGAGGGCAAGGCGGGGATGGGACGGCTGGCTCGAGCCCGCAACATAGGAGGCACTGATAGGGTCGGGGCAACTGTGGGCTAGATGGGGCCAGGGCGGCAGTCTCGAGGCCACGATGTAGGAGGCACCAGTGGGGTCGAGATGCCAGGAAGGAGGATGCGTGGGGAGCGGGGAACATCGAGGAGGGGGTCACCGTCGGTCAGGAGGAGGCACCGGTGAGGTGGGGAAAAGTCGGGAAGGAGGAGAACGAGAGGGGATTCACGAGAAGGAGGAGAACAAGCATGAAATTTTTTTTCCTCTAACAGGCTGAGGGTGTTGTTGTCAGACTCTTACCGATGGCAATGCATCGTCAATAATATGATCAGTGAAACTCCATTTTACGTGCCATATTAGTGACGGTAGTTTTCTTGCTAATATCCACCCACCATCGCTAATACTGTTAAATTTTTATTTCAAATATTAGATTTTAATATTAATTTTTTTTAAATTTTTAAAATAATATTTTTTCAAAATTATTAATGATGGCAAATTATTCCATCGCTAATCCTGATGCTAATACTATTAAATTTTTTTAATATTAAATTTTAATATTAAATTTTTTTTGATCATTTTTTGGGTGGTTAAAAATTATTATTAGATTTTATTAAATTTTTTTGAGCTTAATTAATTTATGGATCAAGTTTTAATTGATTTAAATTAAATTAAATTTAATTAGATTTGACTTAATTTAAGGTTAATTAGAATTTAATATTTCAAGTAGAACTTGAATTTAAATTTTAATTGAATTAGGTTTGACATGATTTCAAATTGAATTTGAATCAGATTTGAATTGGATTCGAATTGAATCATGGATCAAGTCCTACTTAATTTAAATCAGATTTAACTTAATTAGATTTAACTTAATTTAAGGTTAACTATATTTTATAATCTAAGATTCAAAGTCTAATTAAATTAGATTTGATAAGATTTTGATTTAGATTTGAATCGAATTTGAATTAGATTTGAATTGAATCATGGATCAAGTCCTAATTGATTTAAATCAGATTTAATTTAATTTAATTACATTTGACTTGATTTGAGGCTAATTGGATTTTATAACATAAGTAGGACCTAGATTCAAAGCTAATTAAATTATATTTCATAAAATTTTTAATTGAATTTGAATCAGATTCAAATTGGATTCAAATTGAATCATGGATCCAATCCTAATTGATTTAAATTAGATTTAATTTAATTAAATTTAACTTAATTTAAGGTTAATTAGATTTTATAATCTAAGTATGACTTAAATTCAAAGTCTAATTGAATTAGGTTTGACAAGATTTTGAATTGGATTTGAATCGAGTTCGAATTAGATTCGAATTGAATCATGGATCAAATCTTAATTGATTTAAATTAGATTTAATTTAAGTAGATCTAACTTAATTTGAGACTAATTAGATTTTATAATCTAAGTATGACTTAGGTTCAAAGCCTAATTGAATTAGGTTTGACATGATTTCGAATTAGATTCAAATTGGGTTCGAATTAGATTCAAATTAAACTCAAATTGAAAATAATTTTCTCCTAATTAATTTAAATCATATTAAATTTAATTAAGCTTGACTTAATTTAAGGATAATTAGATTTTATAATCTAATTAGGACTTGAATTCAAAGTCCATTTCAATTAAGTGTGACAGGATTTCAAATTAGATTCGAATGAGATTCAAATTAGATTTGAAATGAATCCAAATTAAAAATTAATTTCTTTTAATTAAATTAAATTAGATTAAATTTAATTATATTTAACTTAATCTAAAGGTAATTGGGTTTTACAATCCACATAGGATTTGGATTCAAAGCTTAATTAATTTAGATTTGATAGAATTTTGAATTGGATTCAAATCAGGTTCGAATTGGATTTGAGTTAAATTTAAATTATTTTCTAGATTATTAGTGATAAAAAAATATCATCATTGCTAATTCCATCACTAATAATATTTTCAAAAAAAATTACTTTTATATATTATTATTCAAATTTTAAAAAAAATTATTAGTGATGATAAAATTTTTATCACTAATAATCTTCATTCACTGTCACTAATAATTATTTTATATTTAAATATTATAAAAAAATTGAAAAATTTAAACACCATTAGTGATAGTAAAAACCATTGCTAATAATTAAATTACTGTCGCTAATAGTATTAGTGATGGCAAGATTTTTTATCTGTTTTGTGGTGGCTAAAAGGTATTATTAGTAATAAAATTTTTTTCGTCACTAATACTGTCCTTAATATTCAATATTCTTGTAGTGAAAGGAGACATGATGGCAGGGAGAAGGTAGAGAGCGGAGTGCAGTCATAAACAAATTGAAGACACTGGATAGCAGAGAATAGAGAAAAGAAGAGGTGTTCAGCTAATGCTTACTGTTGCTGCAGAATTCTATCTTGGGTTGGCTTGGCTGGAGTTGGAAGGTAGCTGCAGGCTAATGTTTATTGTTGCTGCAGAATTCTATCTTGGGTTGGCTTGGCTGGAGCTGGGTGGCAGTTGTAGGATGATGATGGTAAGATAGTGATAGTTGGATCTACAAAATAAGTTTCTAAGCAGAGTTGACTCCAGCAGGGACCCTCTGACGCTCAAGTCAAAAGTTTGAAACCGATGAAAAGAAGTGAGTGTATTGAGAGAGTAGTGATTGTATACCTTAGTGATCTCCTATGGATCTCTATTTATAGAAAGAGACTGAGGTGCTGTGAGGAGGAAGATGAATCAGATAGTTAGCCTTGCCTCATTAGGTGCGATATACTCATTATCTCCTATCTTATCTGATGAGATATGTTAGTCATTTTCTTCTTTATCCGCTCATGATAGGTTGTGTTATAGATTCTGAGATTTTTTTAACTAACATAAATGAAATACAATATTTTTTCAAAAAATCAGCTTGGGTCGATCATCACTAAGGTTGGACTTGGCCCAACTTCTTTGTGCATCGGCTTTATCTGAGGAAAAAATTTTCTACCTATAATATAAGCCCCCTTACTCTCGAGTCTGATCTAGAATTAAGTCAGACGAAGGGAGTACATGTAGTAGCTGATGTTAATGCTGATTCAAAAATCTTGTGTATGGAGATTGTAGCATCACTTTAAGCTAGCCACATTTGGATAGCTGACCTAACCTTTCTTAGGTCGGATAATGTAGGCCGAGGTGTTTAGGCACCTCTTTTAGGTGGTGTCTTGAAGGTAGCATATACTTTAGCTTGGCTCATCCTCAGGGTGGCTCTGAGTATCGGTGTAATAATTTCTTTAAGGATCTTGACTCGGGTCTACATTCCTCCAAGGATTCTTTTAGGTTTGACATTGTCTCTTAGACATCCATGGTTTCTGATTCAAGTATTTGAGAGTGAGGGCTTTGAGGGTCTTTTAGGTTAGCCCTCACCTCTTAGTCATTGAGGCTTTTGGCCTGGATGGTTGTAATTTGTGGGCTTCAAGGGTCTCTTGGGTTAGCCCCTACTTCTTACATGATCAAGACTTTGTCATCGGCTATTCTTGTTTAAGAACAAAGTGCCTTCATGGATCTCGTAGGTTAGTCCTTGCATCTTGGTTGCTAAGGTCTTCTTGTCAGCTATTCTCATTCGAAAATGAGGCACTTTCGAGGTTTGCCAAGATCTTCTCATCAACTATTTTTAATCTGTGGGCTTCAAGGGTCTCTTGGGTTAGCCCCTACTTCTTACATGATCAAGACTTTCTCATCGGCTATTCTTGTTTAAGAACAAAGTGCCTTCATGGATCTCGTAGGTTAGTCCTTGCATCTTGGTTGCTAAGGTCTTCTTGTCAGCTATTCTCATTCAAAAATGAGGCACTTTCGAGGTTTGCCAAGATCTTCTCATCAACTATTTTCATTCAGAAAAAAGACATCTTTGAGTGTTGTCGAGATCTTCTCATCGGCTATTCTCATTAGGAAACAAAGCACCTATTGGATTTTGATTGCACAGCAGAATATGATTTTCAAAATTTTTTACATGCTTTTAACTTTTAAAACAAGCCAACTAAAACACAAACCCTAGGATAACCTTGTAGATTTCAATCAAACAAAACAATCATATATATAAGGGAGAAATTATACCTTCCTGAAGATGACAATCCAATGCAAAGATGGTCTGTTGGTGTTCTAGGTGATTAGGGCGTGCAATTTTTTTTTTAGGTTACTTTAACCTAGCAGAAGCAGGTATGAAAACAATTCTCATATAAAGCATGCAGATTTATCAGATAAATCACCTACAGATCTTATAACATGCTGAAATAAATTTCATAAACAAATCTAAAATCAGAAAATTCAGATAAAGGAAGATTTACCTAAATCACTCTCCTTTTTATTACTCAAATCTGATCTGACAGATGTGTGGGGTTTCAATCGGAGCCATGCACTTGTCCGACTTCTATTGGTATCCACACAGAGCTGATCGTTGATCAAAATACCAAGGCCATCAGAGTGCTAGTGTCATAGCCCAAGCGCAAGCTAGATTAACAGACCCAAATCCAAAACGAAAAAAAAAAATAGAGTAAAAATCGGGAAGAAGACTCCCGATAGGAGTCTTCTTCTCCGGCGAGACCCAAGCCTATTAGGAGTCCTAGGATCTCTCGAAATTCTAGGACCCTCTATAAGAAGGTCTCCCCTCTCTCTTGAGATCGATCATCGGCCTCTTCTCCATCTCTTTCTCTTTGATTTTCCCGAAGTAGAGCCGTGGGCACTGTTGGTTTCTCGCCGTGATTGCCTGCCGACGAGGTCACCGGAGGCCAAGGTGAGTCTCCTTCTTCTTCCCCTCTTTCTCCTCCTTCCCATACCTGTGCTTGAGGCGGCCGACGACGAGCATCGCCGATCTTTTGATCGGGAAAGACACCCTATTTTTGGGCCTTTTTCCTTGGATTTTCCGGCACCGGCGATCGGAATCGATCGCCGGTCACGCTCCTCCGTGACCGGGGGAGTGGCCCCCGTCTGCCGCCGGCCTCCGCCATGGCGACCGCGGCCCGAACGGCCGATCAAGGCCGGAGGACCAAGGGTCCCCTGTTCCGGCACGGGAAGAACCAAGAAAAAGAAGAAAAGAAGAAAAAGAAGAAAAAGAAAAAGAAGAAAAAGAAAAGAGAAAGAAGGAAAAAGAGAAAAAGAAAAGGAAAGAAAAAAAAAGAAGAAAAAGAAGAAAAAGAAAAGAAAAGAAAAGAAAAAAAAATAATAATAAATATATATATATATATATTTATATATATATAAGTAAGTAAATAAATAAATAAATAAATAAATAAATAAATAAATAAATAAAATGAAATTGATGAGAGAGAGAGTTTCTCTCTCTTATTTCAGTCTGAACCCTGACTTTCTCTCTCTGGAATTGGACTTTCTCTCTCTAAGTTGTTTCTCTCTCTTGATGGTTCTTCTCTCTCTAAAAGTTATTCCTCTAGGATTAGCGTAGTGGGAGGTCTCATCTAATGATTTTGATCGAGTTTAGGAAAGAGTCGATTTTAAGTGAGGTTTTGAGTTGGGATTTGTTTAGATTTAATTTTAAATTAAAAATTAATGTAAAAATATAATTTTGAATAATAGGCACGGAAGAATCTCCTAGAAGTTAGTCGATCTGTTCATTCAGTGCTTCGTGGAAGGTAAGTAACGAATCATCTTCTCGAGATATTTCATATTTATTCTGAAAATAAATAATTATTCTCTGAAATTATGCATGATTTATGAAATTATGTTTTGTAAGAAAAGTGCTTTTGAAATGTTATGGTATATCGATTTATGCACCTGTTTAATGAAAGATTATGATATATATTATGGTACAAAGTGTTTTGATATAGATCGGATTTATGCTCTCGGCCTAACTATGTTTCAGTGGGCCCCGTCAATGGGGATTATACGTTGGTATTTGTGGACCCTGCCAGTGGAGGTTGTGCGCTGGTGTTTGTGGACCCTGCCAGTGGGGGTTGTGCGCTGGTATTTATGGACCCTGCCAGTGGGGGTTGTGCACTGGTATTCTGTGGACCCCGCCAATGGGGGTTAAACGTTGGTCATAGTCAAGGCTGTTGAGTTACGAGTATTTTAAATCGAATCGGATTTATGATTATATTATATGTGAATATTTAAAAATATTTGATTTGTATTAAATCAGCATGAAATATACTCTTATGTTTATTTACAATATTATTCTTGAAAATTATATAATATCTGAAATATCTGGTAGAGATACTTATTACTTACTGGGCTGTCTAGCTCATTACCTTTCTTTCTATTTTTCAGATTCAGATAATTAATATCGAGCGTGGGACGAAATATTGGGACAGAGCTTTTAGAAGCGAGATTAGCATTGTCAACTTCATTGAATTTAGATCTATTGTTTTATTGTTAGCAAAATTTTATTGGATGTAAGACATTTGATTTAATTACTTGAATTACAGTTGAATAATAATTATTTGAATTTATTTCACTGTGATGCATTGATATCGTGATGAGATGCCTTGCATGCTTATGGAGAGAGTTCTTCATGAGTATGCGGCGGTTGCCGCAACCCTCGATTCACAATCTCGGGTCGGGGGCGTGACAGCTAGCTTCCTTGCAGGCCTCATTTCTCGACTTGGATCTAGATTCTTTTTCTTGAACTTGAAGATCAAAGGCTGCCGCACGAACCCTTCGTGCAGATTTAATGGGATCTTATCATGATGCCAAGAAGAGAAGAAAGAAACTTTTTCTTCTTCTCTTTATCTCTCTCTAAACTCTCTCTAGATCAGATCTGTGGGGGAGGTGGAGTGTGGAGATGGAAGAAGGAGGAAGCATTGAGAAGGGACTTGTGGCAAAGGATCTCTCATAGGAATACTTCACACACGCCAATCTCCCTTCTTTTATTTTGTCGCACAAAACCAATTCCAACACCCCAAACCTGATAAGATTTAATCCTAACTAATTCAAATTCAAGTTTGAATAAGTTTGAATTAATTCTTATCAGCAAGAGAGTCCAAACTAGAAGGGGGAGACATCAACTTGCACCTCCTCTCCTTTTCCCATGCATGAAGAGAAGGGGCATGACTTTCAGCACCCCTCTCTCCTCTTGGTCAGCCAAATAAAGAAAGAAACCCAATCTATCTTGGGTCTAGGAAACCAATTTCAATTTGATTTCAATTTGGATTCAATTCGAATCCAATTCAAATCTAATTTAAATCAAATTCAAAAAGTCTGTCAATTCTAACCTAATTAGCATTGAAATCCAAGTCCAGCTTGGATATTTAAACCCAATTAGCTTTAAATTAATTCAAGTCTAATTAAATTAAATCTGATTTAAATTAATTATAATTTGATCTATAATTTAATCAGACCCAAATACATTGCAACACTTACGTTTAAGTCCTTTATGCTAACAATTAATAGTTACTAAATTTGTAATTTTTATAAATTGATCCAAATCATCAATTTAATTGATAACTTGATTATGATCCAAGCTATTGATCAGGTTGAACTCTTTTTGTGTATAATCCCTCAGATTTTATTCTATTTAGTAGTAAGATATATCGTGATCTCCATCACAGTATCATCAAAATTTATTTCGATGGGCTGGAACAATTCTAACTTAACCCAACAAGGATCATTGATCCAAAAATAATCTTAGTAAGTTCTCACAATCCATCAGTAATGTCTAGTAGTATGTAGTGACAATCCAGCTGAATAAAAAAAGCTAAACCCATAAGTATAGTTATCATGCGATCAAATTCTTCTATCAAGAGTTTCGACAGGATGCAGGTCATGAAAACTTGTCAAACTATAAGCATCTGTTATATGCTAGACTTAATTAGCTTGAGTCCAATTATGAATCTCATAAAAACTTCTTTCTATTATCATATTGCTGTGGCCATAAACTTTAGGATTCAATCTCTTAGGTTGTATAGGACTACTCCTCACCTACTAAGATCGATAGATCCCTTATAAGCGCATACCCTACTTCTATAGTGAACCTGTACAGCCAACGAACACTGCAAGGCCTCGAATGGCTAGGGATCATGTTTATGTGCTGTCAAACTATAGCAATCTTACTGTGAGCAGCTGAGACATCACAAGTCAAAGAACTACTCACACAACTATAGCATCGAGATAGTCACTAACGAGTGAGTAGATATTCAAGTGACTTCTCATTCTTGATCATGCTCAGTATCGTTGTTCTCTAACATCCACTTGTACTATCACTTCAATATCCCTATACTATAGACTCGAGACTTATCTATCTAAAAAGAAAGTGATCAATGCACTAATCTTGACGGATCAATCATCCTCTCTATGATGATTCAATGAGCAAGAGCAATTCAGGAGTTAATCTATAATGACACATGTCTTAAATTCTCAACTCTTGAGAATATATGTCATTGTCCATTAATTCTTTAGACAATTTATAGACACATTACACATAAATGGATAAGAAAAATACTCATTTTATTAATTTCAATAAATCAAGGATAAAAATATGTTCTAAAATTAATACAATATATCAGCTAACAATTGACTTCAAGATCATACATCTAATAATCTTTCACTTGACCTAAAGCTAATTGGCCATATACCTAAGACCCATCTTCTCAATGTGGGCTTCAGTCTTCTACTGGCTCAACTGCTTCATCAGTGGGTCTGCTACATTATCCGTGGAGTCTACTCTTCACACCTCGATATATTTCTTCTCGAGATAGTCGTGTATAATGTGAAACCATCATTCGATGTGCTTGGATTTTTGATGAGACTTGAGCTCCTTAGTGAGGGCTATGGTGCCATTATTGTTGTATTATAAGGTTATGACATCTGATGGCATCACTTCGAGTTTCGCAACAAACTTTTTGTACCAAAAGGCTTCTTTTGCAATTTTTGAGGTAGCGATATACTCAGCTTGCATGGTAGAATTAGCAATGATCGATTGTTTGAAACTCTTCCAACTTGTAGAACCACCATTGTAAAAAAATACACATCCTAATGTAGACCTTCTATCATCAGGATCAGAGATAAAGTCTGAATTAGTGTATCTCTCAACCCACAATATAGGACTTTCTCCAAAGATCAAGAATAAATCTTTAGTCCTTCTCAAGTACTTAAAGATATTCTTCATAGCAATCCAGTGCTCTTTATCTGGATTCGATTGATACCTGCTCGTGACACTCACAACAAAGCCTACATCAGGTTGTATACACAACATGACATACATGAGGTTCCCTATTACCGATGTATAAGGGATCTTGCTCATCCATCGAATCTCCTCAGGTGTGCTAGGATACATCTTCTTAGAGAGACTAATGCCATGTCTAAAGGATACTAGTTCTCTCTTAGAGTTTTCCATGCTAAATTTTTTCAGCACTTCCTCTATGTATATCTTCTGTGAAAGACCAAACATCCTATTCGATCTATCTCTATAAACCTTAATTTCTAGAATATAAAATGCTTCCCCTAAGTCTTTTATAAAAAATTTCTTGGACAACCAACTCTTGACTAACGTCAGCATGGAAATATCATTCCCAATAAGGAGGATGTCATCCACGTATAATACAAGGAATGTAATAGCCCTTCCACTGACCTTCTTGTAAACACAAAGCTCCTCCTCATTCCTGATGAAATCAAATAATTTGATTGTGTCATTGAAATGAGTATTCCAACTCTAAGAAACTTGCTTTAATCTATAAATAGATCTATACAGCTTGCAGAATTTTGTGATCTCCATCATTGAAAGTGAAACTCAAAGATTGCTCCATATAGATATCTTCCTCAAGATATCCATGAAGAAATACAGTTTTTACATCCATCTGTCAAATCTTATAATCATGATAAGCTGCAATGGCAAGTAGTGTGTGGATGGATTTCAGCATGACTACAAGTGAAAAGGTATCCTGATAGTCAATGCCTTTATATTAATTATAATCCTTCACCACTAGCCTAGCTTTATAGGTCTCTATCTTATCATTTACACCTATCTTTCTTTTGTAGATCCATTTACACCCAATGGATATAATAACCTCTGGTGGATCTACTAAGGTCTAGACCCAGTTCAAATGTATTAAGTCAATTTCTAACTTCATAGCATTCAACCATTTCTCAGAGTTGATATCTGACATCACCTTATCATAGATCTTAGGATTAACTATTTGATCCCTATCTCCCATAAGGAGCACTTTCTTTATATCCTCTATAAGCATGCCCAAGTACCTTTCAGGTGGAACCACTACATCTACTGGTTCAATGGGTTCAACCAAATCTACAGCCGATCGCTCTTCAGAGATTTTTTCTTCGAGCTTAATTAGCCTCCCACTACCTCCATCACGAATAAACTATTTTTCTAAGAACATGGCATGCTAGCTCATAATCACATTATGATTCTTTGAGAAGTAAAAGTAGTATCCTATTGATTCTTTAGGATACCCTATAAAATGAGTTTTTATAGATTTGGGCTCTAGCTAATCCACCATTAGTCTTTAACATAGGCAGGACATCCCCAAATTTTGAGATGGCCAAGATTCAATTTCTTACTATGTCATATCTCATATGGTATGGTAGGAATGGATTTAGAGAGAATCCTATTTAAAATATAAATGAAGGTTTATGGGCATATTCTCAAAGAAATACAAGTAGGTTAGTGAAGCTTATCATGGATCAGATCATATCCAATAAGATCCTATTTCTACTTTTCGATATCCCATTGAGCTGAGGTATATTAGGAGGAGTGTACTATGAGACTATGCCGTTGTCCTTGAGATACCTCAAAATTTTTTTACTAAGGTATTCTCCTCTTCGATCTAATTGAAGAATCATAAGGAGTTTTTCTGTTTGTTTTTCTATTTCATGTCTAAATTTTTTAAACTTTTCAAAAAATTCAAATTTATATTTCATGAGAAATATATATCCATACTATAAATAATCATCGATAAAAATGATGAAGTACCGATAACCATCTCTGACCTACACATCGAATGGCCCATACACATCAGTATGTACCAAGGCAAATAATTCAGTGGCCCTTTGTTTATGTCCTAAAAGGGTAACTTAATTTTTTTTTCTTGAAGACAGGATTCACAAACTGGACATGACTCAGAACTCAGTGAGTCAAAGATCCTATCCTTTTCTAGTTTGTTAATCTTGTCCTCTCCAACGTGATCAAGTCTAAGGTGCCACAAATACTTACGGTTCAAATCATCTCTAGGTCTTTTGTGTCCTATGATTTTTACTAATTGCTCGTTAATGTTTGTAGATGCATCGGTATGCAAATGATAAAGACTATGTTCAATAATTTGACTTCTGTATCTATGTGAGCACAAGATGGATCTAAATTCAATTTCAATAAAAAATTTTATTTTATTTATTTGAGAAATAAATTGGTTACAAGAGTTCTTTTAATTGATAGTCTTTAAACATAATTGGTTACAAGAGTTCTTTTAAAGATTGTATACCGATGCATCTATAAACATAATAACATTAACAATCTATAATAACAATGCAAATTTTGCTTTGACAATACAAATTTTTGCTAGCTATAAGTACATAATAACAATTTTTAAGACTCAATCTAAATCTTAATGGTAATCATAGAGGGTATGTTCCAATGACAACTACAACAACCCTTGCTTCGTTGTCGATGCACAAGATTATTTCTCCTTCCCTTAGTTTTCTACTTTCTATTAGACCCTGCATAGGAGTACATATGTGAGCACTCGAGTCAGAGTCTAATGCCTAACTAGAAGTAGAGAAAATCATAAGGTTCGATTCAATAATGAGCATGTTAGACTTGCCTTTGGAAGGTGCATCTGCCTTCTATTTCTTCAGGTTCTCCAGGTATAGCAGATATTCCCTCTTCTAATGGCTATCAGAACTGTAATGAAAATACTTTCCCTTGCCAGCAATAGCCTTCTTTGAAGTGTCCTTCTTCTTTGGCTTGTTCTCCTTTTTCTGCTTTTTTACAGGCTTTTTATTCTTTCAACTAGACTTTCTCTTGGAGGAAGATGCCTGCTCCACAGCAAGAATAGTGCCCTTTGAACCTTTCAAGGTCTCCTCATTACTTACCAATATATTCAGCAACTCAGGTAAAGTGTAGTTCAATTTGTTCATATTATAGTTCATAACAAACTGAGCAAATGAACTAGTAAGGGACTGGAGGATCAAATCCACTTGTAGTTTCCTATAAATAGGAATGTCCAGCTTCTCAAGCTATTCAATGTCTTTGATCATTGATAAATAATGATTGTGGATGGACTGCCCTTCATGCATTTAGTATTAAAGAGTTTTTTAAAGATTTTAAAATGTGTAGTGCAGCTTTACTCACTCTACAACTCTTGCAGGTGAATAATCATGGCCCTGATAGTAGGCATATCCTCATGCTGGCTCTGTAACTTATTTGACATCGAAGCCAGTATGTAACACTTTATCTTATTCTCATCCTCCATCCATTTCTCCTGTGCTGCCATTTGACGAGCACTTGGATGGTCAGGTAAAATGGGAGGATCCTGATCGAGCATATAGCCTTGCTTCTTTGAACTCAAGACAATCTTAAGATTTCTGAACCAATCCTTGTAGTTAAGGCCAACTAGTTGGTTGAATTCTAGAATATGGGCAAATGGGTTAGAGGCTAACATGGTTAACTTTGAGAGTAGAAATTCAACTTACACAATTACACTTAGATTTTTAAATTTATTCTACAAACTTTAAGAAACAAATTAGACTCCCACTATTCTCATGAATCTCATATACTCCCCCATGGAGATGCAAAAATCTCTATGCGAATAGGATTCCTAATGGGTATTGCAGTCCCACCAATATATGCGCACCTTACTTGACAGATATTGGTGACATGCTATACTGATGAGTAGACAACTATTGTCCAATACTTTTCAAGCATATTGTAATGATTGATCTTTAAGTCATGAAGCCTCACCGTATCCAGTTATTGGCCCAATCCTTTGTTAAGTCAGACCCACCATTCAATGTATGGGTAAAGCCACCATTAGATTCTTCACCGTACCTGGTTATTAGGCCCAACCCCATTATTACCTAGCAACATCTTATGCTAATAGGATGGTTGCATCTTTTTGGTGCAACTGAACCACTATAACCAATCGAAAACAATCAACATCAACAGGATGCCCGCACTCCTACAATGGTGGAAGACCTAGAACTTAATATTTGTGGGGAGATTTGGGTTCAGATCTCATCTAAATTAAGTCAACACAATCTCTTGTTTGACCGATCAGGTTCAGATCAATACAATCTCATATCTGACTAACCTAGTCGGCATGGATGAACATGAATGACTAAGCAACCTTACTCAAGACTTAATCGACCAAGTTGGCCAGATAAGTGAGATCAGTGGGAGGGTCATTGATGCTTGCCTTAAACACCATTGCATTGGTCAAGTAAGCATGGTCCCAATTAAAAGTCATCAATTGAGATTTGCCTTTAAACACCAATTGATCAATTAGAATTAAATAGGTCATCCTAACGACTCGAGGTCGATCCATTGAGCCAAAATTGGTGTTGACTTAATCAATTCACATCAAATGTAAATCAGTGTGATGAACTACAACTTAACTCGATTTGTTAGGATCGAAATGCCAGTATGAGGATCCAGAGATTAGCCATGATCTCCTTATGGAAGAAACTCGGGGTGAAAAATTGATATGGAAATGCCTAATCTGATACCACAGCAATACTCGATGCATGAAGATCTGATCTCCATGGTATCCAGTAACAAGAGACCTCTACATCTAACCCTAGGCATGGAGAAAGAGAAAAAACACCACCCTGGGCAATTTGCATGTGCACCTTGGATGGGGTGCCTACTTGCGGGAGACGCCCTCCTTCTTCTAAATCTCCTGGAAGGAACAGCTAACCTAAAGAGAAGAAAGAAAGATTGTGGGAGAAAAATCATATTATATTCCTTCTTCATTAACTGTTACAATAATGGGTTTATATACCTTAGGTTTTCCCAAATCCTAATAAATCCTAGCACAAAAACTCTCCTTGCTAGCCCACATGAAAGCACTCACCGAGCTCATGTACCCCCATGTCTCACATGCTCTCATCCCCTTAGACTAAATCCTAGTCCATACATGAATTAGCCACCCTTGGAACTCATAAACACGAGCCCCAAGCCCCTAGAATCAAAGCCCAATCCTAGATCCAAATAGAAATCCCATGCATCTGTTCTCACAGATCGAGTTGGCTCAATCAGAGCTCGAGTCGACTTGACTATGCTCAAGCTGGCTTGATCGACCCTCGAGTCGGCTTGACTGTCATGCTACCAGCATGCCAATGAAACACTGCTCTTTGTCTAAAATCCAAGCCAGCTCTCTCAAAGCTCGAGCCGGCTCGACCTGATCCAAGTCGACTCCTCCTAGAGCTGAGTCGACTCCTCTATTGACTGAAGCCCTTTGCTTGGTTCCTTGCTCCACCTACTAGATAACTGTAGGGGTTTTATGCATGCATTTTAAAATTTTTCACAGCAGAACACAATGAGATTAAACATTTTAATCTAAGGTGCATGCACATGATCATATCATTAAACATCCTACATTAGGATCTATGGCATGTATATACGCATGTAAAAATCTAAACATATAAAATCTGCATGATGTGTATGAAAACTAGCAAAGCAATAGATCTAATCTACTACTATTAGGGATCCAAACATTATACCTGAGCATGGATAGTCGAACGTCGTGATCGTAAATGTGGATCTGGAGGTCCTCGTTGGTTGTTCACAGCTGCACAGTATGTCCGACCTCTACGAATCATCCACATGAAGCCCTCATTTCGATCTACCATCTTCGAAAGTGCTAGCTCATGAAGACTACTCCTGTTGGCTGATCTGAATAGATCTTCTTCTAGAATCGCCTCAAACCCTTCTGAGGTTGAAGATGGATCTTCAAAGGTTGCTAAACGTTAGAGAAAGGTCAGAAAAAACTCTTTTCCTCTGATCTGAAACAACTCTCCCAATAATTTCAGCACCAAGGCTAAACACTCATCAAATAGGAGGAAATACTCCTCTATACTCTCATGCCTATGAAAGGCAACCCATCTCAAATCTCACACCCCCAACGAGAGGTTTGGCCCCTTCTTTTTTCTCTCTTTCTCGATGGAATAGCAAGTATTTTTGTTGCACAAAACCAAACATTTTTCATCGTACAAAACCATAAGCTTTTTATGGTTGCTGATCACAAGAGATTAGGATCAGATAGAGTTTATTTTTGATTTAAACTCAAAATCCTTTTGAATTTGAATCAAACCTAACTCATCCTCATTCAAAAAGGACCAAACTGGAGCTTGAAATGCATGGGGAAAAACTTAGAGGCATCTCACTTTGTCGCACAAATGAAATGCTTATCTTATCTTATCTATTCCACACCTGTCGATATAGGTTCGAACCCAAGTCGGTAGCATAAAAATAATTTCTATACCAATTGAAGTAACTATTTAGCAATGGGATCTGATGTTTGGATAGGCCAAATGTATGTAAAGCAATACTCAGAACCTAATGGACTATGGTTATCGTATAATTCATCCCTTTGATCTAGAATACTTAAGATGATTTACGGTTTAACTATCAATCCTGAATGAGTCATCCATATTATATTTTAATTTTTTAAATTTATCACATGAATTATTATGATCAAGACTTTACTAAGTTGAAATACAAGTAGCACCATCTTCCAAAACTAGGAGGGGTATATCCTATCTTAACTCACACACTGACTTCACAAGTACTTGACTGTGCCCAAAAATCTTTGAATCCAGAATTAAAAATTCAAATAGTTTGGTACCAAAGCACGGTGAGTTGCTTGCAAGTCCCTATGATGATCTTAGATTGGAGGGACACATACCCATATCCCTTTGGAGTAACTCTTGACAGCAGAGTGCTCCAAAGTTAGTCACATTCAGTGAGGTATACTCCTACTTCTCACTTGCATGCCATACTAGTATCTCCATACTCCTTGATTAAGAGGATAACTAATCCATATGACACACAATGACCTACACTTGATATAGCCATCATCCAAGTAATAGCATATCGTTTGGTCGTGAACTCATTTAAGGACTAAATGATAAATTCTCCTTTATCGATTTGCAATAGTCCTAAGGACTTCATCACAACATAGGAGCATCACTTTAAGCTAGCCACATTTGGATAACTGACCTAACCTTAGGTCAGATATATAGGCTGAGGTGTTTAGGCACCTCTTGTAGGTGGTGTCTTGAAGGTAGCATATACTTTAGCTTGGCTCATCCTCGAGGTGGCTCTGAGTATCAATGTAATAATTTCTTCGAGGATCTTGACTCAGGTCCACATTCCTCCAAGTATTCTTTTAGGTTTGACATTGCCTCCTTGATATCCATGGTTTTTGATTCGAGTATTTGAGAGTGAGGGCTTCGACGGTCTTTTAGGTTAGCCCTCACCTCTTGGTCATTGAGGTCTTTGGCCTCGATGGTTGAAATTTGTGGGCTTCGAGGGTCTCTTGGGTTAGCCCCTACTTCTTGCATGATCAAGACTTTCTAATTAGCTATTCTCGTTTAATGACAAAGTACCTTCATGGATCCCGTAGGTTAGTCCTTGCTTCTTGGTTGCCGAGATCTTCTCATCAGCTATTCTCATTTGAAATGAGGCAATTTCAAGGGTTGCTGAGATCTTCTCATCAACTATTCTCATTCAGAAAAGAGGCATCTTTGAGTGTTGTTGAGATCTTCTCATTGGCAATTCTCATTTTGAAATGGGCACCTACTGGATTTCGATTGCATAGCAGAATAAGATTTTTAAATTTTTTTTACATGCTTTTAACTTTTAAAACAAGTCAACTGAAACACAAATTTAGGATCACCTTGTAGATTTCAATCAAACAAAACAATCATACATATAAGGTAGAAATTATATCTTCCTAAAGATGACAATCTGGTGCAAAGATGGTTTGTTGGAGTTCTAGGTGATTAGGGCATGCAAAATTTTTTTAGGTTATTTAACCTAGCGGAAGTAGGTATGAAAACAATTTTCATATAAAGCATGTAGATTTATCAGATAAATCACCTACAGATCTTATAACATGCTGAAATAAATTTTATAAACAGATCTAAAATCAAAAAATTTAGATCATGAAAGATTTACCTAAATCGCTTTTCTTTCTTACTCGGATTTGATCTGACAGATGTTCGGGGTTTCAGTCGGAGCCACGCATGTGCCTAGCTTCTGCTGGTATCCACATAGAGCTAATTGCTGATTGAAATACCAAGACCACCAAAGTGCTAGCTTCCTTGCAGGCTTCATTTCTCAGCTTGGATCTAGATCTTTTTTCTTGAACTTGAAGATCAAAAGCTGTTGCACGAACCCTTCGCACAAATTTAACAGGATCTTACCAGGATGCCAAGAAGAGAAGAAAGAAATTTTTTCTTCTTCTGTTCCTCTCTCTCTAAACTCTCTCTAGATCAGATCTATGGAGGAGGTAGGGCGTGGAGATGGAAGAAGGAGGAAGCGTTGAGAAAGGACTTGCAGCAAGGGATCTCACATAGGAATACTTTGCACACACCAATCTCTCTTCTTTTACTTTGTCACACAAAACCAATTTTAGTGTCCCACACCTGATAAGATTTAATCCTAACTAAAAAAAATATGTGACAGTGTAGTACATACAATTTTAAAAATTTTATGTAGTGAAAATGAAAGATTAAACAATTTAATCCTAATCACATGCATAAGATTTAATCTTAGACTATCACATCATGATTTATGATATAAAAAATATATAATTTAGATTTAAAAAATAAAAATACACATCGAGCTCATCGATGCTGAAATTCTAGATCTAACTATTAGATCTATCGATATGATCAAAATAAGCTAGAGATTAATATCAAACCAATTTGATGTTAATCTTCTCTAGTCCAATGGTTGGAGAAGGTCTTCCTCAAGTTGTTCACAGCCACATGAAGTCATCTGGCCTCTACAAAAAAATCTACATGAAGACTGGCACAGATTAGGGGCTTCGAGGTGCTAGCCTACAAGCAACTTCGATAGCTGATCTCTTCCTTCTTCTTCCAGTACCTTGGACACTCCAAAGTAATAGGAGATCTGGAGGAGGAAGAGAGGAGGAGGAGAAGAGCTCTGGTAAACCATAAAACAATAAGAAAACCATTGATGGGATGTCCAAGAGAGGAGCTCCCTTTTTATAGACTAGGAATTAGGGTTTCACCAAAGGAAGGGCATCAAGAGTCCATGCCAAAACCACCTTTTGGCATCCCAAAAAATTCCAAAAAAATTACTATGGCATGGAGAAGATTCTAGAGTCTCACACTCTAAAGAACTCTCCAATAAAAGTAAATAATAAATCATTATGGCACCAATAACCTTCTATGTATGAAGAAACCTTTTCCTAGTTTACATCTTATCTCTAATTCGGATCGCATTCGAATTAGGCAAGAGATAAGATTGTAACTCATCAATCATTGCTGTCCAACCTTATTAAGTCTACTACTTTAACACCAAAAAGGTCAAGCCAAATCTTATTTGGTGTGGAGATATGGTCAAGAGTCCAAGTGTGGCGCAAAGAGATAAGGATAGAGTCTAAGTTGATAAGGACTCTTCATTCCTAATCTGATTCAAATTCAAATCAAATTTGGATTAAACTCACTGATAGAAATAAATTTAATCTAATTATAAATTTAAATATCTTATTAAATTTCTAACCCAATTAAAAATTAGCTGAGTCCAAATCCTGATCGAATCAGGATCAAATTTTTTTTGTAGTCGGGATTGATCATATCAAATCCAATCTGAGTCGAACTGAATCTAATTCAATTAAACTTGTTTCAAAGCTCTTTACTCAATCAAATTGAGTCAATTAGTAATCTAATTACTAATTAATTCTCTATAAATAGTAGAGTTCTAGTCTCAATGAAACTCTCTCCAAGAGTATCAGTCTTAGTAGGACTCATCACCAGAGTTACAATCCAATTAGACTCTTCAGCCATCAGATTTGACCAAATCTTCTAATACGTGTGACCCCATAGATTTGAACCTAAGCTGATAGTATAGAAATAACTTTCTATACCAATTGATGTTACAATCTAGCAATGGTGATTTGATGATCAGATAGGTCGAAGTGTTGCAAAGCAACCTTTTAGAATTTACTGGCGTATGGTTACCGTATAATTCATCCTTTTGACCCAAATGCTCAAAATGACCTAGGGTTTAACTGTCAACCCTAATTTAATCAACCACATTATATTTCAACCTTTCAAATAATTCTCATAGATTATCCTGATCAAGATTTTGCTAAATTGAAATGCACTGATGTATATCTCCTACTAATTTAGAGGGATCAATTCTATCTTGACTCACGCACCGATTTGATAAGTACTTGATTACACCCAGTATCATTCCATCATTGAGTTAAAAACTCAGATGGTCTAATACTAAAGTATAATGAGTTGCTTATTAGTCATCGTGGTAGTCTCAGATTTGAAGGACACTTATACCCATATCCTTCACGGGCTATTCTTGACAGCAGAATGCTTGGCACATGGTCATGTTCGATGCAAATATACTCATACATTCTATCTGCATGCCATAATAGTATCTCTATACTTCTTGATTAAGAGGATAATCAACTCATATGGCACACAACGATCTACACTTGATATCGCTATCATCTTAGTAATAGTATATCATTTGATCGTGAATATTTTTAAGAACTTAATGACAAATCTTCTTTTATCGATTAATTATAGTCCTAAAGACTTCATTACAATACAAAAGTTTAAAGATGCTCAATTTGTAATAAAAATATCAAACTACTTTTATTAATAAAAATTCATATACAATTTACAAAATGAGCCCAATCATCAAAGATTGGCTTTGGGACACATTTTCTAATAACTCTCACTTGGACTAAAGCCAATCGATATAGTATGGATTCAGAGCTATGAAAGTAAAAGGTTAAAAATCTTAGTATCCAAAGTTTCCTAAAGGACACTCTAATTTTGCTCCTAGGATTGCTCCCAAAAAGTTGTTTCCTTTCTTGAATCTTAGCTCTTCTCTTTCTTATTCTTAATTATGTAACTGTTATTTTGCTTTCTAGGCTCAGGAATAAGCTTTTAGCAAACTACCCCTTCTCTCTACCTGCCTTTCTTTTTGTTTAGAATCTCTTCTCCGGATCTTCCATGAAAAGGAGCTAAAATGCCACTTTCGAATGACAAAAGTGGATCTTTTACGCCCCCTCGAGAAGTTGATGTCAGAACTACTGTAAATGATCTTTCCCTCATGTTCGACTATAGCTGAAACCCCCGAATCTAGAGCCGTTTGGCATTCTGACCTAGTTCCAACAATGCACTTCTCAGATCAAGAAAGTGGGACTACTTGGTGCTGTATATTAGAACTCATTAAAGCCCGATTCGCATCATTATGCTCGAAAACATCGAACAAAAATTTATTTATTTGTATCAACCTTTATTGGGGCTCATTCAAGACTTACTCGAATGACTACTCAAAAGAAAATGAGAGCTTTGGTTTCCTCTCATCGAGATAGAGCAACATAACCATAACATAGAATCAAACATCAAAGTACAAGTCAACAGTAAAGTGCTTCAAGAGGGTTTTCAAGGAGGATTTTCTGTATAGTCGAACATCGTATATCCATCTTCAATTTGTGGTCATCGAACTTCTTATTTTAGAGAGCTTTAGTAAATAGATTGGGTAGATTCTCCTTTTCGTCGATCTTATGAAGATAGACATCACCTCGATTCATGATATCTCAGATAAAGTGATAGCGGCACAGAATATGTTTGATGCACTGATGGGACCTCGACTCCTTGGCTTAAGCAATGGCTCTAGTATTATCGTAGTGTAACAAAATAGAAACATCAATGGAGGGTGCCACTCTGAGCTCATCAATAAACTTCGCAACCATACAGCTTTCTTCACAGCATCGGATGCCGCAATATACTCTGCTTCACAAATAGAGTTTGTCATAGTGTGCTACTTAAAACTTTTTCAATAGATCACTTCACCATTTAAGAAAAAAATATAATCCGATACACTCTTGTTATCGTCATGGTCTAACTGAAAACTAGAGTGGGTGAACTCCGCTAGTTTCAAGTTAGTTTCATCATACACAAGCCACTGGTCTTTAGTATTTCTCAAATACTTAAGAATGATCTTTACAACCTTCTAGTAATTTTTTTTTGGATCAGACTGGTATCTGCTCACTATCTCTAGTGAGTATGCCACGTCTAGTCTCATACTTGTCATGACGTACATAATAGAATCCACTATCAAAGCATATAGAACTCTACTCATATACTCTCTCTCTTAAGGAGTTGTCGAACAATCTCTTTTTGAAAGAAAAATTTCATGACCTATTGGAAGATAGCTTTTCTTGAAATTTTCTATGCTGAACCATTTCAATATGGTATCTATGTATGTAGATTTGGAGAGTTCGAGCAGCTTCTTAGATCTATCCTTATAGATCTTCATCCCTAGGATGTAAGCTGCTTCTTTCAAATCCTTCATAAAGAACTGTAACGATAGCCACACTTTTATTTCCTGTAATACAAGGACATCATTTTTGATTAAGAGAATATCATCCACATATAAAATAAAAAGTATAATTATTGAACCATTAGCCCACTTATATATGCAGGGTTTTTCTCCATTCCTAACGAAGTCATATGTTCTGATCATCTTATCAAAACGTATGTTCTGACTTTGCGATGCTTGCTTCAATTCATAAATAGATCTCTGAAGCTTGCACACCTTAGACTCATCTGTGGATATGAAACCCTTAGACTGTGTCATATACACCTCTTCATTCAGCTCTCCATTTAGGAAAGCTGTCTTCACATCTATTTGCCAGACTTCATAGTCTAGGTATGCTGCTATCGCAAGCATGATCCGAATGGACTTGAGCATAACCATAGGAGAAAATATCTCATCATAGTCAATACTATAATGCTGATGATAATCTTTGGCAACCAAACAGGCTTTATAGATCTCCACCTTTCCATCTGTGCCCCTCTTCTTTTTGAAGACCCACTTACACCCTATGGGTTTAACCCATTCAGATGAATCAACTAATATCCATACATCATTGACCTTCATGGACTCCATCTGGATCTCATGGCTTCAAGCCATTTATCAGAGTCAGATCTCTACATCACATCCATGTAGGTGATCGGATCCTCATCGTTCTCATCAAGTTCAACAAGATCCCCATCCCGGACCAAGAAACCTAAGTATCTATTTGGCTGATGAGGTACTTTACCGAATCACCTTAAGAATGTTTGTTCATTGGACTTCGAGTTTGATCTTATCAAATCGGATTCAGATTCAATCATTAGTGTCTGTTCTTCTACCTATCGAATTTTGTCAAGTTCGATTTTAGAGACACTTATTCCTTCACTAAGAATTTTTTTTTCAAAAAGCGTGCCTTACTACTAACAAACACTTTTTGCTCAGCAGACCGGTAAAAGTAATATCCTCTTATTTCTTTGGGGTACCCTATGAAGTTATATTTAACAAACTTAGGACTAAGCTTGTCAATTTGTAATCATTTAACATAAGCCAGACACCCTCATACCCTGAAGTAAGAGAGGTTTGGCCTACGCCCTGACCATATCTCATATGGTATATTACTAACTAACTTACTCAGAACATTATTGAGCACAAGATAGGCTGTTTCAAGTGCATATCCCCAAAAAGAGATTGACGGAGTTGCAAACCCCATCATGGACCGAACCATTTCCAACAAGATTCGATTCCTCCTTTTTGAGATGCCTTATGCTATGGTGTCCCTAGAGGGGTCCATTGAGAGAGAATCCCATTCTCTCCTAGATATGTCAGAATTTCACTGAAGAGATATTCACCCCTCGATCAGACCGAAGAGTTTTAATACTTTTTTTAGTTTGTTTCTCTACTTCATTATGAAACTGTTTGAATATTTTAAATGATTCAGACTTGTGTTTCATCAAGTAGACATATCCATACCTAGATATATCATCTGTGAATGTAATGAAATAGCTATACCCTCCTCTAGTACATGCGCTCATGGATCCACATACATCAGTATGTATCAGACCCAGCACATCACTGGCTCATTCATTTTTTTCAATAAAGGTGACTTGATCATCTTTTCAAGCAAACAAGACTCACGGTAGATAACAATTCATAATCATCTTTATCAAGAATTTTTTTTTGAGCTAACCTATTTATCCTATTCTTATTGATATGATTTAGCCTACAATATCAAAGGTAGGCATCCATGACATCATCTATTCTAGGGTGTTTATTTGAAATGTATATTATATTAGGCCTCGATACAATATAGATACTATTGTTCAACTATCCATGCAAAATTGTAACACCATTCAAAATGATATCATAAAAAGTTCTCTTTATTGATATTTCATAATTAAACTTCGCCAAAAGGCCTATAAAAATAATATTCAAAAAAAAATTAGGATAGTAATGACATTCATCAAGAAAATATACTGAGACTCGAATATAAGCTTGATGATTCCTAAAGCTAGAACTGAAACTGATCTTTTATCTCTAATATTTAGGAATCTCTCACCTTCTCCAAATCTCCTACTGACCTGTAGACCCTGTAACAAATTATAAATATGAATAAGATTTTTGATATCCAATATCTAAGTCATTGTATCAATAAGAGAAAAGTAACAAGGTGTTATCACATAAGTACCTTGTCCAGCAACCAATTGCTGCTTCCTCTTTAGCCTGTTTGGGTCAAGAAAAGCTTTATACTGAGGAAAGTTCCTCTTCCAGTGACCCTACTTCAAGCCCTCTGTCTGACTTTGATCAGTCTTTAACTTAGATTTCTGGGACTGACTCCCAGCACCTGGCACCTTCTTATTCTTTTTCTTTTTTCTTTCTTAAAGGGATGATGACTATCCAAAAAAGATCCTCCCACTAGACTCACTATCTCCTTGTGGAGCTGGTGATCTTTTTTGAAAGTCTATAACAACCCCAACAGACCATGGTAGTTGACTACAGACTTTGTTATTCTAAAATGACTGAAGAACAGTAGGTAGGACTTGGATAGTGAGTTCAGGATCGCATCCTTCTCCAGTTGTTCGTGTAAAGGAAAGTCAAGTTTGCTTAATTTTTCAATCTATTCGATCATGTACAATACATGATCGATAACAAATGCACTCTCCCTTATCTGAACATTAAAAATAGTATAACTAATCTTGTGCCACTCAACGTCATCAGGAGTACCAAAAGAATCCCTCAACACTTGAAGCATTTTCGCTGATTAAGCCTTTTCAAATTTTTAACTGAACTCGTCGTTCATGGAGGCCCACATAATGCAATGAACTATGGTGCAGTCATTGAGAGCAGGCTCCTCAGGTGTCAGATCTGTTATCACATAAAGGATCTGCTCATGTTCTAGGACTATCTTTAGCTTTCGATACTAATTATCAAAATTTCATCCGATTAGCTTCTTACTATCAAATAGTAATCAGAGTGACAAGTTTGAGGCCATATCTACACACATAAGAAAAATACAAAGCTTAATTAATATATAAATTTATTAATTCTAAAGATTTAAATTTTAGTCTAAAAGTTCTCTCACTATTTTATATGAATTGGTAGCCTCTACCTCTAATTCAAAAAATTATCTTAATTCTTTAGTGGATACTAGAATCCACATAGACTATCTATAGACCTGAGGATGGATCAGTCAACCCATATGCACCTATAGGTAGGTTTTCAATCAATTATTTCTCCAAACAACTTCTAGTAATTAATTTAGCCTCAAATTTTATTTCAGTAGATGATGGGCCTCCACTGAAAATTTTGGTTAGGTCAAACCATTAACATGAACCTACTTAGTGATTCTACTTAATAAGTGATCAGACTCAAAGATGGATCGATCAACCCAACCATCATTAGATAGTTCAATAGAGTCATCATATGATGAATGATAATTTTATCATTCAAAAAGAACATCAGATGGATAACATCTGCAATGTTAATCAGAAATAATGGACTCATTATCACTCACCTTAATGGGAGGCTATGATCTAGTTATCACAATAGCCAGCTCATTTTAGAGACCTAATAATTTAGAAGATTTAATTAGTTTAGAGAAGAGAGAAGAGAAGAAAAGATCAATCGGTAGACTACAATCCTCTTACTGACTTCACCAAGTCACTGAATTGGATTAGGTCATGCTGATTGAACTGGCACCTAGATCAGTCACATTGATCAACCTTAATGGCATAGGCTAACTCAAATCATTTAGTGATCTAATCATACTTTAATTTACCAAATTGACCAGATAAATGAGATCGGTGGGAGGACCTACTAAACTTACCTTAGACACCATCGAAATAGCCAGATAAGCCACTCCTAATTAAAAACCATCAATCAAAATATCAAACTTACCTTAGACATCAATTAGTTAACTAATTTTGATTTGACCAACCTAATGATTCGGATTCAACTACTAAGCTACAATCAAGATCCATTTGGTCTAATCAAAAATATGGACTTGACCATCTATAACTATTATATTAGAAAAATCTTGATTAATCTAATTTAATATTTGGTTAGACTTAATCAATTTCTCTACATGGTCAATCAATTCTTTGATTCTAACCTTAGATCTAATCCAATTAAAGAAAAGGACTTGATTTGAGCTAACTCATGCCTCATATTTTATGCAATGTCATTAGATCTCAAATCTCAATTCTAGATCCAATCAATTTGACACTTAATTCTCAATTAAGTTTTGCATCAACATAATAAAGATTTTGAAAATAATTTTTATACAAACTTTTTACATCAAATCATAAAATTTTTTAAATTAAATTTAATTTTTTTTATAATTTTAAATTAAAATAATTTTGATTAAACAAGATTAGATGCAACTAACTTTTTCGCAACTTGCATCACATACAACAACACCTAGGGTTTCAAGATCTAAGGTTTTACAAGAAAATTCTCCTTTCACTTTTTTCCTCATGAGACCTCACAGTGACACCTTTACACACCATAGAGCACTCCATTGAATGGGAGGAGAGGGTCATGAAACTCTACTTGCTCCTATGATCAGATGGCCTAGTGATTATCCAATCTGAGTACTTTGCTACTCAGAATATCTAATCTAAATAGATAATAATCAGATCTAAAAATAAACTTATTTAGATCTAATCTAAATCATAAATAATCAGATATAATATCAAAAATTTTGATCTAAAGTCATATTAATTCATATCAAAATAACCTAGCTCCGATATCAATGGAAGAAAATATGTGATAGTACAGTACCTGCGATTTTAAAAGTTTTATGGAGTGGAAATGAAAGATTAAATAATTTAATCCTAATCAGATGCATAAGATCTAATCTTAAGCTATCACATCATGATCTATGATATAAATATTATGTTCTTTAGATCTAAAAAATAAAAATATACATCAATCTCACTGATGCTGAAATTCTAGATCTAACTATTAGATCTATCGATATGATCAAAATAAGTTAGAGATTAATACCAAACCAATTTGATGTTAATCACCTCTAGTTCAATGATTGGAGAATACATTCTTCAAGTCACTCATAGTCACAAGAAGTCATCTGATCTCTACAAAAAAATCCATGCAAAGACTGGTGCAGATCAGGGGCTTGGAGGTGCTAGCCTGCAAGCAACTTTGATAGCTAATCTTTTTCTTCTTCTTCAAGCACCTTGGACACTCCAAAGTAGTAGGAGATCTGGAGGAGAAAGAGAGAAGGAGAAAAATTGCTCTAAAAAATCACAAAACAGTAAGAGAACCAATGATGGGACATCCAAGAGAGGAGCCCCCTTTTTATAGACTGGGAATTAAGGTTTCACCAAAGGAAGGGCACTAAGAGTCCATGACAAAACTACCTTTTGCCATCCCAAAAAATTTCAAAAAATTCACTATGGTGTGGAGAAGGATTTTGGAGTCTCACATACTAAAGGACTCTCCATGAAAAATAGGGAATAAATCATTATGGTGCCAACAACCTTCCATGTATGAAAAAACTTTATCCTAGTTTACATCTTATCTCTAATTCGGATCGTATTCGAATTAGGTAAGAGATAAGATTATGACTCTTCAATCATTGCTGTCTACCCTTATTGGCTCTACTACTTGGACATCAAAAAGCTCAAGCCAAATCTTATTTGGCATGAAGATATGGGCAAGAGTCCAAGTGTGGTGCAAAGAGATAAGGATAGAGTCCAAGTTGACAAGGACTCTTCATTCCTAATCTGATTCAAATCCAAATTAAATTTGGATTGAACCCACTAGTAGAAATAAATCTAATCTAATTAGAAATTTAAATATCTTATTAAATTTTTAATCCAATTAGGAATTAGTTGAGTCCAAAACTTGATCGAATCAAGATCAAATTTCTTTTGTAATCAGGATTGATCATATTAAACCCAATCTGAGTCGAACTGAATCTAATTCAATTAGACTTGTTTCAAAGCTCTTTACTCAATCAAATTAAGTTAATTAATAATCTAATTACTAATTAGTTCTCTATAGATAGTAGAGTCCTAGTCTCAGTAGAACTCTCTCCAAGAGTCCCAGTCCTAGTAGGACTTGTCACCAGAGTCACAATCCAATTGGACTCTTCAGCCATCAGATCTGATCAAATCTTCTAATACGTGTGACCTTATAGGTTCAAACCTAAATAGGTAGAATAAGAATAACTTTCTATACCAATCGATGTAACCATCTAGCAATGATGACCTAACGATCGGATAGGTTGAAGTATTGTAAAGCAATCTTTTAGAATCTACTGACGTATAGTTACCGTATAATTCATCCTTTTGACCCAAATACTCAAAGTGACCTAGGGTTTAATTGTCAACCCTAATTTAGTCGACCATATTATATTTCAACCCTTCAAATCTATCTCATAGATTATCCTAGCCAAGGTTTTGCTAAATTGAAATATACTGATGTATATCTCCTACTAATTCAGAGGGATCTATTTCATTTTGACTCATACACTGACTTAATAAGTACTTGACTGCATCCAGTATCCTTTCATCATTAAGTTAAAAACTCAGATGGTTTGATACTAAAGTACAGTGAGTTGTTTACAAGTCACCATGGTGGTCTCAGGTCTGAGGGACACTTATATCCATACCCTTCATGAGCTATTCTTGACAGCAGAATGCTCGACACATGGTCATGTTCGATGCGACTGTACTCTTACATTCCATCTGCATGCTATAACAATATCTCTACACTCTTTGGTTAAGAGGACAACCAACTCATATGGCATACAATGACCTACACTTGATATCACTATCATCCTATTTGTAGCATATCGTTTGGTCGCAAATATTTTTAAGGACTTAATGACAAATCCTCTTTTATTGATTAATTATAGTCTCAAGGACTTTATTATAATACAGAAGTTCAAAGATAGTCAATTTGTAATAAAAATATTAAATTATTTTTATTAATAAAAATTTATATACAGTTTACAAAATGAGTACAATCGTCAAACGATTAGCTTTGAGACATATTTTTTAACACTAACTGATTCAAATTTAAGTTTGAATTAGTTTGAATTAATTCTTATCAGCAAGAGAGTCCAAACCAGAAGGGAGAGGTGCCAACTTGCGCCTCCTCTTCCTTTCTCATGCATGAAGAAAAGGGGTGTGACTTTCAACATCCTTCACTCCTCTTGGTCAGCCAAATAGAGAGAAACTTAGTCTATCATGGGTCCAAGCAACTAATTTCAATTTGATTTCAATTTGAATTCAATTTGAATCCAATTTGAAAAGGCTATTAATCCTAATCTAATTAGGATTGAAATCTAAATTCAACTTAGGTAATTAAACCTAATTAGCCTTAAATTAATTCAAATCTAATTAAATTAAATCTAATTTAAATTAATTAAGACTTGATTCATAATTTAATCAAGTCCAATTATACTGCAACACTTATGATTAAGTCCCTTATGCTAACAATTAGCAGTTACTAAATTTATAACTTTTACAAATTGATCCAAATCATTAATCTAATTAATAATTTGATTATAATCCAAGATATTGATTAGGTTGAGCTTCTTTTGTGTTTGACCCCTCGATTCTATTCTATCAATAGTGAGATATACCATGATCTCCATCATAGTATCATCGAAACTCCTTTCGATGGACTAGAACGATTCCAACTCAACCGAACAAAGATCATTGATCTGAAAATAATCTCAATGAGTTCTCATAACCCACCAGTAATGTCTAGTAGTATGTAGTGGCAACTTAATAGAATAAAAAAATCTAAATCCCTAAGTGTAGTTACCGTATGATCGAATTCTTCTGGCGAGAGTTCCGACAAGATGTAAGTTATGAAAACTCATCAAATCCTAAGCATCCATCATATGCTAGACTTAATTAGTTTGAGTCCAATTATGAATCCTACGAAAACTTTTTTCTATTATCATGTTGCTGTGGCCATAGACTTAAGGACTTAACCTCTTAGAACATATTGGACTACTTCTCACCTACTAAGGTCGATAGATCCTCTATAAGTGTACATCCTACTCCTACAGTGAACTTACTACAGCCAACGTGAAAGGAATATGTCCTACAAGCCAATCAAAATTTATATTTTGATGGATTTTTCTTATAATCTTCCAAACTCATGTATTGACTTTTATAAATAAAAGGTATTTTTCATCATATGCTGCATATTATTTTTGTAATGATTATAATGAACTCCATAAATCAGGACAATGAGTTTAGGGTTATGATGAGATCATACCTATAAGATCTAAAATTCTAAAAACTTTGATTTAGAATATTTTTAATCATAGGAGTATTAAGTAGGGGATTAATATTCTGGATAGACTAGCACTTTCTATGTATGCTCGATGGAGAGAGTGGCTGATCTCATAAGCACTTGTGTGAGACACTAATATAAGAAAGTAGGTGCTCATTAGAGAATAAGTTTACTAAATTGATTTGACTTAAGAAACATCTTATGAAATTTACTTATCCTTCAAAAGATATTTTCTTATAGTGGAAGTTGTACATGTAATCCTTTGACCTGAGACTACCATAAAATCTTGTATCCATGAATCTATATTTTAGTTCATACTCATTCATGACTTAATCATATATAGGATATTCTGGATATGGTGGAATGTGTATGGAGGTTGTGAGCACATCAACATGGAATCGATCACTCTTGGTAAGAGGAGATCGCATCCTACTTGCTTTGATCGATTGATGATTCAGAAAGCCTTTGATCAAAGTAAAATAAAAATTAGAAAGAATTTTTAATATTTTATTAATCTAATTATCATTAAAGATTAAAAAGGATATGAATATGATATTAGATTTGATATTATTTCATATCCAGAGTCATATTCTTGGTGCAGAGAGATCGCATGATCGAATTGCACGATAAATTTCTACTGAAGGATATTTTTGATATTTTTATCAAAATTTTATATCTTTCAGATAGACATGATATATTGCTAAATATTAATCTTATCTTATAAGTTTGATCAAATTAAAAAGTTTAATTCGATCACCAATTAGAAAGAGTTCTAATTGCTGAAATCGGATTAGCTCGATTAGATCTAGATTTGCTAGATTAAATTTTAATCAAATTAGATCGACTTACATTCAGGCCCATTGCTAGCTAGATGTGGAATCCAATAGGTTACACATAAATAGAATTTATCAGGGGTCTAATTGGATTAGATCATGTTTGCAAAATAGACATGCTAGCATATGTTGCAAAAACTAGCTCCTTGTTTCGAATTGAGTTCGAAATTGATTCCAGATTGGGCTAATTAAAGCCAAATTAATTCAAAATAATTTTGGATTTGAGTTAGATCAATCCTTGGATGTATGTATCAAAAATTTGGAGCTAAAAAACTAGGTCCCCATGCATCAAAATTTTTTCTTGTGTGTGGGTGCAATCTTTGTGCACAGAAATAGGTTTCATGTCCCGTGAGATGGGACACCCCTTCCTCGAGCTTATCCAATGTTCCATGATGAAATTTTTTTTTCATAATTATTAACTTAATTTTGAGTGTAAGGAATCCTTCTAAAGTTAAAATCCCTTCTGGTTTAATCTTGAAAATTGGATAAATTTGGAAATCCTGCTAATCTGATCCATGCACTTGACCAAGAGTCCAAATTATGAAGGACTCTAATCTATGTGTCACACCTCATCTTATTTTCAGATTTTTTTCACCCCATTAGAAAGTTAGCACCTCAATTTTATGCCATTGGATAGACAAAAGTCACTGATGGGTGGTGGAGAAAAATTATGCCATGAGAAGCTATGCGATGCATCGAAGAATCATCAAGAAAAATGTTCTGAAGATTCCTTCTGCGGAAGCGTCTCTTGGATTTTTTTTGGATGATTGCCATATGTCAAAATCTTTTATATGGGTATGATAATTCATCAGGGGGTATGAGATTTTCTGATGGATGCGAGATGGTGCATGGAGGGGGCCCGAATCATTCCCGAAGGCAATCTGTCACTAACTATTTAAAGGAGGCTATGTCGGAGTTTTAATTCATTCAAAAAATTATTCTTATCTCTTCTTTCTTACACACTCTTCCTATTATCCAATTAGTCTCTTCCTTATCTTACTAGGATAAGTCTATAAATAGTAAGGACAAGTTTGATTTTAGGACAAGAGTCTAAGAATAGAATTAAGGAAGACAAGGAGAAAAGAAAGGTAAGGATAGGAAGGCTCGGAGAAGAGGAAGAGGGTCTTGAGGTCTTGGTGCCAAAAAAAATTCTTAGAGTGAGAATTTTAGAAGAGAAATCATCTCAAAGAGTTGATGTCTTGGTCATAGCCCTGTGTGGATCACCGTTGAAGGGCAAACACTTGGATGCCTGGTGGAGGTTGTTGCCCAGCTATGCAACCCAAGAGGGGGGGTGAATTGGGTTTTTAAAAATTTTAAGCTTAACTAATTACTTATGATGAATTGAGAAGAAAGACTTTAATTCAAGATTAAATTCCTAAAGCAAGAATGCAAGGATATAATAAAGAAATAAAGAGAAACAATAAAGCACACCACAAACACAAAGATTTATAGTGGTTCGGTGCCAACCTTGCACCTACATCCACTCCCCAAGCTCCTACTTGAGAATTTCAATCCACTATACTTGTATTCAACCCGAATACAAATCGTCGAAAACTCCGACACTAGCTATCCCAAGCTAGTCCACTTGTTTCCCGGATACAAGCCAATCCAAAAACACTCCGATTTCAGGTTCGGATCAACCTTCCCTTGTTTTGGAAACCCTCCAAAAACAAGAACAATTACTCACAAAGAGTAAGACAGTTTAAAGCATAAATTAATACAATAACAGCCCCTTAAATGAGCGAATATAACAATAAAAATACTTTACTCAAATGAAGAATCTCCTTTTGTATTTCCTCAAGATGGATGAAAAGTTGAATGAACGCTTGAGGAGAAGATGATCTTTGATTGAAGACTTCTTGAAGGCTTTGAAAGATCTCTTGATCAAGGTTGAACAATAGGCGTGAAAAATCCTCTCTTTGAATGCTCTTGAATCTCTTTCACAATCTCTCGTGTATATTGTGGATCACCTGTCTCTCTCGTGTAGATTTTGGATCCTCTTTTCTTTTTCTCTCGAGTATCTCGTTGATCACCTCGTGTATATTTTGGATCCTCTCAATTGTTTCTTGTATTTTCACCTTTTGAAACATTTTATAGCATTAAGAAACAAGAGAAAACATATTAGGCAGAAAAAGAGCCGTTAGAGCATTTTTAGGAAGCATAAAAGGCAATTAAAACGGGCAAAAAACTAGCCGTTGCGGATATTTTTCGTCGTAGGGGTCGACTCATGAGTCGACTCATGCTTCAGGAGTCGACTCATGAGTCGACTTCTGTTGCAACAGCCAGACAAGTTTGATTTCTGAATTTTTTGGCTCAAATCAGCAGAGGTCGACTCATGAGTCGACTCATGCCTTGTGGGTCGACTCATGAGTCGACTCACAGGTTGTGCCAAGTCAAAAATCCAGCATGCCAAGGGAAATTTTTACGTGCCAATCAGCTCATAGTGCCATGAGTTGACTCATGAGTCGACTCATGCACTTCAAACCTTCATAACTTCAAAAATATAAGTCCAAAAATAATGAAATTTTCACCAATAGATTACAAATCATTTGTTCTACCAAATGATGCTATCAAATTAGGATTTTAGTAAAATTACAATTTTGCCCCTGTAGAGCATAAAGACTTTTAAAAATATTTGTATCCCTTCAATCTGCTTTGTAATCATCAAAATCAATCTAGGAGCAACAATCTCTCCCTTTTTGATGATGACAAAATATTTGAACAAAAGCATTTATGTGAATGCATTATAGATGCTTGAAAAGAATATGATTCTTTTGGCATGTAATATAAATGGTCATATACAAAAATAGTTTGTCCATTTTCTTAAAGATTTGAAAAGAGTATTAGATCATTTTGAGTTTAAGATATATCAGAGCAAGAGAAAAATAAATTTTGCAATGTATCAGAGCAAGAAAAATAATTTTTATAATATTATCAGAAAAGATTTTACAATGTATCAGAGAAAATTTCACAATGTATCAGAGCAAATTTTATAATGTATCAGAGCAAGTTAAAAAAAAATTTTAAGATGTATCAGAGTAAGTTAAATTTCTTAAGATGTATCAAGGTAAATAAAATTTCAAAAGATATATTAGAGCAAGTTAGAATTTTGAAGTATATCAGAGCATATTTAAATTTTTAAAGTAAATCAGAGCATATGTAAAGAAATAATTTAAAATTACTTATTTGCATTGTACTTAGCATTGTACTTTTGATATTGTTCTTTAAATTTTCCAATTCATTCATTAATTTCTTATAATTTGTAGTTTTGCTTTTGGTGGATTGCTTTTTCTTTAATTGCTCATCATTTATGGTTTTGATTTTGTTGGATTTTCTTTTTGTTTAATTTCTCTAATTTTTGTTTAATTTCTCTCCCTTTTTGACATCATCAAACATGGTTAACTCCTCCTTTTTCTGAAACATTCTTTAATTTCTCCCCCTTTAGTGTTTATCACAGATGTTTGCTCCCCCTTAATATAGCAATTATTAACAGCAAACAATAAAGAGAAGACAATATTTCAACAAGGAGAATATATATAACCAAAATATGATCGTCATCATTACAAAAGGTAGAAATATAAGTAAAGGATGATTCCATAAAACCATAATTGTTTCAATACATAGTTCTTAATATAAAAATCAACCAGCTAATTGTCAATACATGGCCCCAAAATACAGATCCTAGAACAAGATACTAACACCTAGGATCTAGTAATGATCATGAGAAGTCATGGATCGGAGTCATCAGATATGGGATGAGAAGCTGATGGATCAGAAGTGCGTCTTCTACCCCGTCTGCCTCTGGCACGAGCAGGAGAGCGAGAAGAACTGGGTGGCTGAGAACGCTGAGAGGCTAAGGACTGAACAGAAAGGGTGAGTCTAATGGAATCAAGTACGTTCAGTGCTCTGGAAACAGACTGAAGTAGAGCAGTGAACTGAGTGGTTGCATGCTCACTCGATCCTCGGATCTCTTTTCTCAGTAACTCATATCCACCCTCTAGTGCTCCTCTGAGCCTGCCAGCCTCTGCAGTGAGGTCTGTAACCTCAATAGTGGACTCCTGTGGCTGAGGATGGGCCAAAGCAAGGACTTGCCTCTACAAGTCAAGAACTCTGCCAGTCAGTCTCCAGACGGTGTCCTCAAGCTGTTGAATCCGGATGGACTGATCTGATATCATCTGAAACACAATGGATATGTGAGGAGTCATGGTCTGATCAGAAGAAGTGGCTCCAGGTGCAAAAGTAGTACTGCTCCACTGACTAGACAGCAAAGAAGCCACACGCTGTGATATCTGCTCGATCTGATCGTCAGCTAGTCTGAACTCTGATTGAGGTGCTCTGCTCTCTAGCTGATACACTGGTGTGGGCATCCTAGTGAACTCTGAAGGGCCAGCCTCTGTATCAGGAATGAACTGGATATTTGGTGATGCTGCCCTGATGTCATGGACAGGAGATGATGGACCTTCTTCTTCAGCTCTGTCTTCAGTTCTGTCTTCAGCTCTCTCCTCAGCTCTCTCCTCAGCTCTTTCTTCAGAGCCCTTGATCCAACCACCATCAGTCTTTGTAAATCCCATTCGGTGTAGGGTGTGTTGGTTGAAAGTGTCCACATGAGAGAGCTTAGTAGAAGCCTCCCCCTCACAGCTAACTCCAAACCTTCTAAATACTCTAGTAAGGGCCATACCATAAGGTAAGTGTGCCTTGGATCTGTTCAAAGTTTCTCTCATGGCCTCTATCATAAGTGCAGGGAGGTTCAGGGGGGTCTGAGTGATGACATGAAACATGATACAAACATCTCTGTTGGAAAGTAAGTCATGCCTACCACTCCTAGGAAAGAAGAGCTTCATTACCATCTGATGCAGGATCCTCATCTCAATGGACAAAATCTTTGCTTCCAATTTATTTAAACTTCCTGAATAAGTTTCTCCTAAAATAATTCTGATCCCCTCTTCTTTTACTGGAAGTTCCATATAAGAGTAACCCTCACTAGGCAACTGAAGTATCTCTCCCAATATACTAGAATCCAAGCAAATATCAATTCCCTTGACTGTTGAAGTCACTGACCCATTTCCATAATATAGGTTCTGGTAGAATTCTCTAACTAGGTCAACATAGGTGACTTCCTTAAGGGAGCAGTAGAATTCCCATCCTTGATTTTTAATTTTACTTGCAAATGTAAAACCCTCTTTCTCAAAGAACCGAAAATCTATATTCTTCCCGGTTTCGACTTTTCTATCAGAAAGAGGATTCTTACTGGGGCTTAGAAAGGATTGAGGGGGACCTTGAGCAGATACTGAAACTGGAGTGGGAGCACTGGAAGACTGACCAGCTTGCCTTTTCTTTCGGACAATTTCTTCAGGCTCACGGATTGACTTTCTTCTTTGGGGAAGTTTCATCTTCGGAGCCATATTCACTACAGTAACAGACTAGAAGACTTGGAGAACACGTGAATGAGTGGAGGAGGGATCACAAGAAAGTGAAGAGGGATTTTGGTGGAGAAAAGAAGTGGATTTGGGAAGAATGGTGGAGTGCTAGGGCACGTTCCAACCGTGCCAAACAATGGGAGAAAGCACAAAAATCCCTTTCCAAGGTGGCGATTTTTGGTGGAGAGGAGGAGGGAGAATTGCCTCGAAATAAATCCTTGGATTTGGAGCAAAAGGAATTGGAGAAGTCGGCTTTTGGAAGGAAGAAGATGAGAAGATGAGTCGTCTCACGAACAGGGTCCCTTATAAAAACAATGAGCCCGTGGGAAGTTTGAGGAAATAACAAGTTTGCCATTGAGTCGACTCATGGGGGTCGACTCAGGAAGTTCAGAAATTCAAAAAAAATATGAATAAATTCCAAAAAAATTTAAAATTTTGGGAGAAGAAGTTTTGCTCAAAGATAAGTTTTTAGAATGATAAATTTGAGGTTTCGGGATCAGGATTGATGTTGGAAATTGAGCTCTAAGAATCAATTCTTGGAAATTGAGAAAGATTTAGGCATAAGGATCTAGAATTCTAGATTTCTCCTAATTTCACAGAATTTATCCTCACTAAGGGCCTTTGTAAAGATATCAGCTAATTGATTTTCAGTGCCAACATATTCAAGAATTATATTTTTGTTTTGAACATGTTCTCTTATAAAATGATGTCTTATTTCAATATGTTTGGATCTTGAGTGTTGAATTAGATTTTTAGATAGATTTATGGTACTTTGTTGTCACATCTTATTGGTGTTTCATTAAGTTTGATTCCAAAGTCTTCGAGTTGTTGCTTAATCCACAAGATTTGAGCATAACAACTTCCGGCTGTAATGTATTCGGCCTCAGCCGTAGACAGTGCCATCGAATTTTGTTTCTTGCTAAACCATGAGATTAGGTTAACTCCAAGAAATTGGCAAGTTTCACTTGTGCTTTTTCTATCTAATTTACATCCAGCAAAATCAGCATCTGAATATCCTAATAAATCAATTTGTGAGTCTTAGAGTACCATAACCCTAGAGTTTGAGTACCATTTAAGTATCTAAGGATTCTTTTAACAGCATTCAAATGAGATTCTTTAGGATTAGATTGATATCTTGCACATAAACAAACACTAAACATGATATCAGGCCTACTTGCAGTTAAATATAATAATGAGCCAATCATACCTCTATAGTATTTTAAGTCTACACATTTACCTTCATCATCCTTGTCAAGCTTACATGAGGGACTCATTGGTGTGCCAATTGGTTTGCAGTTCTCCATTCCAAATCTTTTGAGTAGTTCCTTGGTGTACTTGCTTTGGGTGATGGAGATTCTCTCTTTTGATTGTTTGATTTGGAGTCCGAGGAAGAAGGTGAGTTCTCCCATCATGCTCATCTCGAACTCCCCCTGCATAAGCTTAGCAAAGTCTTGACAAAGGGATTATTAGTAGACCCAAAAATTATGTCATCAACATAAATTTGTATAACTAGCATATCATTTTGATTTCTTTTAATAAAGAGGGTTGTATCTACATTACCTCTTGAAAAACCATTATTTAGTAGAAATTTGCTTAGCCTATCATACCATGCTCTAGGTGCTTGTTTTAATCCATATAAAGCTTTATTTAATCTAAAGACATGATTAGGAAAAGCATGATTTTCAAATCCAGGGGGTTATTCTACATATACTTCTTCAGCGATATATCCATTTAAAAATATACTTTTAACATCCATTTAAAATAATTTGAATTTCATAAAGCAAGCATATGCAAGTAGAAGTCTAATAGCTTCTAATCTAGCAACAGGTGCAAAGGTTTCATCAAAATCAATTCCTTCTTCTTGATTATATCCCTTAGCAACCAGTCTTGCTTTATTTCTAATTACATTTCCATGCTCATCTAATTTGTTTCTAAAGACCCATTTTGTGCCAATTATTGAATAATTTTTAGATCTTGATACTAAGGTCCAAAATTATTTCTTTCAAATTGATTAAGTTCCTCTTGCATTGCATTAATCCAATTATGATCATTTTCAGCTTCTTCAAAAGTTTTAGGTTCAAGATGAGATACAAAAGCACAATGATTAACTACATCTCTAAGTGAAGAACGGATTTTTACCCCATGCATAGGATCACCAATAATTAACTCCTTAGGGTGGTTATGAACATACCTCCATTTCTTGGGTAGGTCATTTGTACCTTGAGGTTGTTCTTGAATTTCTTCACCTCTCTCATCTTATTTGTCTTCTTGATCCTTGTCTTCTGGAGTTGCTGAATCTTTCAGAGTGATCTCCTTCATACCTTCTATTAGTGGATCTACATCATCAACACCCTCATTCTTCCTTGAAGGAAGATCGTTAGATTCATCAAAAACAACATGTATTGACTCCTCAACTACTAAAGTTCTTTTGTTGAAAACTCTAAATGCTTTACTAGTGGAGGAGTAACCTAGAAAGATTGCTTCATCTGATTTTGCATCAAATTTACCAAGTTTTTCTTTGCCATTATTTAATACAAAACATCGGCAACCAAAAACATGAAAATATGCAATATTTGGTTTTCTTCCTTTCCAAAGTTCATAGGGGGTTTTCTTTAAAAATTGTCTAATCAAGGCACGATTTAAAATGTAACATGCTGTGTTAATTGCTTCCGCCCAAAAATATCTTGAAGGTTGCTTTCACAAAGCATGGTACGGGCCATTTCTTCTAAGGTTCTATTTTTCCTTTCAACTACCCCATTCTGTTGGGGTGTCCTAGGAGCAGAGAAGTTATGGCCAATTCCATTTTCATCACAAAAGTTTTCAAAGTCTTGATTTTCAAATTCAGTTCCATGATCACTTCTAATATTTTGAATTGAAAACCCTTTTTCATTAGTGATTTTTCGGTGAAATTTGGTGAAAATATGAAAAGTTTCATTTTTGTGTGCCAAAAAGAAAACCCAAGTAAAACGAGAGTAATCATCTATAATTACAAAGCCATATCATTTTCCTCCTAGACTAGTGGTTCTAGTTGGTCCAAATAAGTCCATATGTAAGAGCTCTAGAGGTCTAAAAGTTGAAAGAGTATTTTTGGATTTAAATGAAACTCTAGTTTGTTTTCCTAATTGGCATGCATCACAAATTCTATCCTTTTCAAAGTTCAGTTTTGGCAAACCAAGAACTAATTCTTTCTTAATTAATTTTGAAAGAGAATGCATGCTAATATGTGCAAGTCTACGATACCACAGCCAACTAGTTCATTAACTTTAGCATTCAAGGATACTAGGCATTGCATGTCTAATTTGGCTAAATCATTCAAATCTACCATATAAACATTGCCATGCCTATGTCCTATAAATTTAATACCATCGATAATAGGACTAGTCACAATGCAAACAGATGATTCAAAAACAACTTTATACCCTTTATCACAAAATTGACTAATGCTGAGTAAGTTATGCTTTAAACCTTTAACTAATAAAATATTTTCAATGTATTTGGAGGAAGTGATACCAATGTTACCTATCCCGATGATCTTTCCTTTGCCATTATCTCCAAAGGTGACCATCCCTCCATCCTTAGCATCAAGCGTGATGAATTGTGATTCATCACCAGTCATGTGTCTCGAGCATCCATTGTCAAGATACCATTTCTTGTTTCCTCCTTGGGATGCTAGACACACCTGCAAGCAAAGGTCAAGTTTCTGTCTTAGGTACCCAAGCTTTCTTGGGTCCTTTTAGGTTAGTCAAAATGGTTCCTTTTGGAACCCATATTTTTTTATAGTTGTGTTTGCATATTTGTTAATAAGGTATGTGTATGATTTATGTCCTATTCTACCACATTTGAAACAAGTAATATTTGTAGACTTGTTACTTGAATAATTTACATAAATATTCTTCAAAAATTTTTGTTTCTTCAAGGGGTTATAGCCAAGTCCAGCCTTATTATATACAGCTTTTTGATTATCAAGAATCATATTTAGTTTGTTTGAACTTAAGGTAAACTTATCTACTATAGGTTTCAGCTTGTTAATTTCATTCTTTAAGTTTTGATTTTCTTGAATCAAGGTGGATTTTTCAATTGAAAGGTTTTCAGCTTGTTTCACTAAGGACTGATTTTCTAATTTTAGTTCTTTGTTTTTCATTCCTAGTTTCTTTAATTCATCAATTAAGTCATAGAATGCTTCATGTAATTCTTCAAAAGTAAATTCACTAGTGGATTCAGAAGTTATCTCATTTTCGTGTGCCATAAGGCACAGGTTAGCTTGTTCTGTTGAGGTTTCCTCATCGGAGCTTGAGTCGTCACTCGCACTCCAAGTCGCCATCATTGCTTTCTTTTTAAACTTTTGGGACCTCTCTTCAGTTGTGGACATTCGGATCTGAAATGTTCCGGCTTCTTGCACTCGTAGCATATAAGGGGTTGATCTTTCTCTTTCTCTTTGCTTTGTTCCCCTTTTGTGAATGACTTCTTTCTCATCCTCTATTTTCTTTTTCTTAGAAACTTCTTAAATCTCCGGGTGATGAGTGCCATCTCTTCATCCTGTTCTTCATCTTCAGAGTCATCCGTTTCATAATCAGGCGAAGCTATGGATTTGAGGGCAATGGTTCTTTTCTTTTGGACTTCATCCTCTTGATGTTGCTTCATGCTAAGTTCATGAGTCATCAAGGATCCAAGAAGCTCTTCTAGAGGTAGAGTGTTCAAGTCCTTTGCTTCTTGGATGGCAGTCACCTTGGCTTCCCAAGTTCTTGGCAATGACCTGAGAATCTTCCTTACAAGCTCACTGTTAGAATAAGATTTGCCAAGACTCTTCAAACCATTAATTATATCAGTAAAATGAGTAAACATAGCAGTTATGGACTCATCATGCTCTATTTTGAACAATTCATATTTATGCACTAGCATGTTTATTTTAGTCTCTTTTACTTGAATTGTTCCCTCATGGGTTACTTCTAACCTATCCCATATTTCTTTAGCAGATGCACAAGTAGAAATGCGATTAAATTTATTTGCATCTAGTGCACAATAAAGAACATTCATAGCTTTGGCATTTAATTGTGCCAATTTCTTATCAACCTCATCCCATTCTTTCTCAGATTTGGTTGACTCCTCACCATCTATAATCTTGGTGGGTGTGTGAGGACCGTTCACTATGATACTCCACATATCATAGTCGAGTGCTTGTATGAATATCTTCATCCGAGCTTTCCAATAGGTGTAATTAGACCTATTAAAAAGTGGAGGTCGATTTATAGATTGCCCCTCGGCTAGAGAAGTACCGACATGGGTTGCCATAGATCTTTGGCTCTTTGATTGTTAGATCAAAGAAGGGCTAGAGCACCAGACTCTGATACCACTTGTTGCCCAGCTATGCAACCCAAGAGGGGGGGGTGAATTGGGTTTTTAAAAATTTTAAGCTTAACTAATTACTTATGATGAATTGAGAAGAAAGACTTTAATTCAAGATTAAATTCCTAAAGCAAGAATGCAAGGATATAATAAAGAAATAAAGAGAAATAATAAAGCACACCACAAACACAAGGTTTTATAGTGGTTCGGTGCTAACCTTGCACCTACATCCACTCCCCAAGCTCCTACTTGGGAATTTCAATCCACTATACTTGTATTTAACCCGAATACAAATCATCGAAAACTCCGACACTAGCTATCCCAAGCTAGTCCACTTGTTTCCCGGATACAAGCCAACCCAAAAATACTCCGATTTCAGGTTCGGATCAACCTTCCCTTGTTTTGAAAACCCTACAAAAACAAGAACAATTACTCACAAAGAGTAAGACAGTTTAAAGCACAAATTAATACAATAACAGCTCCTTAAATGAGCGAATATAACAATAAAAATACTTTACTCAAATGAAGAATCCCTTTTTGTATTTTCTCAAGATGGATGAAAAGTTGAATGAACGCTTGAGGAGAAGATGATCTTTGATTGAAGACTTCTTGAAGGCTTTGAAAGATCTCTTGATCAAGGTTGAACAATAGGCGTGAAAAATCCTCTCTTTGAATGCTCTTGAATCTCTTTCACAATCTCTCATGTATATTGTGGATCACCTGTCTCTCTCGTGTAGATTTTGGATCCTCTTTTCTTTTTCTCTCGAGTATCTCGTTGATCACCTCATGTATATTTTGGATCCTCTCAATTGTTTCTTGTATTTTCACCTTTTGAAACATTTTATAGCATTAAGAAACAAGAGAAAACATATTAGGCAGAAAAAGAGCCGTTAGAGCATTTTTAGGAAGCATAAAAGGCAATTAAAATGGACAAAAAACTAGCCGTTGCGGATATTTTTCATCGCAGGGGTCGACTCATGAGTCGACTCATGCTTCAGGAGTCGACTCATGATTCGACTTCTGTTGCAACAGCCAGACAAGTTTGATTTCTGGATTTTTTGGCTCAAATCAACAGAGGTCGACTCATGAGTCGACTCATGCCTTATGGGTCGACTCATGAGTCGACTCACAGGTTGTGCCAAGTCAAAAATCCAGCGTGCCAAGGGAAATTTTTGCGTGCCAATCAGCTCATAGTGCCATGAGTTGACTCATGAGTCGACTCATGCACTTCAAACCTTCATAACTTCAAAAATATAAGTCCAAAAATAATGAAATTTTCATCAATAGATTACAAATCATTTGTTCTACCAAATGATGCTATCAAATCAGGATTTTAGTAAAATTATAATTTTGCCCCTGTAGAGCATAAAGACTTTTAAAAATATTTGTATCCCTTCAATCTGCTTTGTAATCATCAAAATCAATCTAGGAGCAACAGAGGTTCTATCAGAATTTAGATTAAGCGTTGCAGGTATTCTTCTATAGCTTGAATTTAATATTGAATATATATTATATGTGATTGTTAATTATCAAAGAGATACTGGTTTATAGGTTTAATAATTAAGATTTTATAATTTAAGATTTTTAAAATTTATTATGCTTTCACTATGCATGTCCACTCTAAAATCTTATAGTGGTATCAGAGCCGGCCTTGTTTGGTTCAATCGTAGATACATAATGTTTATATGATGCATAGTATCATTCATGCTATAAAATGATTTATGCCATCTATTATGCTTTAATATGATGATATGAATTGATGCATATATGATGCACTACTTCATCATCCTGACATAAGGTTGTCCTAGCATAATGGGGTTGTGCTGCAAGATTGTCCTAGGATGATGAAAGTCCATATGTTACACTTATACAGATAAAATATTTTAATACTAATATATATTAGTATAAATTAGCATTATATAGTTAGAATGTGCATAAGACCAAATAAAAACCCTCATTAAAAATTATATTAAGTTGTAGTGATATGCAACTAGGGGTTAACCAATTTTTGATCAATTGATTAATTAGTGTCTAGAAAAGTGCTATAGGTGGTTTTTTTAATTGGTTCTATTATTTGACCTGACTAATTTATTGACATCTAAGGAAAGCAATGGAGGAACCCCCATCTTACTTACCTGGCCAATTTGATTAAGCAGTCTTGATATTGAAAAATCCTAATGTTGAAAACACTACTTAGGGCCTTCCTTCATGCTACGTTAATATTACATCATAAACAATGGCTAGTTTATTATGTTAACATAAGACTTATCATAAGAATTGATATAACATAATCCTGGTGCATAGAAGATACTTATGAAAATTTTAAATGTACTGCTTTGTTGTGTTAACACAAGGGTAGTTATATTCGAATTTGACTGTATTGAAATGAAAGATCCAACTTAACTAAAATATTATATCTTGTTGTGTTAACACAAGGCTAATAATATTTTAAAGGTTAAGATATGATATTGAAAATTACATAAGATTTAATTGAAAAGAGTTTTCTACCTATAAACTTATAAGGGTTTGTTGTGTTAACACAAGATCATTATAAGGAACTAGGGTCTCAATCCTACTAAGATGAATATGTAATATATCTCATTCATCATAGTAGAGGGTTATGATATTCGATAAAATAGTGAGAGATATAATTAAATCTAAAGACTTTATTTAATTTTGTGAGTCAACATTAGTTGTTTGCTTATGTAATGTTCTTTAATTATTGTAAATTAAATTCTACAAATGGCATCTTTACTATCATTACGAAAAATTTTAGATTTTAACAAGTTGATCGGTCTCAATTATGTAGACTGGTTAAGAAATTTAAAAATCATACTCACTCAGGAAAAGCTCTCCTATATTCTTGATGTCTCCGAACTACAAGAGATTGGGGATGATGCCACAGAGGAGGAGGTATCCACATACAGGATGTGGAAGAATGATAGTTTAACTATCAAGTACATCATACTGGCCTCTATGAGCAATGAATTATAGAGGCAGCATGAGAGCATGGATACTCAATCCATACTCCTTAATCTTAAAGAGTTGTATGGAGAATAGAATACGACTGCTAGATATGAGATACCTAAGCAGTTATTCCATGCTAGAATGATCGAGGGGTTATCCATACAAGATCATGTCCTGAAGGTCATTAATCTGATCATCAGATTGGGTCAACTAGGTTTTGTGATGGATAGAGAATTAAGTCAAGATTTGATCCTGCAATCTCTCTCCAAGTCGTTCACTCAATTTGTCATGAACTATCACATGAACAAATTGAATACCTCCTTGCATGAGCTGTTGAATATGCTCAACACAACTGAGAGCCACAAAAAGAAAGAAAAAGCTCCACTTCTTCTTATGGATAAAACTTTTAAGAAGAAGTCAGGTTTTAAAGGTTCAAAGAAAGCACTGAACCCTAAGGGTGGCAAAATGAAGAAGAAGGGAAAAAAATTTTCAGACAGGGTGTCTACTTTCACTGTGGTAAGGCAAGACACTGGAAAAGGAATTACAAGTTATATCTTGCAACTATCAAGGCTGGTGCGAGTGATGCACCAAAAAGGTATGTATGAGATACATACAATTCTTTCATTAAATTCTTCCAATTCAGACTCTTGGGTATTGGATACCGCCTGTGGTTCTATATCTGTAAGTCATTGTAGGGGCTGCAGAACATTAAGTGCTGAAGAAGGGTGACTTCGAGCTCTACGGCACTGGAGGAGAGTCCATTCAAGCAGAGGCTATAGGGATGTATATGTTGAAGTTATCTTTTGAAAGATCTTGGAGCTAGAAAACTGTTATTATATGTCTAAGATCATTAAAAATATTATTTCTGTACCATTGCTATTGCAACAAGATTATGAAATTAATGGAAAGAGCAATAGTTGCTCAATTTTTTTTTTCTAATGAAATTCTTTGTCATGATATTGTTAATAATGGTCTTCTGGTTCTATCTAATAACAATATTTTTCATATTGATGAAAATTAAAAGCGAAAGAGAAAAGAGATAAATAATATTTTACTTTGGTATTATCGGTTTGGTCATATAAGTGAGACAAGAATTAACAAGTTATACAAAGAAGAGTACTTTGATCCTTATGATTATCAATTATTAGAAACTTGTGAATCTTGTCTTATGAGAAGAATGACTAAGACTCCATTTAGTGGATATAGAGAAAGGACAAACAAGTATTAGAACTTATACATACTGATGTATGTGATCCTATGACAATAAAAGCCAGAGGAGGATACTCTTATTTTATAATATTCACTAATGATTTATCTAGGTTTGGATATTGTATCTTATGAAACACCAAATCAAAGTCTTTGATAAATTTAAAGAGTATCAAAGTATGGTCTAAAAATAAATTAAAAAAAAAATATTAAAATCCTTCGATCTGATCGAGGAAGAGAATACTTATCCAATGATTGTAGC